>NW_019154155.1:4237477-4365869 GCF_002288905.1 Enhydra lutris kenyoni | reverse complement strand
TTATATTATATTATATTATATTATATTATATTATATTATATTATATTATATTATATTCTCTGACATCTTCTGAACAGTCACGGGCCTTCCCAACTATGCATACAAATTGTGAGGCTTTTCTACAGATCTGAACTGAAAAGCACTCTGGGGAAGGACTTTTAAACCAATTTCTCATTTTATCCAAGCTCTACAGTTGGCAGAGCACAGAGGCAACTTTCTTTTGTGGACAACTCTATATTTCAATCTCTCTCTGTGTTTCTGTCAACTTCTGGTCATTTTCTATCTTTCTTTGAAAGTTATTATTAGAGTGTGTGTGTGTGTATGTACCAGACAAATGCTACTTTGTTTCAGAGACTTTTTCGCTACTAAATTTTTTGCTGTATCATCATCCAATTGATCTGAATTATCTACTGCTAAATTAAATTTCTTTCAAGGGAGTTATCTTTAAGATAGTATTTCTTTCAACTAATCTTTGTATCTTTTTGAGGTTATTTTTTGAAAGAAAATGTTTCTCAGGCCAAAAGAATGTGGTACAGTGATTTTTATTTCTCCTGCTAACATAAGGATCATTCGGCATGAATAAACAAAGATGAAAAATAATCAGCTAATGGAAGTCCAAACATTAATTAATTTGCATTTAAGATCAAGTTTACAAAAGAATCCTTCTTCTATCAGTAATGACAAGAGATTCATTTCCACCTTAATAACAAAGTAAGGGTGGAGTTCAGTGGCATAAAACAAGCCCTGTGCCAAAGGTTGAGTTCGACTCTCATCTGCCAGTAACCAGCTATGGAATATTGACATTCTCTGAAAACTTCTCTGAGCCTTAGTTTCTTAGTCTGCTAAATTAAGCAGTTTGACTAGTTGCTCTCTATGATAGACTTTAATTTCTGAAATACCATCGATCTGTGATTACAGTAGATCTCTTGGAGACAGAGAGCTTTAGTTTAAGCAGAATCTTTTTTTTTTAATTTAAATTTTATTATTTTTTTTAAACATATAATATATTTTTAACCCAGGGGTGCAGGTCTGTGAATCGCCAGGTTTACACATTTCACAGCACTCACCATAGCACATACCCTCCCCAATGTCCATAACCCCAATCCCCCTCTCCCAAACCCCTCCCCCCATCAACCCTCAGTTTGTTTTGTGAGATTAAGAGTCACTTATGGTTTGTCTCCCTCCCAATCCCATCTTGTTTCATTTACTCTTCTCCTACCCCTTAACCCCCAAATTGCATCTTCTCTCCCTCATATCAGGGAGATCACATGATAGTTGTCTTTCTCCGATTGACTTATTTCACTAAGCATGATACCCTCTAGTTCCATCCATGTCGTTGCAAATGGCAAGATTTCATTTCTTTTGATGGCTACATAGTATTCCATTGTGTATATATACCACATCTTCTTTATCCATTCATCTATTGATGGACATCTAGGTTCTTTCCATAGTTTGGCTATTGTAGACATTGTTACTATAAACATTCCGGTGCACGTGCCCCTTCGAATCACTACGTTTGTATCTTTAGGATAAATACCCAGTAATGCAATTGCTGGGTCATAGGGTAGTTCTATTTTCAACATTTTGAGGAACCTCCATGCTGTTTTCCAGAGTGGTTGCACCAGCTTGCATTCCCACCAACAGTGTAGGAGGGTTCCCCTTTCTCCGCATCCTCGCCAGCATCTGTCATTTCCTGACTTGCTAATATTAGCCATTCTGACTGGTGTGAGGTGATATCTCATTGTGGTTTTGATTTGTATTTCCCTGATGCCGAGTGATATGGAGCACTTTTTCATGTGTCTGTTGGCCATCTGGATGTCTTCTTTGCAGAAATGTCTGTTCATGTCTTCTGACCATTTCTTGATTGGATTATTTGTTCTTTGGGTGTTGAGTTTGCTAAGTTCTTTATAGATTTTGGACACTAGCCCTTTATCCGATATGTCGTTTGCAAATATCTTCTCCCATTCTGTCAGTTGTCTTTTGGTTTTGTTAACTGTTTCCTTTGCTGTGCAAAAGCTTTTGATCTTGATAAAATCCCAATAGTTCATTTTTGCCCTTGCTTCCCTTGCCTTTGGTGATGTTCCTAGGAAGATGTTGCTGCGGCTGAGGTCGAAGAGGTTGCTGCCTGTGTTCTCCTCAAGGATTTTGATGGATTCCTTTCTCACATTGAGGTCCTTCTTCCATTTTGAGTCTGTTTTCGTGTGTGGTGTAAGGAAATGGTCCAATTTCATTTTTCTGCATGTGGCTGTCCAATTTTCCCAACACCATTTATTGAAGAGGCTGTCTTTTTTCCATTGGACATTCTTTCCTGCTTTGTCGAAGATTAGTTGACCATAGAGTTGAGGGTCTATTTCTGGGCTCTCTATTCTGTTCCATTGATCTATGTGTCTGTTTTTGTGCCAGTACCATGCTGTCTTGATGATGACAGCTTTGTAATAGAGCTTGAAGTCCGGAATTGTGATGCCACCAACCTTGGCTTTCTTTTTCAATATTGCTTTGGCTATTCGAGGTCTTTTCTGGTTCCATATAAATTTTAGGATTATTTGTTCCATTTCTTTGAAAAAAAATGGATGGTACTTTGATAGGAATTGCATTAAATGTGTAGATTGCTTTAGGTAGCATAGACATTTTCACTATATTTGTTCTTCCAATCCAGGAGCATGGAACATTTTTCCATTTCTTTGTGTCTTCCTCAATTTCTTTCATGAGTACTTTATAGTTTTCTGAGTATAGATTCTTAGCCTCTTTGGTTAGGTTTATTCCTAGGTATCTTATAGTTTTGGGTGCAATTGTAAATGGGACTGACTCCTTAATTTCTCTTTCTTCTGTCTTGTTGGTGTAGAGAAATGCAACTGATTTCTGTGTATTGATTTTTTTATCCTGACACTTTACTGAATTCCTGTACAAGTTCTAGCAGTTTTGGAGTGGAGTCTTTTGGGTTTTCCACATATAGTATCATATCATCTGCGAAGAGTGATAGTTTGACTTCTTCTTTGCCGATTTGGATGCCTTTAATTTCCTTTTGTTGTCTGATTGCTGAGGCTAGGACTTCTAGTACTATGTTGAATAGCAGTGGTGATAATGGACATCCCTGCCATGTTCCAGACCTTAGTGGAAAAGCTTTCAGTTTTTCTCCATTGAGAATGATATTTGCGGTGGGTTTTCCATAGATGGCTTTGATGATATTGAGGTATGTGCCCTCTATCCCTACACTTTGAAGAGTTTTGATCAGGAAGGGATGCTGTACTTTGTCAAATGCTTTTTTAGCATCTATGGAGAGTATCATATGGTTCTTGTTCTTTCTTTTATTAATGTGTTGTATCACATTGATTGATTTGCGGATGTTGAACCAACCTTGCAGCCCTGGAATAAATCCCACTTGGTCGTGGTGAATAATCCTTTTAATGTACTGTTGAATCCTATTGGCTAGTATTTTGACGAGAATTTTTGCATCTGTGTTCATCAAGGATATTGGTCTGTAGTTCTCTTTTTTGATGGGATCCTTGTCTGGTTTTGGGATCAAGGTGATGCTGGCCTCATAAAATGAGTTTGGAAGTTTTCCTTCCATTTCTATTTTTTGGAACAGTTTCAGGAGAATAGGAATTAGTTCTTCTTTCAATGTTTGGTAGAATTCCCCCGGGAAGCCATCTGGCCCTGGGCTTTTGTTTGTTTGGAGATTTTTGATGACTGTTTCAATCTCCTTACTGGTTATGGGTCTGTTCAGGCTTTCTATTTCTTCCTGGTTCAGTTGTGGTAGTTTATATGTCTCTAGGAATGCATCCATTTCTTCCAGATTTTCAAATTTGTTGGCATAGAGTTGCTCATAGTATGTTCTTATAATTGTCTGTACTTTTTGGTGTTAGTTGTAATTTCTCCTCTTTCATTCATGGTTTTATTTATTTGGGTCCTTTCTCTTTTCTTTTTGATAAATCTGGCCAGGGGTTTATCAATCTTATTAATTCTTTCAAAGAACCAGCTCCTAGTTTCGTTGATTTGTTCTATTGTTTTTTTGGTTTCTATTTCATTGATTTCTGCTCTGATTTTTATGATTTCTCTTCTCCTGCTGGGTTTAAGGTTTCTTTCTTGTTCTTTCTCCAGCTCCTTTAGGTGTAGGGTTAGGTTGTGTACCTGATGCCTTTCTTGTTTCTTGAGAAAATATGCAGGGAATGATCCCAATATTTTGATACCATTTGAGACCTGATTTAGGATGAATGTTATCTATTCTGGAGAAAGTTCCATGTGCACCAGAGAAGAATGTGTATTCTGTTGCTTTGGGATGAAATGTTCTGAATATATCTGTGATGTCCATCTGGTCCAGTGTGTCATTTAAGGCCTTTATTTCCTTGTTGATCTTTTGCTTGGATGATCTGTCCATTTCAGTGAGGGGAGTGTTAAAGTCCCCTACGATTATTGTATTACTGTTGATGTGTTCCTTTGATTTTGCTATTAATTGGTTTATATAGTTGGCTGCTCCCACGTTAGGGGCATAGATATTTAAAATTGTTAGATCTTCTTGTTGGACAGATCCTTTGAGTATGATATAGTGTCCTTCCTCATCTCTTATTATAGTCTTTGGCTTAAAATCTAATTGATCTGATATAAGGATTGCCACTCCTGCTTTCTTCTGATGTCCATTAGCATGGTAAATTCTTTTCCACCCCCTCACTTTAAATCTCGAGGTGTCTTCGGGTTTAAAATGAGTTTCTTGTAGGCAACATATAGATGGGTTTTGTTTTTTTATCCATTCTGATACCCTGTGTCTTTTGATTGGGGCATTTAGCCCATTCACATTCAGGGTAACTATTGAGAGATATGAATTTAGTGCCATTGTATTGCCTGTAAGGTGACTATTACTGTATATTGTCTCTGTTCCTTTCTGATCTACTACTTTTAGGGTCTCTCTTTGCTTAGAGGACCCCTTTCAATATTTCCTGTAGAGCTGGTTTGGTGTTTGCAAATTCTTTCAGTTTTTGTTGTTCTGGAAGCTTTTAATCTCTCCTTCTATTTTCAATGATAGCCTAGCTGGATATAGTATTCTTGTCTGCATGTTTTTCTCGTTTAGTGCTCTGAATATATCATGCCAGCTCTTTCTGGCCTGCCAGGTCTCTGTGGATAAGTCTGCTGCCAATCTAATATTTTTACCATTGTATGTTACAGACTTCTTTTCCCGGGCTGCTTTCAGGATTTTCTCTTTGTCACTAAGACTTGTAAATTTTACTATTAGGTGACGGGGTGTGGACCTATTCTTATTGATTTTGAGGGGGGTTCTCTGTACCTCCTGGATTTTGATGCTTGTTCCCTTTGCCATATTGGGGAAATTCTCTCCAATAATTCTCTCCAATATACCTTCTGCTCCCCTCCCTCTTTCTTCTTCTTCTGGAATCCCAATTATTCTAATGTCGTTTCATCTTATGGTGTCACTTATCTCTCAAATTCTCCCCTTGTGGTCCAGTAGCCGTTTGTCCCTCTTTTGCTCAGCTTCTTTATTCTCTGTCATTTGGTCTTCTATATCGCTAATTCTTTCTTCTGCCTCATTTATCCTAGCAGTGAGAGCCTCCATTTTTGATTGCATCTCATTAATAGCTTTTTTTGATTTCAACTTGGTTAGATTTTAGTTCTTTTATTTCTCCAGAAAGGGCTTTTATATCTCCCGAGAGGGTTTCTCTAATATCTTCCATGCCTTTTTCGAGCCCGGCTAGAACCTTGAGAATCGTCATTCTGAACTCTAGATCTGACGTATTACCAATGTCTGTATTGATTAGGTCCCTAGCCTTTGGTACTGCCTCTTGTTCTTTTTTTTGTGGTGAATTTTTCTGCCTTGTCATTTTGTCCAGATAAGAGTAGATGAAGGAGCAAGTAAAATACTAAAAGGGTGGCAAAAAACCCCAGGAAAATATGCTTTAACCAAATCAGAAGAGATCCCAAATTGTGAGGCGGGAGAAAGGGGATAAAAAGAGGTTCAGAAAGACAAAAAAAAAAAAAAAAAGAAACAATTAAAATAAGAAAATGAATAAAGAAAAAATATAAAAAGGAAAAAATATATTAGATAAACTAGTTAAAAAACGTTAAAAAAGAAAAGGGTAAAAGTTTAAAAAATTTATCAGAAGAAGAGGAAAAAAATTGAAAAAGGAAAAAAAAAATTAACTGCAAGGCTAAAGAATCATGGGAAGAAAGCCATGAGCTCAGGCTTTGCTTTCTCCTCCTCTGGAATTCCGCTGCTCTCCTTGGTATTGAAACTGCACTCCTTCGTAGGTGAACTTGGTCCTGGCTGGATTTCTTGTTGCTCTTCTGGGGGAGGGGCCTTTTGTAGTGATTCTCAAGCGTCTTTGCCCCAGGCGGAGTTGCACTGCCCTTACCAGGGGCCAGGCTGAGTAATCCGCTCGGGTTTGCTTTCAGGAGCTTTTGTTCCCTGAGCGCTTTCCGTAGAGTTCCGGAGGACGGGAATGAAGATGGCGGCCTCCCGGTCTCCGGCCCGGAGGAGCCGAGAGCCCGGGGCCCCACTCCTCAGTGCGCCCTCAGAGAACAGCACCCAATTACTCCTGTTACCCTGGCCTCCGGCCGCGTTCCGAGCTGACCGAGCCTGCGACTGGTTCAAGGTAACCCCGAGTTTAGAGCTCACTCCTCGGCTCTCTGTAGCCGGCTTCCCCGTTCTAATACCTGTAAGCTCTGCGACACTCAGACACCCCCGATCCTTCTGTGACCCTGCGGGACCTGAGGCCACGCTGACCCCGCGTGGGCTTCACCCCGGTTAAGCCTCTGGAGCGATGTCCCTCAGCGGAACAGACTTTTAAAAGTCCCGATTTTGTGCTCCGTTGCTCCGCCGCTTGCCAGGAGCCCCCCCCCCCCTTCCCGCGGTCTATCTTCCCGTCGCTTTGGATTCACTTCTCCGCCAGTCCTACCTTGCAGAAAGTGGTTGATTTTCTGTTTCTAGAGTTGCTGTTCTTCTTCTCTTCGATCTCCCGTTGGATTTGTAGGTGTTTGCAATCTTTAGATAAGCTATCTAGCTGATCTCCCGCTACCTGAAGTAGTCTCAGCCTGCTACTTCTCCGCCATCTTGACTCCTCTCTCAGTTTAAGCAGAATCTTAAATCAAATCTAGATCACTGAAAAGACACTGAATTCTTTGTTTAGAAAAATGTTTAAAAACAGTATGAAAGAATAAAGGGGTGGTTTCAACCTCTAATAATGATTTTCATTGTTGTAGGATGCTTCCATTGATGCTTAATTTGATTAAATATTTTACAGTAGGTTTTGTTTTTTAAATCTCTAGTCTTTTTGTAAAGCAATTTCAAACATTTTTTTTAGCAAACAAAAATTTCTATTCTAGTGGAAATAGAAATTTGGGAGTAATATTTATTTGAAGAGGTTAGAATTTCAGGAAAATACTAAATTCCCTGATATCTTTCAGTGTTTATCTTCCATCATTATGTGATTTAGGAGTTTGGTTGTAGTGCAGAACATTAGGAAAATGATACTGTGAAGTGAGACTTTTTATATACCTGTATCTTGGAAATGTTGTGCAGTTTCTTAATTCATAACATTTTTGTATTTGAGTAATGACACATCATGAGGCACACCTTTTATGGGACACATAAGGAAAAGTCAATAGAGTATTAAAGAGCACCTGTGCTGACCTGTCCTTGGAGTTTTCAAGGAGGAAGAGAAAACGGACATGTTGAGGCAGCAGTTAGAGTGGTATTGGGTGTGGGTGTCACCAGCTGGGTGCCACACTGGTGACACGTGCAGCCTGCTGGTGGGCCCTCCTGCATCTACAGGCCACTTTGAGACATGAAATTGAAAGAGGAGTGCATAGTCATTACCCTTAGAAGAATACAGTGACAGAAAAAGCTGTCCTGCTTTATGAAATCAACATTTTTTTTTAAAGATTTTTATTTATTGGACAGAGAGAGAGAGATCACAAGTAGGCATAGATGCAGGCAGAGAGAGAAGGGGGAAGCAGGCTCCCTGCTGAGCAGAAAGCCTGATGCGGGGCTCAATCCCAGGACCCTGGGATCATGACCTGAGCCGAAGGCAGAGGCTTTAACCCACTGAGCCACCCAGGCGTCCCTGAAATCAACATTGTTAAGCCCACAATAACAATGTGAGGTAACCAGTAGTTATCAAATTGATTTACAAAATTTATTTCCTAATTACACATGTATTGAAAGTGTTGATTATTGTTGGATTTTTAAATGACATGCATCTCTGCCTTAGCTGTGGCGTTGGATGACTCCAGGTCTGAGCCTTCACCTTTATTGGCATAGATGAACCTCAACAAGCTGTGGGTCCTGGGTTAGGACATGGGGGGCAGCTCAGGCCGCACAGCTGATGTGCCCTACATTCTATTCAGATATGACCAGATGTGGCGAGTCACTTCCCAGAAAGTTAATTGAATGTGATAGTTTTTGATGAGTTAAAATGCTAAGGCTGTACTTTGAGGAGAACTATTTTATAATTTATGAGCAGCACTGCATCTTTCTCTTTCTTATTTTTCTGCCGCAATCTGGTGTGTGTGTGTGTGTGTGTGTGTGTGTGTGTGTGTGTGAAAGAGAGAGAGAGAGCAAGAGAGAGGAGAGAGGAAGATTCATTTCCTATTTAGGTGTCTGTGAATGGACCACAATGTAAGGTCTTTCTTCCTGACAGGTTTTCTCTTGTCCTCTCAGCTGTATATGTCACTCTATCTGCCTGCTGTATTTCCAAATCAGAAAATGGTCATGATCGCCTAGCCTAGCTTTGAAGTCTCTTCACTCTGAAACTCACCAGTATTGTTGTTGCTGTTGTTGTTTTTAATTTAATTTAATTTTTTAATAATTTCCCAGTATCTGGAATATGTAAGCCTCCATTTATATTTGGCTTCTCCCAGCGTCCTTCCCACCTATATTCTTCATTCACTCATCAATTATTTATTAAACACTAACTATATCAGATTTTTTTTGTTTTTATTTTTCTAGTGTCCCACTCTCAGCTCTGTAACTGCATCTGTCATATTACATCTTTCCCACTATATCAGATTCTTGAAGGCAAGAATAATGCTGGGTTCACCTCTCTCACGATACCTTGCAAGTTCATGGAACATACTAGGTATGTTTTTCTCCATCTGAATTCAATAATAATGCTAAACTTTTTTAAAGCTTAGGTTCTCTGACATTATTTCAGTAACAAAAGTTTAGATCATGCAGAAAAACATAGTAATACTATATTTAGAAAATACTACATACAAGTAAGTAAAAATCAAAAACAGTAACTTTTTAAAAAGATGGATTTATTTATTTGAGAGGGAGTGAGAAAGAGCATGTGGAGGAGCAGCAGAGGGAGAGGAAGAGAGAATCCCAAGCAGACTCCAGGCTGAGCGTGGAGCCCATATCAGTCTCAATCTCATAACCCATGAGATCATGACCTGAGCCCAAGCCAAGAGTCAGACACTTAGCAAATTGAGCCACCCAGGCACCCCATAAACATATCTTGATGGGATCTTCCACCAAACTTTGTCAGGTCTGAAGTGTTCTACTACTTCTCCTATGGATTTTTACTATATTTTACTATATATTCTACAATTTTATTTAAAGAAAATATTATGGATTATAATATAGTTGAAGGCTCTCATCCCATTTCTTTTCCTCACAACTAAGGAAACAACTATCTGAATTTATTGTTTAGTATTCGCATGTAGGATTTTATTTTATTTTATTTCCACATAGGATTTTAGGCTTCTATTCTTTGTGAATGTATTTTTTTAAAACAATACCTAGTATTGTGTTATATATTTGTAAATGTATAAAATGGTGTCATATTCTCTGTATACTTTTGCAACTTGATTTTCTCAATCAATGTTACAGTTTTGAAATATTTCATGTTGATAGATGTTGTGCTAGCTAGCTCATTCATTTTAATTGCAGAATAACATTCCATCATTGAGCAAATCCACAGTGCATTAATCAATGATCTGGTGATGGGCATTTAGATCTTCTCCAATGTATTTGCTATTGCAAACAATGTGGCAATTAACATTCTTGTGCATGCTCGTTTGCACGTATGTGAAGTACAATTGCTGGGTCAAAAGGGTATGTGCATCTTCAATTCTTTTAGTTATTGCAAAAGTGCTGTTAAATAAAATAAAATAAAAAAATAAAATCTCATAGTTTTAGTCTTTTAACTGTTAAGCCCATTTTTATAGTAATTCTCTGTGTATTTGGTTACATCTCTGCCATTTAATCCTGGTTTTCTTCCCCTCCCCTCCCCTCTTCCCTGCTTCTGTCATTTTACCATTACCCCTACCTTTTCTTTATTAATTGGAATTTATATATGCATTATATTTCTATTCTTCTAGTCGCTACCCTTATAACTTTAACATATGTGCTTGAAATAAAAAGTCTAAAGTCTGTCAATAGCCGTATTGTTTAGGAAGATAGTGAACAGTCGAGGATCCAACAACACATTACCTTTGAGGCATCATTTCTGCCTCTCATGTTATTTTTCTCCCAGTATTTGGCCACTTGATTTGTTTTTTTAATGCACACCAAGCAGTGATGCATTCCATTTAACCATATGTTTGTGAATCTCATTTCTTCTTGAATGCCAGTCTTTCATTCTGGTTTCAGTTTTCTTTTTCACTAGTATGTGTCACTAATAGATCTTTCAATTAAGGTATGTTAGTAGTGAAATGGTATAGGTTTTTGTTTATCTAGGATTTTTTATTTAGTCCTTATTCTGGAAAAATTGTTGGCTGGGTACAGAATTTTAGGTTCTGGTTATGTCCTTCAGCACTTTGAAGACATTTTTCTCCCGTTTTCTGTCTTTTCCTTCTGCTGTTGTAATGTTGCTTGTCATCACAAATTTCTATTTTTTGAAGACAGTCTCTTTTCTCTTTAATTATCTTTTAGAACACTTCTTTGTCTTTGATGTGCTTCTGTGATTATGTCTAGTGGTAAATTTACGTGTCCTGATTTGAATCTTCTCTGATTTTTCAAATTGAGGAATTATAATTTTCTTAAGTTCTGGAAATATTTTAGCCATACTGTCTTTGAATATTTTTTCTTTGTGATTTGTTTCTAATCTCTACTTCGAGAAATCTTGTGAGGAAACCTTGGATTTTATAGCCTTAGACTCACTTTACATCTCTTTCATGAAGTTTTTATTAAATATCAATAAATGCAAGGGACAATTATCACATGGTTTCACTCATATGTGGAATATAAGAAACAGAGCAGAGGATCATAGTGGAATGAAGGAAAAACTGAATGGGTAGAAATCAGAGAGTGAGCCAAACCATAAGAGACTCTTGACTCTGGGAAATAAACTGAAGTTTATAGAAAGGGAAGTGGATGGAGGTTATGGGGTAACTGTGTGATAGGCATAAAGGAAGGCATGTGTTGTGATGAGGACTGGGTGTTATATGGAACTAATGAATCATTGAACACTACACCAAAAACTAATAATGTACTCTAGGTGGGGTAATTGAAATTAACTTAAAAAAATCAATAGATGCAAAATGTAAATATTGCAAGTTATGAAGAATAGACATGATAAATATCAATGCCCTTAGTATCTGGTTTAAAATATAAAGATGACAATTATCTTTGAAAGTCCTTATAAGTCTATTCCTAATCCCTTCCCCATGTCAGGTAACTATTACCCTGCAAAGTGTGTACAGCATCCTCATGCTTTTCTTTATGGTATTACCCCAAATATTTGTGTCCTTAAATAGAACATATGTTAGTTTGTCAAAGTGTCAAACTTTGTATACATGGCACTTTATGCCAGTTATTCTATGACTTGGCTTTTACGCTTAACATTGTTTCATTCATAATGTTAATTTTTTGTTTTTGCTAGGCCTTTTTGAAAACTGAGCTCTAATTGACATATAATATTATATTAGTTTCAGGTGTGCAACATAATGATTTTCTATTTGTATATATTGTAAGATGAACAAAGTAATAAGTCTACTTGACATCCATGATCACATAGTTACAACATTTTTTTTCTTGTGATGAGAATTTTTAAGATGTACTCTGTTAGCATTTTCCAAATATACAGTGAAGTATGATGTTGTATAATCACCATGCTGTACATTACATGTCATGATTCATTTATTTAATAACTGGAAGTTTGTACCTCTTGACCCCTTCACCCATTTTGCCCATCCCCTCACCTCCTCCTCTGGCAACCACCAATCATATCTCTGAATCTATGAGTTAATTTTTTTTTTTTACTTTTTAGATACTACATACAAATGATATCATATGGTATTTGTATATTTCTGACTTATTTTACTTAGCATAAAACTTAACATAAAACATAAAACATGGGTCCACCCATGTTATTGCAAATGACAAGATTTCATTCTTTTTATGACTGAATAATAGTCTATTGTGTATACATTTCTTTACTCATTTATCCATTGATGGACACTGAGGTTGCTTTTATGTCTTGGCTATTGTAAATAATGCTGCAATGAACATGAAGATGCAGGTAGCTCTTTCAGTTAGTGTTTTTGTTTCCTTTGGATAGATAGAAGTAGAGTTGTTGGATCATAGAGTAGTTTTATTTTTAATTTTTTGAGGAAACTCCATCTTATTTTCCATAGTGGCTGGACCAGTTTACATAATTGACATTCTCACCAATGCACAAGGGCTCTCTTTTCTGTACATCTTTGCCAATACTTTACTTGTTATTTCTTGCTCTTTAAGAATAGCCATTCTAACAGGTGCGAGGTGAGGTATTGTGGTTTTGATTTGCATTTCCCTGATGACTAGTGATGTTGAGTACCTTTTCATATACTTTGTTGGCCTTCTGTATGCCTTTTTTGGAAAATCTCTATTCAAATCCTCTGCCTATTTTTTAAGCAGACTTTTTTTTTGCTACTGAGCTGTATAAGTTCTTTTTTTAAAAAATATTTCATTTTATTTATTTGACACAGAGAGAGAGAGCTCCAGGGGGAGCAGCAGGCAGATGGAGAAGCAGGCTCTTCACTGAGCAAGGAGTCCAATGCTGAGCTTGACCCCAGGACTCTGGGATCATAATCTAAGCTGACGACAGACACATAACCAACTGAACCACCCAGGCATTCTTGTATAAATTCCAAATATATTTTGGATATTATTAGCTTATCATATATGACTTGCAAATATTTTCTCCCATTCAATAGATTGTCTTCTTATTTTGTTTAATTGAAGAATGTATTTTTCACTTTATCCACATTTAATGGTTCTTCAGGAAAACAAGTGTTGGCTATTAGGCTACAATGCATAAGAATAATTCTGAATTTCATTTCAAGCCATTAAATATTTTCTAGTTTGAAACCATATATTTCAGATACAGTCAAAACACATTCTCTGCTGGTTATTGTTCAGAGTTTGCCTACTATAGAGATAAGACAGGTCTTATGAAATAGGCTTTACCACCCTTATCACCTGTGGTATCCCTACTATTATGTGATTGTTTTAGTACTTAGAAAAGTATAAAAAGAAAACAGTGTGAAAGTTTTTTTGTTTTTTTTGTTTTTTGTTTTTTTCAGGCGAGGGACTCATGTAATGAGTTCTTGTCTTATCTGACTGACCCCTCTTGAGAGTTTCCTGAAGTCCTGTTTTCTAACAGTCAGTATGAAGTTCTTGACATTTTCAATGGCAGTGTGGCTTTGATGCAGACAATATGCTGAAGCGTCAGGTTCGCTTGAGAGACTTTTGGAGATACCGTGCTGCATTGTACACAGAAGTGGTGAGAAAGAAGGAGCAACAGAAAGAAAGAAATGACTCTGGGCTGCTGGAAATGTGGAAGAACAGAGTCAACCATCTAGCATGCTTTGAAATAGACTTGTGAGTGTTACATGTACCACTGGCTTTGTTTCAGGTACTAGACTTATTCAGTTCTTAAATGATTGCTGGATGAATAAATGAAGATCAGGGTGCTCATTCACCCAAGGTAGACCCTGAGTGAAATGATTTGAATAGATACTGTTCAGAGAAGTGGGAAAGCAGTATGACCTCAGTAGAAGATCAGATTAAAGACAGTGGGGTGACATGATGGAGGCCTTCCAGTGTCAGGTGGGAGAATTTGAACTTTCTCAAGGAACCAGTGAGGATGCTCTAAAATTGTCCAAGTGGAGGAAGTTAGACTGAAGTCAAAGGACTTTATCCATAATCAAAGGAGGCAGTAATTTTGGGAAAGCATGGTGATATGGTGATAAGCTGTGATTTAGAATGATCTAGAGAATATCAGTAAAAAGAAGAGGAAATTGATATTTACATTTCTAAGGAACAGTTTAAAATATTGAATATATATATACATATATTCTAAATTTATAAGTTGATATTTATATTTCTAAGGAACAGTTTAAAATATTGAAATATTGAATATTTCATATTGAATATTGAATATTTCAATATTATATATATAATATATATATAATACCTCCATACTGTCTTCTGTGGTGATATATATACATATATATGGAAAGGAATACATAAATGTGTATATATACACATATATATAGAAAGGAAAGAACATATATAAAGAATATATGTATATATATAATATATATAAAGAAAGGAAAGAATGAGCAAAAATTACTCACAATTTAAGTTTGAATGTTTGACTATTCATTTCCAGGTAAAAAATAAGGCAGGTCAATGTACAAAATTAACATTGTACAATGTGTACAATGTACAAAATTTATGTACAAAAATTAACATTTCTTCCTCTTGTTCAAAGCAATAAGATGTTTGGAAAGTTCCACTGGAAAAATAAAAACTGGATACAGTGGTGGCTGCTCCATCAACCTGGGGCTTCCTGAGGGATATGGATAGCTGGGCCAGTCAACAGTCTTAGTTTCAAGCAACAGAAATAAATTTTGCCTGGTTCAAGAAAATTATTTAGAAAACATTAAATTCATTTCTGGACTTTTTATTCTGTTCCATTGATCTATGTCTGTCTTTATGCCAGTACTATACCATTTTAATTACCTAAGCTTTGAAATATATTTTGAAAACAGAAAGTATGAATTTTTGTTCTTTCTCAAGAATGATAAAGGAAGGAAGGAAGGAAGGAAGAAAGGAAGAAAGAAAGAAAAAAAGAAAGAAAGAAAGAAGTAATTCTGTGAGTTGATGGATGTGTTAAATAACCTATAGTGGTTATCATCATGCAATATATATATGTGTGTGTGTGTGTGTATACATATATATATATATAGGACATATATATATATATGTCCAATCATCATATCACATTATACACCTTAAACATCCACAGTGTTATATGTCAATTAAAGCTCAATAAAGCTGTAAGAAAAAAAATGATCTGGCTATCTGGTGAACAAAAGTAGTCAGTAAATGCTATCAAGGATGTGGTGAAATTGGACCTCTTGTGCACTGTTGGTGGGATGTGAATTAGTGCATTCACTATAGAAGACAGTATGGAGGTCACCCCCCCCCCCAAATAAAAAGTAGAACTTCCACGTGATCCAGCAATCCCACTTCTGGCTATCCATCCAAAGGAAATAAAATAAGTATCTTGAGGAGGCATCTGCACCCCCATGTTCATTGCAGCATCACTCACAAGAGCCAAACTGTGGAAGCAATGTAACTGTGCATTGATGGTTGAATGGATCAAGAAAATATGGTATATACATTCAATGGAATATTATTCAGCCTGAAAAAAACAAAGAATTCCCGCTGTATGCAATATGGACATTATGCTAAGTGAAATAAGCCAGCCACAGAAATGTGAATACTGCTTGATTGTACTTTATAAGAGATGTCTAAAATAGTTGGAATCATAGAATCTTGGAGTTTAGTGGTGGTTGCCAGGGGCTGGTGGGAAGGGAAAATAGGGAGTTGTTAATCAACAGGCATGGAGTTTCTGTTTTGTAAAATTAGTAAGTTCTGGAGATTTGTGAACAACATTGTGCCTGAAATTAACAATACTGTATACTACACTTAAAATTTTGTTAAGAAGGTAGGTGTCATATTAAGTGTTCTTATCACAATTAAAAAAAAAATATTGCATAGCTCACAGGTTTTTCTAGAAGAGCCAGAGAAGTAGGCTAATAGGTGACACAATTGAAAATAAGGAACACAGTTGTGCCATACACTTTGTGCAGACACTGTGGCTGGCCCTGCAGACACCTCCAGCCTGAACCTGGGCGGGGGGTGGGGGGATGCTGGCAGGACCATGGCCCAGAGGTCCCATGCAGTGACTGCACAGCCCCTGCTTCTCTGGATCACTGTTTCCTCATTCGGGTCAAGAAAGGGCAGGACTCTATGCCTTACACCATATACCTACAGCCTAAGTGCATGGAAGGCTAGAGATGTGAGCTGTCAGCATGTGAAACATTTTTGGATTGTACTCTAGGAGGCAGGTATTGTCTCAGGTGGAGGGCTCCCTAAGACAAAGGGAATATTATAGAAAAGATCACTAACCAATGCCCAATTACTACTGTCCAGAGGCTGAGGTGTGCCAGGGAGGCTAGGACTTTAGGAAGAAGAATCTGTAGGGTCTGTGATTCTGGGAAACCCAGTGACAACAGGGGATTGTGGTGAGGAGCTGGTGAAGGTTTGTGTCATAATAATTATATTACAAAAAGAACTGTAGCCTAGTTTTGTAACCAGGTTGGGACCAAAGAACTGGGTTTCAGTTTGTGTCAGTCTTTTATTAGCTCACTGAGGCATAAAGATAAAAGAGCCTGTCCCTTCCTCTGTACTTAACATTCCCCTGCAGTCCTATTGCTTTCTCCTCCAAAGGTGTCTCCTTTGCGATCTCTCTGACCTCCTAACCACTGACCAGCATTCTCCAAACACCCACCAGCTTTTCCTCAGCCTTGGACCTTCTCAGTCTTAAGCAAACTCCTCTGTGTTCCCCTCCATCCCTTGGTGTCCACCTCTACTGGTACCTTCTCTGAACAAGTTCCCTGTCTTTCCTTTCTCCTCTCACCCCAGAAGTGGGCATGCTGCCCAAGGTCCACCTCAGGCCACCCCAACCCATCCCCAAGCTTTCTTCTTCAGGGTTTTGTTTGTCCCTAGCTTCAAATGCAATGTCCATGAGGATGAAGCTCAAATCTGTGTCTATATCTATTCTTGACCTTTTAGTGAAGTTGTAATTAATACCAACTTAATATATTTAGAAATTACTCCAATATTGCAACCTCAAGTGTTTCAAATTCATACGTGTCATTTTATCCCCCAATGAACTCCTGTGCATTAGTCAGGGTTCAGAATTCTGCAGAGAAGCAGAACCAGTATAAGTATAATCTATGATTTTTGTATCTATCTGTCACCCATCTATCATCATCATCTATCATCTCTCTGTCATTGAGAGAGAGAGAAAGAAAGAGAGATTGATTTTTAAGGAATTGGTTTACACAACTGTGGGGGCTGGCAAGCCTGAAATCCTTAGGGCCGACCAGCAGGCTGGAAGCTCAGGCAGGGTTTCTGTATTCCAGTCTTTATGCAGTATTCCTTCCTCAGCAAATCTCAGTCAATGTTCTTTAAGGCCACCAACTTTATGGAGAGTAATCTGCTTTACTCAAAGTTCACTGGTTGTAAATATTAATTATATTTAAAAAATACCTTTGTAACAGCATCCAGAAGGATGGCCGAATAGGCATCATAGCCAAGACAAGATGGTACACACAATCAACTGTCACATTCTTTTACAGGCTTGCTCTTAATGGTATCACCAATTGCAAAACCCAGAGATTCTTTCGAGTTCTCCTAATTCCTGTTTTTGGAGTCAGACAAACTTGGGATTGAGTCTCAGTTCTGCCATCGTTATCTGTGTGAACTTGGATGACTTATTCAATCTTTCAAGACCCAATTTTCTCACAGATAAAATGGGAATAATAGCGGTGTCTGTACATCTCATAGTATTGAAACAGGAGAAGATGTACAAATTCCTGAAACAGAGATCTTCACATGCAGCATAATTCTCCCTCAGGAAATGGTAGTTGGGCCACCTCAGTGAGTCCTTAAAGTTGTAACACTGAGCTGGCAGCACTTTCTGCATTTGGAAGATGAGGAACTGAGAGGAGAGAGACTTGCCCTGATTCGTAGAGGCAGCAAATGTCAGAGTTGAAATCTGAGATCTCTCTGAAACTTTTCACCCCACCGAGTGCTAGGTGCTCCAAAGTGTTTAAGAGGTAAGGAGGAAGCATCTCAAGCATGGATGAGCCCAGGTGTGGTGTCCTCACACCACCCCTGAATGAGCCTGGAGCAGATGTGGTACCTGTCATTGAGCAGGGGTCCCACTGAAAACCAGGCTTTCCAAACCTCTCAATTCACTGAATTGCTCCTTTCCCCTTATGCTTAGGGAAAACAAGTAACACAGAAATGTATTGGATAAAATATGTTTCTTTTATTAACATTCATGGAGGACAGTCTTTTCAATTTTATTAAAATTTATTTCAATAAATAAAATTAATATAAAAATAAATAAAATTTATTCAATTTTATTGAATTTATTAATTATTGAATATATTCATATAATATAAATAAATTTATTATTATTTATTATTATTGAATATATTATTATTGCTACAAAATAAGATTTTATTTATACTCTGTGAGTGTTGGTTAGCTCATGAACACAAGCTTGCATTGTGTTTGTTGTACTTTAGGGAGAGAGAACTCACAAGAGCAATTCAGTGCATATTTAAAAATTTTTAATCCAGTGAAGATGGAAACAAGGAATGCCTTTCTTTTAAGATGGCTTCTTCCTCATGTGACCTATGAAAATATCTCCAGACCCAAAAAGTGGTGCTTCTAACTTGTCTCGGTGTGGTATGATTTTATTGCTGCCTATCTACATGACTCTGTGGTCTTTTTCAGGGTCCATTTTCCCCACTGATGTGTGACCTTCTTACAGGTGAGGCTAGAGCTCACATACCTTTGTAACTGCCTTACTTAGGCATGTGGTATACACTCAAAAAATATTGAAAGAATGTAAGAAAGAAAAAGACAAGGGGAAAACAAGAAAGTACAAGAAAGGAAGGAAGAAAAGAACAGAAGGCAGAAAAGGAAAAAGGAATCAACCTACATACCCAGTTCCCAAGCATTCATACTGAGTTCTACTATACTTTCTTCAAGCCTGCTGTGCCCACCAAATAATGACACTCAATCAAAAAGTCACATTCTTTCTGAAGGGCCACTTCTCTTTCCGGTAAGATATGAGCATGGCATGTTAAGTAGAGAGAGTATTTTGTCTTTGTTATTAATTATAGCTTCTTTCCAGCTCATGAAGCTGGTTCGTAGCCTATAGAACACGAGGAAATGAAGCTTGAAAGTTTGCCAGCAGACAACTTAGCTTTCTAAATAAAAGCTGAGGCCCCAAGAGTATAGAAGCCCTGTAAGTCTATTCATAGCGTGGAGAAGGAAAGCTCTGTGCTCTTTCTATATGTACCACATGAATACAAGCTATGTGGCATGTCCAACTGCCGCTTAGTAGCAAAAAATACTTTAAGGGTACAAAGATGCAACTTGATCACCCATTGATTTGGAAGCACTGGCTGTAACAATATGTATTCTCTGTGGGCTAGGTGTTATGTCATTGCTTTACTTGATTTAATGCTCAACACAATGATATGATGAAAGTGCCGATTATCTTCATTTTGGCAGCGAGGGATCTGAGACCCAGACCACTCTAAGAGCTTGTTCTAGGGACATAAAGGGAAGATCTCGAACTGGGATACTTACTGTCTTGTCCCAAAGAGCATTCTTTTAACCACCTAACTACCTCCTTTTCTTTTGAAAGGAGGAAGTATTTAAGACAAGATCACTTGGATTTTCCTAGATGCAGGGGGAAAAAATTACAAGAAATACCTTTTCCTTATAGGTGATCACTTGGGATAACTATTCCCAGAGCTTGCCGAATTCTATCACTTGTACTGGGCTTTAAGTACCTGCTTCCAACTCTCTACTAAAAGCTTCTACTGCATGCTTTGGAACCACAGGTACTAGGAGAATGTGTCTGGTCATTTTTTTTCCTCCTAAAATTCAAGAAAGAAATAAAAAATTCAATTCAAGAACAAATTTTGTTCTTAGACTCCTTAAACATTTTTCAGCAGCTGTGTCTAATTCAATTCAATCTACATTTGTTGCAGTGTCCATTTAATAATAATAATAGTGCTTCTATTTCTGTTTAAGTTTTGCTGATTTTTAAAGCACTTTCACCAACAGTGTAGGCAAGGCACCGTGGGGAGTGTGCAGGGCTCTTTGTTAGGTACTGGAAAACCAATGATGAGAAAGGCTCAGCCTCTAGTCGATATAAGGGCTGCTCCAGGAAAGGGATGGCTGCTTCTCTAGGCTCAAGAAAGAAACTCTTTAGCAGGGATGTTCTAATAGCCTTTGGCCATTGCACGGGCTGCTGGAGGAAGAAGGCATGTTCTGCATTGCTTCCAAAGAGTCGAAGAAGCAGATTTTCATCAGGGAGATCTTTCTGCCAAGCAGTTCTGTTCAACACAGAAAAAGCAGCCTTATGACATTGGGAGCTCCCCACCTGAAAAGATGAGCAGGCTGAATGACCCGGGGTGACTAGGGAGGAGATATCAATAGGACTGATCTCGAATGCTCTCTTTAACTAAGGGCATGTGATCTGCAGCCAGATGATCTAAGTTCTAATTTTGGCTGTAGCACTTGCTGGTCCTGTAAACTTGGGGAAAAGAATAGTCCCTCTCTCCTCTGGCTGCTGCAAGGGTTATTGGGTTAACGTAAACTGCTAGAGCAGTCTCCGGTGCTTAGTAAGTCATCAATGAATGTTTGTAATTATTATCAAGACATCCTTCCAGCTCTATTTGTTTGTGATTGTGCTGGGATGGCCTGCTGCAATTGCCCGTAATGGGCCATTATTATAGGACCTTTGAGAAATATTATTGATGGGAACTTTTAAATAGGCATATGTATGAACAGTAAAATAACCTCCCAATAACCTGGGAGATGCAAACAAGTAGAGGACACATTTCCTGAACTCAGGGTTTGCATTCTGGTTGGGAAGGTGTGGCGCATGAAACGATAACCAACGGTTGAAAACAGTGTGTGATAGGATGCCTCTGTGTGGCCGGGGGTCAGATGGGGGTGGAAACCACTTCTGATCAGGCAAGGATCCTTTCAGGTTAGACCCAGAGGTTTTTGTCAAATACTGGTATATCACAAATGACTCAACATCTTACAGCTTACAACAATACCTATTTATTATTCATGGTTGGATCTGTGGGTCAGTTATGACTCAGTTGGGCTCAGCTGCCCTGCAGACTCCACCTATAGGTTCAGGACTGCTCTGCATGTGTCTCATCTCAAGACCCAGGCTGAGTGGGCACCTGGGTGGCTCAGTTGGTTAAGCAACTGCCCTCAGCTCAGATCATGATCCCAGGGTACTGGGATAGAGCCCTGCATCAGGCTCCCCACTCTGTGGAGAGTCTGCTTCTCCCTCTGCCTGCCGCTCCCCCTGCTTGTGCTCTCTCTCTCTCAATCTCTGTCAAATAAATAAATAAAATCTTAAAAAAAAAAAAAAAGATCCAGGCTGAGGAATCAGCTCCCAAATGGGGTGAACACTCCTCATGGTGATGCTTATCAGTGCAATACGAAAAGTGATGATTCTTAAGGCTTTGGTTTGGAGCTGGCCCCGTGACCCTGCCACCCCTCTTCCATGGCCAAAGAAGGCCACATTAATGATCTCACCTACTCAGCCTGCTCTGCCCACAGTGAACCCTGGCAAGAGTAGGAAAGAAGCTAAAATTGTGAGAAAACAGATCTGTCTACACAGATGACTTTCAAATATGAAAAATAACCATTCAGGGTTTGATTAGATTGTATGTCTTGAAGGAAACAATCCCAGTAGGTAACTCTGTACCTAATAACATGCAATGGATATAGGTGATTTTCACATCCTCAGTTAAAATCGGAATCATGACAAATTCCTCAGCCACTGCAAACTTTTAAACAAGTGTTTTTTGGGAACAGGTCACCTGCTTTACCTGGGGCTGGGATAAGATGCTGAAGAGAACAGCTCCTTCCCATCAAGGCACTCAATGCTCTCGTGAGGGGGACAAATGGCAAGGGCTGTAATTAGGTCAGAACTGAGGTCTCTACCTTTAACCACTTGGTTGTTGGAAATAGACTGTTACCAAATGCGGCACTAAAGGCCAGTGGTGAATTGAGCAATCATGAGCACACTGTAATTTGCGAAAGCCAGGGTGCTCACTGTGGTTGACTGCATGATAAGACCCCTAGGAGAGGTTAGGGGATACTAGGCATTGTGGAAAACAGATATTCAGTACTGGAATTTCTTCCAGAACTCTGGTTCATGGAGATCATTCTTTTCATACCCATACCTCTGAAATGAAAGATGCTAGAAGTTCACCTTCTGGTCTTCCAATTTATGGTTATATGACATCCCTATGAGCCCCAGGTAGCCCTGGGAACCTGAACTATGGTCAGGAGAATCGTCATACAGGCTTTGCCTCCCACCTGAGGAGGAGGATGGGCTCCTTTGGTGGAGGGTGGATTAACTTTATAAGTAAGGTATTAACTAGTAGTTATTATTTGCCAAACATTCTGTTAGTGCCTCTGGTTTTTTTCACAGTGTTATACATGCATCCAGTCCTTTACTCCTACAAATGTCCTGTGGGATAAGTCTTACTACTCCCTTTGAAGTGGCTTGGAGAGGCTTACTGTCTCAGTCAGTGTTCCTGTAGAAGTTGAGCTCTTAACCCCCACTTCTCCTTTCCTTTATTTAAATTGGTGGTTCTTAATTTTGTAGTGATCCTTGACTTTTTTGAAAATCTGACATTAGCTCCTACCTTCTCTCCTCAACAATATGTAAACACACAAACATGCACAATTTTCAGAAAATGACAAGGGATTCACCAATTTATTTTAAAAAAAGTTTCTGGAAGGTAGGCTAAATATGTGTAATAAAAATAATGCAGACTTTCCTAGTAGAGAAACACTGTGTTGTGATTGAGAGCTGATGGGTAGGATTAACTCAGAGACCATCAATAGCTGTCCAGCAGAAAAGGTGAGGTCCTATGCCATGTTCTTTAAAACCAAATGTGTGAATGGTATAATTCACACATGCACACACATATGCATGCATGTGCATGGGCGCGCGCGCGCACACACACACATACACACACACACACACACACACACACACACACACATGCTTGTATCCCATACACTCCCATAGCCACATTCTTGGACTGGCTAATGTTTAGAGTGATTTTAGAGGACTCCCAGTTACCTTTGGATATGGAGATACTCAACCTGAGAGATCTCATTTTGCTTGAGATGACAAACCACAAAGTAAAGGTGGTAGAAATTGTTATGAGGACATACTATTTGAAAAGATGCCAGTTCTTCCCCCATTGAGTCTGAGTCATATGTGTCAAGACAATCCCTTTTCAAGGCATTTTGGCCAAATTCAAATAGGTCAGAGTCCCAGAAAGATTAATTAACTGCAGGAACTCTTTCTTGGCTGATGGGAGCACAGAACCTATTATTCCCTTAATAAAGCAGTTTCCTCAGTAATCATGGGAGCTTGGACAGGCTCAGAGAAAAACAAAAGGACATTTTTAATTAAAGTGTCATATGATCTTCTTTCCTAATATCTGTATTGCCCTAGAAATTGTATCTTCAGCTTGAGAGAGACTTAGCTTAAAGCTTTCTGTGCCATTTATGTACAATGAATATTTACTTCAGTCTTAACAAAGTAGCTGTACAAAATGTATTTTATTCTTCTTATTGGGTCATGTTTAGTGTGGTTACTTATCATTATAATTTGTATGGCAACAAACAAATTGTAATGATAAAGATGGGCAATACTCCCACCTGGTAAAAATTCAGTAAATGACAAGTGGGAATGAATCAAACATCCTCATGGAATCTGCCTGTATTCTAGAAAGAGATTTTTCTTAGTTGTGTCTCTGGTTATTCATTTCAAAGAAGAAAATGGAAACATTATGAAAAAGATGACCCAGAGGTTGTGTCAATTGTATTGTATTGTACTTAGAAGTAAGATAGAGGAATCAATCAATGAATGGATCAATTCATCAAAGAGTCATTTCATATTTACAGACTACCTGTTACTTGACAGTCACTGTCCTGGGTCCTAGGGACATGGCAGTAGGTATTTCATATTAAACACACAAGGATGAATCATCTTGTTTTACTGAAATTTGTCCATAGGATGCTATGGAACATAACCCAAATTTGGGTGAATACATATTACATCCTCAAGAAATGGCTTCCTGAGGACCAAACTTATATCTTAGTATCTAGAGAAGAAGTTGAAATTACTCAGGCAAAAGCAGGGAGGAAGAAAAAAGAGAGAAAGAATTTCAAGCACAAAGACTAGCATTTATAAAGGTCTTGAGATTGGGGGAAAAAAAAAAGCAGAAGTGCAGAAAAGTCCAAGAACAGTGGCTTACAATGAGTGAAAGGGGTGAGTGGGTGGTGATGAGCCTGGAGAGGCAGAGTCCTGTGGCCCTGAGAAGTCTTTTGAACCTGGGTCTGACACGGAAGGGTTTTGAGCAGGGGAATGATATGATAAGACAGTCGCATTGCAACGATCACCTAAGTGTCAGTGTGCACAAGATGAGGTGTTTGACGGAGGACGAACTCCAGCCTGAGATGTCCATGTCTCAGTGAGACATGACATTGCTTTAGGTGATCGTGGTGACACCAGCCTGGGGAAGTGGATGCAATCAAGGGATGCTAACGATGCAGAGTTAGCAAAATTGAGAATTGTGGATGCAGGGATGTGAGCTGCTTGGCTCACAGAATTATGTGTGTTCAAGGAGAAAAAGAGGAGTTGAAAAGCCAAGTGTGGTGTAGTAGGCACAGAAGGTATCTATTAATTCTCAGTCCTCAGTATTGTGCTTTGCAGTTTACGTGCATCCTTTGTTTACTTATTACAACTATTCCGTGGCTAAATTCTTGTTGGAAAACTTTCCTAATCTAATTAAGTGTCATTATTTCTGTTCGACCTCTGCAGAGGAGGAAGAAAAGAGGTCCAGTGTTTTGTTCAAGGCTATTAAATGCCTATTGTGTGTGACAGTCTCAGCTGTTTTCATGGAGGTAAGCTCAGGACTGAGAGAGCATCACTATTGCTTTTAAGGTGTGCCTCCCTTTGTAGGAGAGATGGAACCCAGGGACCTGAAACAGTGGAGGGCACTTCAAATACAACATAATGCAAGTGAGAAAGTGAGAACAGGCTGCGTAGACTTACTGCTCTACTGGAAGCTAAGAGAAGGCATGGGATTGACCAGAGACATGGGGCTGTCTGCGCAGGGCTTTGCTGAAGAAGATGAGATGTAAGCTACGTTTCTTTTTAAAACAAACTTTTAACTTTAGAATTGTTTGAGATTTACAGAAAATTTGCAAAGACAGTGCAGAGAACTTCTGTATGACCCCTTATTGTTTACATTCTTTTTTTTTTTTTAAGATTTTGTTTATTTCACACACACACACACACACACACACACACACACACACACAGCAAGCACAAGCAAGGGGAGCGGTAGAAGCAGAAGTAGACTCCTTGGGGAGTAGGAGGCCTGATGTGGGACTCGATCCCAGGACCCTGGGATCATGACCTGAGCCGAAGGCAGACGCTTAACAACTGAGCCACCCAGGCACCCCTGTTGTTCACATTCTACATTATTACTAAAGTACATTTGTCACAATGGACAAACCAAGATACTATTATTAAGTAAAGTCCAGACTTTATATGGACTTCATTAGTTTTGAAGAAATTATGACAGAAATTTCAACAGAAATTATGATTAAATGTAATGTGGACTAGAAAAATTCTAGTCCAGCAGTGACAGTTTCTCAGCTTCCCAGATTTTGATGATGTTGATAGTTTTGAGGAGCATCTGTCTAACTTCTTTCCATTTTTGCTTTGCTTAAATGTTGCTGCCTTGGGGAGAACTTCTTGCACCACAGTTGGGGGGAAGACCCTCAATGACAGATTCCTACAGCACTCTGTACTTTCTGTGGAGCCCATTCTCCCAGTTTGTTCATGAAGTTGCTCATTTTTTTTTCTGTTCATCCATTCAATAAATACTTATTCAGAATTTTAATTATATAGTATGCCACTGTTCGACGTGCTAGAGATATAGCCAGCTTCCATGGGGATAGAGCTACAGCTTCCATGGGGAAGCCAGAGCAGTGAACACCTTAAGTGTGATATATGGTATCTCTGGAGTTGGTAAATACCACGGAGAAAACAATCAAACAGAAGTCAATAGGGTGTGGCTGGCGTGGGGAGAATTTGAAATTGAAATGGGATGATCAGAGAAAACCTCCCACAGCAAAGACTTGAAGGAGGTGAAGGGAAAGCCCACGCAGATCGACCTAGGGGAAGAGCGCTCCAGATGAGAGCGTCCTCGATGAGTTCCAGAATGGCAAGACAGCTGAGTTGGAAATGTCTATTAAACAAAAAGTTCTAGAGATCAGATAGGCAATTTCTATCTGGCCTTGGATTCAGGGTTGGGACTTTATACTGGGGATACAAAATTGGGAGGGTCAGCTCCAGATGGCCTTTGAAGACTTGAAATTAGAGGAGGTCCCAGAAAGAGAGATGTTCAGTGTCTGGCTTCTAGGGCACAGGCATTCTCCAGATTGGGGAGAGGACTGGGAACCTACACGGGAGGGCAAGGAAAAGCCAGGAGGAAAACCCAGCAGGTGTGGTATCCTGGGAGCCAAGTGAAGGCTGAGGGAGTGGCCAATACTATTCATGAGGGCTGTTAGGACTATCACTTAAATAGGGTTTACAGCGTGCCTGCCACTGTTCTGAGTCTTTTGCATATGTGAACGCATTACATCATTGTAATCCTCCCATCAGGTATGTTATTTTATTATGTCTTTCTCACAGATGGGGAATGAGGCCCAGAGGTAAATAAACTCACCCATTCACATAGCTTACCAGCCCTGGAGCTAGGATTTGAACCCAGACTACATGGTCTCAGAGTTTCTGACCTTTGACACAACATTGTGCTCACCCAAATGCTGCATGTGGAAAAACCTATGACCAAGAATGGCCCAGTGGATTAAGCAATGTGGATGTCCTTGGGGTGCTTGGAAGGACGGCTTCAAGTGAGCTAGGGAGGAGAGAGAGGGATGGGGGCATCTATGGGAACAGAGGAGAGACAACAGAAACAGAACACATAGAGGACACTTGGGAGTAGCGTGGTTGTAAAGGGAGAGCTGAGAAATGGGAGACTGTCCACGGGGATATGTGGGGTCAAAGAGGAGTTTATTTTGTTTAGTGGGAGAAATTTATGGTACACATGTGGGCTGGTGGGAATAAAAAGGTAGACAAGAAAAAAAAGAATGTTGCCATAGAGAGAGGAGAATGTCCATTCTACATTTGTGACTGAATGATTATTTGGGTAGCTGCTTAATTTCTGTGTTCCCTATAGAAGCATGAAGTGCTAGTGAGTCTTTTTTTTTCTTTTTTTTTTTTTCAAGATTTTATTTATTTATTTGACAGATAGATCACAGGTAGGCAGAAAGGCAGGAAGAGAGAGAGTGCGGGGGGGGGAACAGGCTCCCTGCTGAGCAGAGAGCCCGATGTGGGGCTCGATCCCAGGACCCTGGGATCATGACCTGAGCTGAAGGAAGAGGCTGTAACCCACTGAGACACCCAGGCACCCCATAGTGAGGGAGTCTTATTTTTCTGGACCCCGCTGTCCCCGTGTGCCCCACCTCATTCTTTGGTGATGAATGAATGATGCTGTTCACAAGGTGAAAGTGCAGTCCCTGGCGCTCCCACACTCCCCATCGTCTTTGACCCAGAGTGACACAGGAAGTGATTGGACTCCATGAAGTGACTGGACCCAGGAAGGTCTCTGTTTCATGGCTACCTGCCCATAGACCCAGCCCTCTGCCCACTCCCTCCACTCAAGGTCTGAGTCCCGAACCCCCAGACCTGATGAAGGAGAAATGGAGAGAGAAGCAACATGGCATTTGACACAGTCCAGCTTCCCCAAAAGCCTTCGAACATCTCTCTCTAGGGCCGCTGCTTCCGATTTCCTTCCTCTGCCTCCGAAACCTCTATCTGGGGATAAGGCTCCTACCTCCTACTCCACCATCCACTCAGGCCCTCACTCTCTTCCTTCCGCCCTTTGCTTACCAGCCTTTGTGGGGAGCCAGGCGGGCCTCCTTTATCCCATCACACTGTGGGAATGCTGCAGAGCGCCCTGGAGCCCAGGGCAGTTTTGGATGCAGGATGCATGGCTGGGGCTTCAGTTGAGTTGCTTTCCCTAGCGAGGGCTGTATTTCCTGGGACTGAATCAGAGGCTCTGGGAAAATGCAGCACCATTTCCCCCGAGCCCAGGGGGATTCACAGAGCTCCCAAGTGAAGCTGGGGAGACGAATAACTTACCTGCAAGGCTGGCTCTCCTTTATGAGGCAACCACAGTTGTTTTCAAGGCATCTGTTTCAGTGTGACGCAGTGTTCTTCTCCCACCTCCGGTTTGAGGGCAGAAGTCACGCGTGTTTGTAAAAGAACATCTCGCATATTTTTCGAGGTGCCACACATCCACCCACTCATGCCCACCCACCCACGGGGACATGCTTTTCTCATTCGCTCTCTTTCACTCACTCACACACACTCACGTGCTCTTGACACACTTTTCCCCTCCCCCACCCCTATCCAGACTGCCCCTCCAGAGGGGCAGATGTAGGGGGTAAGCAGTGAGGGCTCTGCACCCATCTGGGCCTGACCTGCCTACACTGCTTGCCTAAAATACTTGTGAGTATATATACAGCATGCTACGGAACTAATTTTCGAAGCAAGTGTGGGGGCTCCAGGGCACTCCGCCATTTCCTCTTGTCCCTAAAGCTGTTAAACTAAATTATAGGGCTGGGAGAAGGGAGAAACCAGCTGTGCTTCAGCTGCAGGCCCCAGTTGTTGTGACAAAGTGAAAAGTGTGGGCACCAACAGATCATTAACTGTGTAGCCAGAAATAGGCTGATGATTGGACCGCAAGCGCTGAGGGGAGGAGAGAGGGAGACCCCCATCTAAGGCAAGTGCTGGGTCCAGCCCGGGAGGCCATCAAAGGTTTTCAGTGGCAAGTGTGCCTAACCCACCGCCTCATGGTCTCTGTATTTTATTACACTGGCAAGAGTTTTATTTTTTCCTAAATCTTTCTTAAAATTGACAAGGGTTTTTGTCTCTGTTTTGGTTTTGTTTTTAAAATTTCCCCACAGTTTCCTGTTGTGCTGCCTCTTTGGCTGAGTTCAGCGTTCCTGTTGACTATAATTACTGGGAGGCTTGTGACAAGGGTTGAGAAATCTAAGTTGACATTCAAGGTGCATTACACTTGAATAAATCCAGAGACAGAATATCACACATGAGTTTGGAGTTGCCCCTGTGTTTTGTCTAGATTAACAAATTTAGACGGCTTTTGGTTTGCATAGCATTAATAACCATGGGGGCAATCTCTGGAAACTGTAAACACTGCTCATAAATAGTCGCTAAAGTGTGAGGTTGAATAAACATTACCTCAGTGGTTTGAGAAGAATCGGCCAGCATGGAACCAAAGTGTGCTTTGAAGTAAGACCTTCCTCATTTTAAAGAAGTGGAGAGAGAACAGGATCGGGACACTAAACAGTCACTACTTCAGTTCCTGGATTGCTTAGCTATCCACAAGTGACCATAAACAGTTGACATAGTCACACATGTTTCAGTTTCTCTCTCATTCCCTCTAAAATGGCCACAGTGGTCTAGACTACTGATATTTCATGCACTCATATCTTCATTTTGTGTTGGAAGAGAGACTCAATATCTTTTTTTTTTTTAAATTACTGTAGTCAAGTCACATGAGTGTAGATATTTTGACCTTGAAGGATCCATAGACACCTTCCAATTCAGCATCATTTTACAAATGGTGAACTTCAGGCCCAGGGAGCTATTTGTAGTTGATTAGGCTCTCTGCAAGAGACAGCTGAGGCAGAATTTCTTGAGGCTTCTGTAGTCCAAGTCTGTGAACTTCACCATCATGATCCCCCTTGGCCTGTTGGCTACTGGCATGTTTTCCTGGCAGATATAGACTGGCCCTGCCACAGATGAGGGTCGGTGAGGAGATGTTTGTCTGTGAAGATATATGAGAATTTTAAGTCTTGAAGGTGACTTAAAATTTGCAAAGAAGCAAATGTTTTAATCATAGAACTTTATTTTTTCCTTAGAATATTCTTTCCACATGTTCTAACCCATTGTTAAGTAAAGGAAAGCTGAAGATATAGGCAAGTAGCTCCCAGTGATGGGGTGGGGGAACCTCACTAGCCATTAATGGTATTAATGGTAATATAAATAGTATTAATAATACTTGCTCAGTGCTCACGTGAGCCAGGATTTTATGTCACGTTGTTATATGCCACATAGTGTCTCCTTAGTCCTCCTAACACGTCTTTGAGGTAAGTACTCTTATGATCCCTTTTTCATATTTGAGAAAACAAAGTTTTCTCAGACTTTGTTTTGGGGAGGTTGTTTATTTGCCCAAGGATACACAAGTTGCGGTGTCACCAGAATTTTCTTTTAACCTGGAGCTGCTGACAACCCAAGTTGCTCGCTCTTGTCTTTGATTCAGTCATCAAGATGCCAGGACTTTGAAGATATCACGCAGATCCTTAGATGGCATGGTACCAAAAATTCTTTGTTTGGAAACACTCAGATGATTCGCTGAAAGCTTTTGCTTCCTTCTTCTTGCTTCAGTGAAGTAAACACTGAACACTCAGGAAGGGGCCATGGGGCTTGCCGGTGGGCATCTGTGCCTCAGGTATCACTCCATGTCTCATTTGGCTGGTCAGCAGGAGGGAGCGTGGTGCCTTGATGAAGCTCTCTGTGGAGAAATTGTCTGGTTTGCTGAAGCTGGAAGCCCCCAGGTGGAAACAGATGTTTTGATGAAAAGCTGATTGTCAACATCCAGGCTCACTTTTTTTTTTTTTTTAAGATTTTATTTATTTATTTGACAGACAGAGATCACAAGTAGGTAGAGAGGCAGGCAGAGAGAGAGTGGGAAGCAGGCTCCCTGCTAAGCAGAGAGCCCGATGTGGGACTCGATCCCAGGACCCTGGGATCATGACCTGAGCCAAAAGCAGAGGCTTTAAACCACTGAGCCACCCTGGCACCCCCAGGCTAACTTTTGATAGAATTCTAACTTTCAGGGCCGTGATCATGACAGATTGTCGATGATGTGACTGAAGCCTAACTCAAATACTATTTTTCCAATGAGGCTTCACCAGTCCTGTCTCTTGGTGGAAGGTTGTGCCTCTGTAGTGCTGATGCAGTGACTCTCACAGCCCTCCTCAGGCCCTGCTGGTGTCCTAGCCATTGCCCTGCAGTGACAGGCTCAAAGCAGACTTCCCTGCCAGGCAGACTGGATTAGCCACTCACGAGCCATGGGGTCTTGAGGGGCTGGTTTAGTTTATGGAACTAACTTGATTTCATTATTTCTGTTTCACAGATAATGGCAGTAAAATATTGTTTGGAGAGTTGGAATGAAGGGTGGACATAAAGGTGTGTTAGATGGTAGTGTGATGTATGGGAGACATCCCACAATTATTAATGGGTTTATTTTAACATATTAAATAAATGTATCTACAATTACTAATGGGTCTATTTTAACATATTAAATAAATGTAGCTACAGGTTACATGCATCTAGAGAATAGAGGACGTTTATCTTATACTGTGTCACCTTCAACTTGATAGCTATTCCTAAAATTAGAAATACTAATATATATGTGCATATATACACACATATACTAACCTTAAAACCAAATACCTATATTATGTGTATATTTGATCCATTGTTCTAATGTGGACTTCAAGTTGGTGGAATTCCAACGTGGAAAATCTAATGCGTGGAATTCAAATCTCAGCTGCGATTTTCATCGTGCACTCATCCCCAGCCCGTTAGTGATTTGAGGACTAATCTTAACTATGGTTTCGTGGTTCTGTTGATGGAAAGGTAGAGTCAGATCTTTGCGTAAACTGCAAGAGAAAGCCGGGGCTCCTAATTCGGGTCTCGGCTCATTCCTGCGGACGCCTGGCATTGTAAGTCGAGTGCAAGCATGTCTATAGTCACGCCAATGTACCTCGACAGAGATTATTTATTACTTACTCTCCAACTACTTATTCGTTCCTGTGTCACAAAATCTGCCTGTCAAAGAAGGCTCAGAACCTGATCTCACAGGCTGACTGTGAGCCGAAGGAACAATCCTCATTTGTTCGTGGAGAAACAAGGCGGGTGATTGACCCGACCACGGTCCCCCATGGGAAATGAATGGTGTGAACCGGGGTGGGGTGTTGGGGGCTGAAGGCCCGAAACAGGAAATGTCTCACACCTTCCCACTTCAGAACACTTTGGCACGCACCTAATTTTTCTGTCGTGCCTTTTGTTCTAGTGAGGCTTTAGCTGTGAAGAAGATTATATAGACAGCCCTAGCACCAAACATTTATTTAAAGGGAAATTGTACCAGCTGCCATTTCTATGTCAGTGAGATGGATTCTTCGGGGACCTTTCCCCTCCTGAGTCTGACAAGGCAGACAAAGATAACAGCCTGCCAGGACTTCATTCACTATGGAGGCGTCACTCCTAAATCCCAGGAATGTGCTCCTAACTCCTCCTCTCTCTGCTGCTTGCCTTTGTTTTTTCAAATGAGCAGATCTTGGGTGGGCAAGGGATCTTACTGGGGGATCCTCTTAGCATTCCCTTCCTCAAAGCCCTGGGATATTTTACTTCTTATACCTGGTGCCCAGCACTTAAACATGAGAAATAAAGCTTTCAGATTGAAGTTGAAAGAGAATACCAGAAATGGCATTTGGAAGCAATGAAATATGGCACTTGACAGATGAGACAGGCAATACTGCAGTGTTAGCCATAGATTTCAGGAGCAAATTTCAGGGTTGCATGGGCCATTAGGAGCAAAACAAAAACCATAATTGCCCTTAATCTCTATTCACTCTGCATGTGCAAATCTTGTTCAAAGGGAGATTTTGAGGGGGAAGATCAAGAGAAAAATAGGCACGAATCTTTGGACAGTGCCAGATTTGATCGTCCTTCTTTGAAGATCTGAGATGGAACCCGAGGTGTGAGCTCTCCTTGAGGAGCTGATGTTGGGTGACAGGGCTTTCAAAGACTTGACTTCATTGCATTGTCTCTGCCAGTCCCATCTGCGTCCACAATCCCCTTTTGTGTAGGTGACATATTTCTGCTGGATTTTTGGCTCAGAAGCTGAGCAAGATGATCATGCCTACATATGTGCTTTCACTTAACTTTCCATAAAAAAAACCAACCAGCTCTGCTTAAATTACAGCAAAATTACTTGTGTGCCTAAGGGGTTACAGGTTTGGAGTGGAAGCTGGAGGGAAGAGAATGACCAATTTAATCTGGTTGCAGAACCAGGAAAAGTATTCCCCTAGTAATGTAGGGTTTGCTTCCTCAGTTCCCTGAAGAATACAGATCCTTACCAATTCTCCATTGCCTTACTCATGTTAATATTATTTTAAAAATGCGAGACAGTTTTATGTAATGCTGCAGGTTTTTAGTGAAACAAATTTATTATTTTCTAGATAATAAAAAACAAACTATACTAGTCTACATAGACAAGACTGTGAAGTATTCATACCCTGATATACCTAGATTTCATGATCCCAATTAAGAACACGTTGGATATTTAGACTTTTCTTTAGTATAACTTATGCCTTGTGTAGGGTCTGATATATTATAATTTGTGCCAACACTGTCTTAGGCAAACATTTTGCAATACAATCATCCCTAACCCATCAAAATTTTGTTCTTTCCACATTTATGGAAAGTTGGATTGAGATTATTGATGGGATGAACAAGGCACTCCAGGAATTTTCTAGCATCTCCACTTCTTCGTCTATCTCCTTGTGTCCTATATTTTTTCCCGAGTGAATCACATTTATTCTCCCAATGACATTTCTCTTCACTATAGCTCCGCTTTTAGATTTTAAGCTCTCCTGATTCTAATTATTATAGCCAGATTCCTCTTTCTCTATATAACTTTAAATCAATTGGTTCGATTTTTCCCCGCGATTTTTCTAAAAACCAGATTGGACCCTAATGTTTGGTCTCAATGTGAGTGAAAAGTTTGCCATGAGTCTTTCTCTCTTTGGAATTGAAAATCAAGAACAAGGAGGAGGAACACTATTCTCTGTAATCATTTCTGATCTGATTGGTATTGGAGGGAAAATAGTTTTCTGATAATTTGATTTAGGTTTAGTTAGTCACGGGCTCATTTCCACGGGCTCTTATATTCAGTCTGAAGCGTTAGCTAGCATCCTTCTCTTTCTGATGGGTAAGCACTGGGCAGACAAGTTCACTTTTGGATTCTCCACCGACCTTCAGTTCTGAAATCTTTGCATCTCATTCCTCAGTAATGGATAGGCCAGTGAGGAATTCTGACTTCTGTACATGATGCCACTTTGATCAGTTAAACTTTAAAGGGTGGTTTCTTCAAAAGATGTTGAAAGCTGCTTTAAGTCGAGTGACCTCATAGCAAATACTAAGCTGCTACTTTTCATCAAATTTCCTCTTCAAGGAGCATATGTTACTCTTCAAAACTTTCCTTTATTCAAATTGTCACACCGAACCAGATGATCACTCCATTAGAAAAACAGAGCCCATCACAATTACCATCTCCTTTATAAAGTTAAAAATTGTGCTCAGATTATTGCTCCATGAGAAATTAAAATTCAAACACATTGTGACTTAAACTATTACACTGATTTGGTCACTCCACCCGCCATTGTTGTTGTTGTTGTTGTTTTTAAACGAACTCAGGGCAGAAAGAAATTGGAAACTCCTTAAAACCTCACTGAAGGTAGCTTCATGCTTCCATAATGATTTCTTAGCTGGGAAATGACTTAGGTTTTTTGTTTTTGTTTTTCCCTTGGTAGTTTTTTGAAAAATAATGGGAATAGGAAATAAAAGCAAAATATGCTGTGATGAAGAACAAAAACTTAACTTTGTTACAAAGAATTATTTTAAGAAATAGGAGTTTAGACAGAGATAATGTAAAATAAAGTAAACAATAAGAAAACAGGCAGATATTTATCTGATCTCTCAATTGGGGAAAAACTTTCTAAAATAAGAAACAATAAGAGGAATCCTAGAGGAAAAGACTAGTAGATCTCTTGCATAAGACTTTAAAACTCTTCATATACATTTGTGCATTGAAAAATCCATTGACAAAATTTCTAAAAATTAAAAAGAGAAAGGTATTTGCAGTAAACCTAATGATACAGGGTTACTCTTCTTAATATATAAAGAACTCATGGGTCACCTGGGTGACACAGTTGATTTAGTGTCCAACTCTTGGTTTTGGCTCAGGTTGTGATCTCAGGGATTAATGGGATGGAGCCCCAAATCTGGCTCTGTGCTGAGCACTGAGTTTGCTTGAGATTCTCTCTCTCCCTCTCCCTCTGTCCCTCCCACCACCCACAGGTGTGCACACAGTCTCTCTCCTTTCCAAATAAATAAGTAAATCTTAAAAAAAAAATATATATATAGTATATATATCTGTATATATATACAGATATATATAGTTATATATGACTCATGTAAGTCAATAGTTGGAATGTATAGTCAATAGGACTATACAAATAAAAAGGAAGAAATTGAAGTGTCTCATAAACCATAAGTAATATTCAATCAAGGTTGTAATCAAAAAAGTGCAAAAAACTCCAAGTTAAACTAGTAGCAATAAATTAAAAGAAACATAAATTGCTGGCGATTATGCATTTTTCCAGGAAAATATATTGCTGGTAGAACTATAAATTGATATGGCCTATTTGAAAGACATTTTAGCCCTATGCATTAGGGACATGCCATACAGTTTTATTTCATTTCATTGTGATGTTTTTATACTAGCAGAAAATTAGAAATAATCACATGATCAAGTAAATGTTTGTGGGTTATAGGATATATAACTATCCTGTCACTGACAATTCTAGCAATAAAGAAAATGCTCTCTGCCTGCCTCTCTGTCTACTTGTGATCTCTCTCTGTCAAATAAATAAATAAAATCTTTAAAAAAAAAAAAAAAAAAGAAAATGCTCATGTTAATTGTAAAAAAAAAGAAGAATATAAAGTTACATATTTAGTATGCCCAAATTGTAAAATTGCATTAAGGAGCACCAAAATATGAAGGGGATTATTTTTGGATTTTTATTCTCTATACTTTTCTGTATTTCCACTACTGTGAAGCTCTTAAAGTACTATTTCTAGTACTCATTTAGAGATCCCATGCTACTTTTTACATGTGAGTGCAAACCTGGGGAGTAGTCCCATTTTCACTAGGGAAATTGTTAGTATATATGTGAATAAAATCACACTGTATGTGTCATTAGCATATCTAGCATATATGCTATATAATAATACACATATACTATAAAATATAAACATGTTAGTATATTAATGTTAATCTATTACTTGTTATTTGCTTGTTATGGTCTCAGTATATCAGTAGGTTGACACTGTTATGTTATATAATATGAACATACACATACATATACATACACATACATATACACACATATGCATATACATACACATTCATACACATACATATACGCATTTTAGTTTATGTAAAACGACAATGGATCCCACATTCTCCTTCCCCTCCTGGACACAGCCCACAAGGACGGTTTTCTCAAACTCATGTCAAATCCAAGGGTTTCTGAGATCCTTTGAGGGCACTTGTATTTTTTTTTTTTAAAGATTTTTATTTATTTATTTGACAGACAGAGATCACAAGTAGGCAGAGAGAGAGAGGAGGAAGCAGGCTCCCCGTAGAGCAGAGAGCCCGATGTGAGGCTCGATCCCAAGACCCTGGGATCATGACCTGAGCCGAAGGCAGAGGCTTCAACCCACTGAGCCACCCAGGCATTTGTATTTTAAGCAGCTTGTACTACAACAAAGCTCCAGAGCAACGGGGACTTTTGGACAGTGCACTGGTGTCCTTCGTAATAGAGTATGCCTTTTATAAGGTGTTAAGAGTTGCTATGTGAATGGACATTGTCACCCATAACTTCAGTGCTCAGATTAGTTAAGTATGGTGCTTTTGAAAAAAAGATTTAAGCTGATCTCCAAGAGAGGACAGACACACGAGAGAATCAAAGGGCTCTTTCAGATTTGTAAGCCTAATATCAAAGAATTTAGAAGTCTAACCCAGCCTTACAGGTGTCCTTTGCTTTGATCACTAATTAAAATGTGACTTCTATCCTCAGTGTCACTGTTGGAGGACTTGACAAAACAAAGTACGTCAGGTACCTGACAATTTCTTATAATGCCCTGAAAGACAGGTGTTCATTCCTGCAAAAGCTTTGAAGCTAAAAATAAAATAAAACAAAATTTAAATTAAAGGATATTCCCAAGCACATAGTAATCATCTTAAGACATACACTTCAGGGTTTTGTTTTTTTTTTTTCCCCGCCCAAATGATGGTGGTGTGGTGGGTAGGGGGGGTGGTTGGTGTTAAAGACGGGCAAACCCTGGCTAGAAAGGAATGCAGAAAATGGGGGAAAGTAAAGCCTTGTAAGTCATTTGAGATCAATCGTCAGAGAATGTGTCTCAACAGTATCATTATCAGATTAATATTTGAGTTCCAATTTAAGCTGGAATTATTTGGATAACAAAAATCAAAAGAAAAGTTTTTACAAACAATTTTGCCTCAGAGCGAAAGAAAAGTATCAGGGATGGGATGTGTGTGTGTGTGTGTGTGTGTGTGTGTGTGTGTGATTTTTTTTTCACCACACCTCTCAAATTCCTATAAACTTGGGTTGCTCCATAAAGAATCATGGACATCCTTACCTTCGCAGCCCTGGTTTGTTTCTCCTGGTTAAAATCAGATAAAAACAACTTTTTGCTAATATCATTTGAGTTTCAGGTGGGTCACAGACTTCCTGGCAAAATAATCTACAGAGGACTTCTAATCATTGCAAAAGCATGACTTATTTGCTAGGTCGCTCCAAACTGAAAATAAGAAGGAATGTGTCTTTGGGAACAAATGTGAACTTTTGGTTAACTGATTGCTTCTTTTTATTTCCTCAGTAGCGTTTAGGGGAGCCAGAGAGCTCTACTGTGAGTTTGTTAACAAAATGGTCAGAACTTCTAAGCAGCTTACAAAGCAGAATAGTAAATAAGAACAGTTGGCAAAATACATAGACTAGAAACCTGTATATAGAGGGCTCAAAGAAAAGCTGGGATGCATTCATTATACTTATGAAATAAGTGGAATGAAGCACAGTAAATATGCTGTGGTAAGTACTGTGTCTTTTAGTAAAGACAGAATTCCTGAGGAGGTGAGATTCTGGGGGGCCCCTGAGAGGGAAGAGTTTCATGCTGGTGCAGGTCTTAGAGGCTCACTGTTGTGAGGTGTGTTCTTACTGAGGGGACCCACTGAGGGCAAGCTGTGGGGTGAAGAAGCCATGTAGTATCCAAAGGGGGCTGAGGATAGCTGAGAAGACTTAGCAGATAGTAAAGGGCTTAATGGAGAGAAGCTCTCACAGGATTAATAAACTCAGTAATTTTGGTGAGAGAAATGACTTTGGTCAAAGCACAGATCATTCAGTGGAAGAACTTCTGGGAAAAGCAGGAGGTCAGGGAGAAGGATTTTGTTCAGACTTTAGTGAGGCCATTAAAAAAATCACCTTGCAGATGAACACTGACAAGGAAAGATGTTCACCATAGGTTTATATCATATTCTTATTTTTATAAAAAATGCACACATTTGTAAAGAGAACAGAAGCTACAACAGAGAGATGAGGACAAGGAAAGAAATTCACAATATGTAGACATAATATTCCCATTTTAATAAAAAGAACCCTTACATTGGAAAAGGAAAGGAAAACTAAGCTGAAGATTGCAACTATGCATAAAAACTATGCTTTTATTCCCTGAACATTACAGTTTATCTTTCACTAGCTTTTCTCTTATGTTAACTTACAGAAGTTGGTTCTTTTGAATACGTTCTTTTAGAGTTGAAGCAATTAAATTTCCCCTTATGTGGAGATCTTATTAAGAGGTTTTTTCTCTGCCACCACTCCCCCACCCTCCTCCTCACACAGCATCACCATGTACCCTTTAGTTCTGCTTCCTTCAGCATCTTGCTTGTACAAAGGGAACAGGGTTTGTCTGAAGCTCTAGGACACACAAAACGTGATCTCAGGCCCCCCAAGTCCCTCTTACTCTAGCTCACGCTGCCATGTTGCCACCTTCTGGACCTCTAGAATCCACAGACCTAATGGCCTCGTAAAGCTTTTAGTGAAATATTTCTGTCTGGCAGCTATCCATCTTGTCTATGTTATTCTAGCTAGTGCCCAATTGTGTGGTGAGGTCATTCCTGGGGATAGTGGTTAGAGAGGAAAGGTAATAATATTCCTTGATCTTATTTACTGGATGTTTTCTATGTGTCAGGCACTATACACTGAATTGTGTATTATTTGCTTCACCTCAGTCATCTCTCCACAATCCTATGAAATAACTATTTTATGCTCATTTATTAATAAGAAAATTAAGTGTAAGAATTTGAGTAAGTTCACACAACTAGAAAGTAGCAAGTATGGGATCACAATTCTTTGTCTTCAACTTGGTTTATAGGAGGGCACACAAGTTAGGGAATGCATTTTTTTGCTCTCCCAATTTTTCTAATAAATACAAACCTCTTGAGGTGTAATAAACCTTCAATAATATATTTTGAGTGAATCAATGAAGTTTCAGGAATTACCATAATTTTATAGCAGTGTTCAAAGACTTGTTTGGCGATTCTATAGTGAGTTGGGATGCTCTCTGGAACTGAGTGTGGAAACTGTCTCTCTGAGATTGAGATCCATGGAAATGAGGTATGGAGGATGGAGTGAGGCATTTGCTTTCTTTCTTCAACATATTTTGATATTTTGTCCTAAATATTGAGTTGATTTCACTAAGCAGATACATTTGAACACCATATTTGCCCACTGTCCTGGGATGATAAAGACAATGTTACAATTGAGAATAGGTAGTTGCTCCACCTGCCAAGAAGAAATTTTTTTGGATTCACTTTCTCTCACTTCTATCTTTGCTACAGTTCAAATATGATCATCAAAACTCTACCAAAGTGAGGGACACCTGGGTGGCTCAGTTGATTAATGTCTGCCTTTGGTTCAAGTTATGATCCTGGGGTCCTGGGACTGAGCCCCACATTGAGTTTCCTGCTCAGTAGGGACTTTGTTTCTCTCTCTCTCTTTGCCTCCCTCCCCCATTTGCGCTCTCTCTTGTGGGTGCTCTCTCTCTCGCTGAAATAAATTAAATTAAATTAAAAAAGCTATGCCAAAAACAAACAAAAAACTAACAAACAAACAAACAAACAAACAAAAACCAACCCAACTATACCAAAGTGAAGTTCAAGGGTGTTCTAGTAAGGTGGTGTCATAAATGTACTGGGAAAAGGCCACAGACAAAACATGAAAACTGAGTCCACTGATGGGTCCAACTAAAAAAATTCAGCTCAAGATTGGTGGCTTTAGGATTCCAGCTCTGGCAACAAGGCTGTGTCTCAAAGGTCTTGATGAAAGTCTTGATGAAATATCATGAATTCTAAAGATTGATTCAACCTTATTCTTACATAGCGGAGGGACAGAATGTCCCCAGAGGTGGTGACACCTGAGCAAAGTTGCAGGACCACATTAGCTTGCCAATCTATACTTTACTGTGCACAGGGTTATTTTCCCTTTCTTTTCATTTTTCCCCACCACTTTCTGGTTTTGTTTCTTGCAGAAAAGGCAACTCAGCAGATAGGAATGTTCACTTGACAGATTCTCTCTTCCTATTCGCCCGGGTGCTCTCCAGAATGGCCTGAGATCCCCTTAGTTGCAGGATGCATTGCTGTTCCCACAAATACTGAGAATTCAGTTTTTTTATTGGCAAGGAATGTGGCAATGATAGCACATAATGAATTTTTGAAATGTCTGAAAGGCCTTTTTTTCTTCTAGTTGATGAACTCTAGGCAGGTATGTAGTTTAAGCACCTGGAAGGATTTGACATCATTGTTGCCAGAGCTTTTATTGGATAGAGGAAAATATTAGAATTCTCAGTTGTGTCACTGTTTTCTCCAGGTATTTTATGTCTACCTGTAAGCAGAAGTGGTTGGCTTGCTGGACTTCCTTATAGATGGGTCATGGTATGTATTTAACAAGTTAAAACCTGGTAGAGTTTCTAACTAGGGGAAATATGCACATTTATCCAAAGTGAACTCAGGTTGCCATTAATTTGCTGATTTACAGGGTGATTAAATGCAAAAAAAAAAAAATGAACAGAAACAATTGCAAACAGCTTGGGAAAATGTCCTTCATCCTTCCCAGAATACTCTGATTTTTAGTATCGTTAGCATCTAAACATTTCAATACAGATCATATGTTTTAACAAATAGCTTAAATCAAATACATTTTTTAAAACTCTCACTCGTAACTATTGACTAGGTAAATTTAACTCATTGTGGTAACTGAGAAAGCAACCTGGTTATGATCAAGTTGTCAGCATTTCATTCATTTAAAAACACAATTAGACCAGGGGAAACTTTTCTGACCCCATTCCCTCATCACCCAGTCTCACTCCTGATTGGTTGTTCTTGCTCTAGAGTGAGAAATTGAAAGCTTAAGGTCTGTTTTCAGATTTGAAAAGATAATAGTCTGTGTTGATTATTTTTCTTCTCTTTACATCCAGATTTTTTTTGCTTTAATGATTTATATTAGTTTGAATGCATCTGATTGATCATCAGAACAATCCTCCAATCTATTTCATTGAGGGATAAAAATACCTAATGACACACTTATATTTTGAAGGCCTTCCAAATTCAAATTAGATTTTTTAAAAGTTTGGATTCAGTTAAGAAAAAAAAAAAAAAACTCTTCTAATCTGACCGTAAAAATACGCTAAAGGAAACAACTGGCTGATTAAGATTTTTCATGTCCTTACTGATTTGTTTTGGGCAGGTGGTCTTAAAGACAAGAAGAAGGTGGGGGTAGAGTTAGTTGGCTCTTTGATGAATCATTTTTTATTGTGGGCATCTTGTTTAAAAACACAAGGATTTTCTTTTATCTTTTTTTTTTTTTTTTTTTTTTTTAAGCACAAAACCTAGCTCTTAACTTGATTGATCTGTTCCCATATCATGCTATAAAACAGAAGGATATGCCCTGTTCCTAATTCACTTATTCAGTAAGTAGGTGTGAGATACTTCCTGGATGTTGGGGCTGTGCAGCATTTGGGAAATGCAAACAGGATAGGACATAGTCCCTACTCTGGAGTAAAAGAGGTAAACGGGATCTGGCATCAATCAGCTACTACTTATGGGCACGTCTGGACTGCCCACTGCTGTGCTTGGGAGCAATGCGTGAACAAGCCAGGCGGAGCTGGGCTCTAGCGAAGCTCAGAGCTCAGCAGCTGTCCTAAAAGCCACCCCAAGGATGCCAGGCATCAGGCAGACCGCGCACATGGTTCCAACAGTCTCAATGGTAGGGAACCTTGCCTTGTCTGGGTATTTATCAAGGAAGAATTGTTAAAGCTGGTTTTTGAAGTGAGAGTTACAGTCAGACGGAGGGCGTGTTCCTGGCAGAGGAAACAGTTGACGCAGGCGCAGTGAGGGGAGGTGGGAAAGAAGGAGGAGCCTGGTATGCCTGGTGAGGTGAGGGAGGCAGAAGGTCTGGGTGACTCTGGGGCCAACAGGAAGTCCTCCAGAAACACTGTGCCGCAGGAGTGCTCCTCGGGGCAGCTGGTTTGCAGATCAGCCTCACCATCAGTTGTCTGAGCAAGTTCTACCTAGGCTCGCAAACCGACAGACCCACGCTTAAAGCCTCAGTATGTCTCTGTGTAAACTCGTTACCATCAGGGACTTCCTGTCACACCTCCAGCTTTTTCATTAGCGTTACAACCGTGTACCAACATCAAATGGAAGGTCAGGAAATACCAGCCTCCCATTTCTGACTCAGGGTTCCAATGTTTTGCGACTTTTCATGGGAGCCTAAATTTCAGTCCTATTTTGGCCCCTCTTTGGTTCTTTTAGCAAACAAGGCATTTTGAGATTGTTCAAGCTTTTATAGGCAAGATTGGAAAGAGTCCAGAAAAGCAGCACATCTTCTTTTGGGAGGTGGGAAAGGCAATCAACAAAGGCGGACCTCAGTGTGTAAGGGTGAACTTGTGGAAAAAAATGTAAAAAAAACTCAGATCAGTAGGGTCATTTTGGATGTCCTTTCTGTAGTTGAGCAATAGGGCCCCTATCAGAGCTGAGGTTAGTAATTATTTGCATTGGGCCAGTTGTTTGAAATGAAATGAAGGTTTGGGTTTATTTAAGAGAAAGATAACAATTTGGGGAAGAATTAGTGTGACTTAAGATCTTGTTAGATGAAAACAGTACACCCAGATCTTAGCATCATGGGCAGAGATATCTTATTTTACTCTCCTCCCATTCCCAAAGAAAAAATAAATAAAGCACATTCTCGGGATCTTTTGGATTACATGCTAGGTATAATTAATATGTCTGTTGAATTTCCTGTGTGGGTGGCACTGTATAACAGTTCAGAAAATAATGTTTCTTTCAACACTTTGAACATCATCAGTCATTTGATTCAACTCTTTTGCACGAGATCAGCCTTTGGTCCCTGGGCTTGTTTTTTCAGTTCTAGGAAAACTGCTTTCAAGCATTGCTGAACATATATTTGGAATGACGTTGTCCACGGGTGTCTTTCTAAATTCTTTGGATCTGTACATACTAGTGAGATTTGTAGTGTTTAAATGTTTCTGGCATATAATGATCTGTCCCTCAAACTGGAACTCTCTGAGTAGATAACTCTTTTAAAGTTTGTGTTTTTGCTTCAGTTTTCTTTGATGCAAACCAGAGTACCTCTCACACCTCAGTTGAGATTTGATAGTACATTCATTATATTTACCTTGGCATTATATTTACCTGTGTAGGTGGTTAGCGGTCACTGATTCTTTGGAGGTCCAGGCTACAGTATAATGTGGTTGTCACAAATGGACAAAAAATATGACAACAGACTATTAAATATGGTACAAATACAGCTGAGTTGGAGAGATAAAACAAGTAACCTGGAAAGTAAATGAACTTAAGATCAGACCCACTTGACTCCAAATACTGATTGTGCCATTTATTATCTATTTCCCTTATGCTGATCATTGAACTGTTCTAAGTCTCAGTTTATTCGCCTATAAAATGGATATAATAACTTCTATACAGGTTGTTCTGAGGACTAGCAATAGATGGCACATCAATGAATTGCCTCATCTGTGTCTGTTTAGTACTAGGTACTTAATAAATGGCAGTTATTGTTATATTTAGTAGTAATAATAGTAGACATCATCTATACCCAAATATCTTCACAATCAGAGCTGTCATCTTCAGAGAGTAGATTAACATAAGCATGCAGGTAAAGTGTGGCCCTAAGGATTTTAAATTAAGCAAGAATGGAAGCTGGAGAGCTACTGAAATAAAAGCAAGCAGAATCTGGGACCAATAAAAGAAACATACATGAAGATGCTTTTCAACTGGATTCATGGAGGGTTTTTCCAAAGAATCGATGCATTGTAGGATGAGTGGCGCTGCCTCATGAGGCCCTATGCTCCCAGTCTGACTGTGTCTAAGCCGAAGCTGACTGGTTACTGATCAGTGCTGGTGGCAAGACTTTCCCTTCGGGTATGAATATGGATGATTACTTATAAAATGCCTTTTTTAAGATTTATGACTCTATGGTAGGGATCTGTATGTGGTGGTATGAATTAGGAGGGCAGGAAGACCTTTAAGTCCGAACGTCAGAAAGAATTTCTCACAAGTACGTTTTTTTTTTTTCTCTTCCCAAACACTCAGTGCTGGTGACTAGGGGAGAAAGAAACTAGTAGCTGAGGTTCATTGATTTTCCGTTTAGATTCACACATTCTGTAGAGTTGGTAAAGTCCACAAAAGTGATCCCATCCAACCTTTTGCCCAGTTCCAGAATTGCCTAGTACCACTGTGAAAGTGGTCGCTGAGGCTGTTTGGTCCCTTCCAGGGGCAAGAATCTCACTCAACAAGGTTGGCCATGATGGTGTGGTAAAACTCTAACTTTCTGCAAACTCTTTAATGGGTTGAGTTAGAATACATGAGCTTTCCTATTCCTGGGGGATAAGTCAGGTTTCTGGGCCAAGGATCCAATCTGGGACTTTGGCAAACTTACTAAGTTAATGGCCACTTGGGAGACCTTTGGCTGCTGCACCCGAGGGGGCACAACAACAGGCTATATTACCTAGTGAGATTAAAGCTTCTTTGTATAACTTCCCCAAATTACAGCACTCCTGGTCATGACCTTTATGTAACCACACAACATGGTGCTTTTGGTAAAGCAGAGTTTGTGTAGAGATATTTTACACAAAAATTACATTATTTCCTAGTACATGAAGGACTTTTCTTTCAGTCTATATGAAAAATTTTAAACATAACTAGGCTAAGTATAATCTTGTTTCAGATCCATCATACTATTTATTAGGAATCCTGATTCTGTCTCCTAGCCCAGGAGTTGCCAAAATAGAACCTGTGAACCAAATCTGGGCAGCCACATTTTTTTTTTTTTTGAGCAGAGTTACACCCATTTGTTTATACATTATCTAAGACTGTTTTTGTAATACAATAGTAGAGTTGATTAATCAGGACAGAGACTGTGTGGATTACCCCCAAACCTAAAATATTTGCTAACTGGTCTCTTATAGAACAAGTTTGTTAGCCATTAACCTGGCCTATTATCTCTCTTTCCCAATTGCGTGTCATCTGAAAATTAGAAGAGCACTTTACAAGTGTTTGATTATGTTGTTTATAAAAAAAAATTGGGTGTAACAGGGCCAAGTGAATGTCAATATAAGATTTATTAATTGAAATATTGTAGATACAATCATTACTGTACTTTTGTTGTAGCCAAGACTAGTGGTCACTGGTATTCATGTAATTCATGCTTTCCTTGACTTCTTCTGCCTACTGTTAGACCTCATTTCCCAATCTGTGCAGTTTGGTGTGGCCCTGAGACTAAGTTCAGGCCAGTGGAATGAGAGTTGTAGTGGTGTGAGTCACTGCCAGGCATGTTGGACAAATACCTCTCATGTTCAATCCTATATATCTCTCCTTGTCCACTGACTTGATGGAAAAGACTCTGGATACCTATGGGGTGCCTGGGTGGCTCAGTCACTTAAGTGTCTGCTTTCTGCTCAGGTCATGATCCCGGGGTCCTGAGATTGAGCCCCGTGTCAGAGTCCCTGTTCAGCGAGAAGCAGACTTCTCTGCTGTTCTCTCTTTAGCAAATAAGTAAATAAAATCTTGAAAAAGAAGAGTCTGGAGATGTAAAGGAGGCACAGCTATAAGATGGAGGGAGCCTTGGGGCACCTGGGTGGCTCAGTGGGTTAAAGCCTCTGCCTTCAGCTCAGGTCATGATCTCAGGGTCCTGGGATCGAGCCCCGCATCGGGCTCTCTGCTCAGCAGGGAGCCTGCTTCCTCCTCTCTCTCTGCCTGCCTCTCTGCCTGCTTGTGATCCCTCTCTGTCAAATAAATAAATAAAATCTTTAAAAAAAAAAAAAAAGATGGAGGGAGCCTTGATCCAGAAATGATCAGTCAGAGTCCCCCTACTGACTCACATTGGACGTAGTATGAGGGAGAAATAAACACGCATTATATCCAGCCAGTGCAATTTGAGGGTTATTATAGCATGCAGATTGCTCTAAGACCATGATCAAACTAGTTTTTATCCCTCTTGTGTACAAGAATATCATATGAGACTTGTCAGATATCTTTTACAAACTTAAATAGATATGTTCATAGTATTTCCTTAATCTGAGGTGAATATTCGTAAAAGTAAATACTACTTATTTTTTTTATAAACTATTCAATTGATTTAAACTAAAAAGAAAAAAAAAAAGCCAAAACCAGTTCACCCATTTCTCCCACCAGTAAATAACATACTCCTACCAGTAAATACATCTAAACCAACTCCTTGATTATATCTTCTTTGTAAATACTTATATGTTTTCACCAATTATTTGTTCATTCTTCAGCTCCTTAACTTCTTTTAATGATCAAGATGACTGATAACATCATTCCCTTGTTTGAAAATTTGGATACTTGCAAATTTTCTGAAATCTTTCTGGTGTCTATTTGTGATTCTCACTTACCTCTTATTTCATTCATATCACTTGAATCTTTTGGGAAATGGCTGGCCTTTTCTGGAGAGTTGACTAAACCTGGGAAGCAGCCTTGTACTATTTCTTCACATGTTCCTTAACCTTTTTCTCTCTTCTAATTTTTTTCAGTGCAGCAGACCTAGCTTACTCACATGGACACCAACAAACTTCATGCAGCCCCAAGTGTGTCTTCATATTGGGCCTGCCTGGGTTTCTGTCAAGGACCTTCCTAGAGAGAAATGGAATTTTCCCTGTCTCTCCCTTACCGTCTTTCCTCTAAATTTCAATAACTTTTCCATTATATGAAATTACAAAGTTTTGACTGGCAAATGAATAAATAAGATATTTTTCAATGATTTATACCATTTTTATACCTCCAGAGAACTTAAAAGGGGGGGAAAACCTCAATAAACATGTGTAAAATGGCTTTGAGGTTATTTCTCAAAAGTTGTTGAAAGCTTTCCTAGAGCTGAATTAGCTAAGGAATAGGGTGTGAATTCAAACATGGGAAGGGACAACACTTCCCTGATTTAAAAAAAAAGGGGGGGGCTTTGAAATGTTACATGATACTCAGCATCACTTCAGAGAAACCTGACTGAGGAAGTCTGATTAGCTGCAGTGGCTTTAGTCCACTCTGTGTCCGTCAGATAGACCAAGTGAATGCTGCCATGAGGAGGCTCTTCTGTGCCAAAATTGTCTGTTCAAAGGGAAGACCCTGGAATTTCTTCTGTTTGCCACTGGCACATGAACTAGAGAGGACGAGAGGCCACCTTTGATCTTCAAAGTGTAGAGCTTATGGAAAAAATTAAGTTACTTTGAGTTCACATGTTTCACAAGATTGAGCCATCTAACATACAGAACAGTGAGGGAGACTAGAAGGGCCCGGTGTGGGGCTAAGAGCTGTCAGATTTGAAATCACTTCACTTCTGAAGGTATACAGCCTGATTAAATATGACTAGGTGACAAATTGAGTGACTTTGAACATTCAAGAGAGGCAGCCTGATGTGGGGGAAGAAACAGAGGACACAGGGTCTAACTCAATGGCACCACCCAAGCTGGGCCTGTTTCCTAATCTCAGTGGGGTGACTCAGAATCCTTACCCCCCTTTTGGGGATGTCATGAGGATTTAATGAGATAATGGCTATAGAATCAATTTGAGATCTTTGAATCTTTAGGAAGATTTAGGAAGGGGATTAAATAAATGGTTTTTATTTTCCTAGAACTATTCAAAGTATGTCTTGAGATTTCACCTCTTCCTTCTATCTGGTCTCACACTTCCATTGATCTGTTATGTAAGTGCCCGTCACATTTGCCACACCAATCAATCCTATGCCTAGATTAATGTCAATCAGGCTCTGTAATTCAAGTTTCCATTAACTTTATAAGGGTCAATTTAATAAACTTTCCTAATATGGGGAAATCTCAAAGTGGTTAGGTTATGAGATATAACGTGGCAAGTCCTATTTCCTTCTTTCCCTGCAAATGGTCACTTTCTCTCTGGTGATACATCTGGTCATCACTATGCATTTCAAGAGTGTTTGTGCATCTGAGCAGACATCTCTGTGGGGTTATGACCAGAGTTGATTTTCTCTATGCCATGATTAGGGTCTATACCCCCAACACCAATTATGTGACCTGTCCAGTGTGTAGATGAAATGCCTCTGCAAAGATCACTCCATGAGAAAGAAGAACATGTGAATATGGTCATTCCTTCAGCAAATAGGCATTAAGCACAATAGAATGGTGGGCACGCTGCTGGGTCCCTTCTCTCCTTTGGCTTACAGACTAGAGGTAGATCCCTACATTCCTAAAGTAGATACCAGTGTGATAAAGTTATAAAGGGAAAATTCATGGCCCAGGATATTTCCATCAACTGTATTTGAAAAAAAAAAAGACATCAATATCTGTATCATTTTCATATGTAAAAATCCATATAGTATTATTATTTTTTATTATTCATATTTTTATTATTCATAAGACATAGTTTTGCTTCTATATTCACATAGCACTGACAGTATTACTGTAAAGAGCAAGAATTTTGTGCTGTTCAGGGAAAGAGAGTAATCAGACACCATTTAGTTCATTGTAATTGTTGCTTATCATTCCTCTTCTTAAAAAAAAAAAAAAATCTGCCATAGCTGGGTTCTATTTTATTTTAGTCATATTCAGCCATGGTTGACTGTGTTGAAACAAGGCCAGACTGAACATTGATACCAGGTGCCTGTCCTAGCAGAATCCAATATCACACCTGCAGATAGAGTGTAAGATTACATCATGTGTCGTCCTGAGCACCACAAATGACTCTATACTTCATCTCAAATAACATTATAATTTACACTTGGAGACTTCAGACTATGTGGCCTTGGCCAAATGAAAGTTCTTGCAGCCAAACACATCAAACTCAATATATTTTACTGCGCCAGTGGGATTGTTTTTTGAGAAAGTTGGACAAAATTAAATCTATCAATGGCATTTCAAATAAAAAGTACCTGTCCTGGAAAGGTGGGCTTATAAACATTTGGCTGTCAATTAAGAAGATACCACAGAATTTTGTGCTGGAAACCAGAGACAAATGAAAGGACTCCAGTGTGCTATGTGAATTAAATAAGAGTTCACAGAGGAAAGGAGGAACAATGAGATCTTTTGTTTTATGAAAATGTCATAGCTAGAAAGGTATAAATTTAAAGTCGGGGAATCACTTCAGGCAAAAATGAAAACCCTCCCAATTCAAACATTTTCCCGACTCCAGGACATAACCTACAGTAATCTTCTCTGAACTTTGGAAAGATTGTGTGGCTATTTCAACACCTACTCACTCCATGCATTCGAATTTTCACCTTTGCACTTTGGTGCCTGACGGAGTTCTCTTAGAAAGCAGTCATCGTCACCTGCTTACACTTTGATCCACTGGCTGGAAAGCAGCTGCTCCTCTTTGTTCAGAAAGCCATCACAAATGTTTATATGAATAGAGGAAGAGAAGAATGTCTTCATTCCCTTTCTTTCCCCACTAACTTCTTCAAAGGATTGGAGGCGCTTTCCACCTGGCTATTGGGTTTCTATGACTTTTGGATTCGTTCTATGGTTTTCTTATTTTCTATGGAGTTGCCCCAGCATTTTGAGTCTTTTAGACAGATTTATATTATGTTTAAAACTAGTAGCCAGTAATCTCTGTGGTCTGGGTATGATTGTAGGGGTTCCGGAGTGATCTTTACCATCCGCACCCCCTGCCCCAACCCTGCCTCCTGCCCAGAATAATTCCCTCTTAATTTTTTAGTGTTTTCCTGATACTTTAGGGACTCTTTTAGAGTCCTAAAGTTTCCTATGTATTGTCACATGAATCCTAAGGATGTAGGCCATAGGAAGTGAGGGGGTTATTTGCAATGAGAATTTTGCAATGAGAATCTCAAGATACTTGAAGCATCTTGGACTCTTGGGGAGAACAATGTGCTACAAGGGCATTTGAAAACAACAATAGGAGAAGTAAAGAATCACCGGAGAAACTTGATTTATGTCACTGTTCTGTGTTCTATGACCACAAGCTCCTGGGGAAAGTATTTTATCATATAGATATGTATAAATCAGAAAGATATGAAAGTAAAGAAGATCTTTCTACCTGTTAGTGAGGAATGTCTTTGCCTTGTACACAGAACAAGACTCATTTTCTCATCAGATCTTTATGGTCAATTTTTACTTGAACAATGATTTTCTATGAAATTATTTTTATTGATCCTGTATTGGGGAAGAATATGTATTAGGCGGTCTTGGTATGGCAACAAGTAGTCCACAAGTTGCTATGGTCTGCAATGATGTTTATTTCTTCTTGTCACTTCATGTGGGTGATTACAGTTGGCTGTGGTTGCCATAGTGCTACTTGGATCTGTTTAGCTTTGCATCATATACCTTTTTATTCTTGGACCTGGGCTGAAGGAACAGTATCCTTTTGGGATAAGCCATCCTCATAGATGAAGAAAGACAAGGAAGCTGGGGGAGATCTGCAATACTTCTGCACACACAATCTCATTTGCCCCAACCTCATTTATTCAATAAAATCACATGGCCAAGCCATATAGTTGCATGGGGAGATGTATTCTGCTTATATGGAGGCATAGTGAACCACAGAACAACAAGCAGGAGGTATGTTATCTTACAAGGAAGGTAATACACAATCGGGAATGGTAACACAGCGTTGCATGTCTGTTGTCATGTGGCTTCTGGCTCAGTTTTATAGAAATCCCAAGTAAAATAAGCTTCACAGATTCAGAAGTGTTGGTGCATATAAAGCCAAACAAGACTCTTACAGTTCTTGGAATTTTTATCTCTAAATATTTCTAGTCTGAACACTATGTGCTATTTTCCAGTGTGTCCTTTGTCATTCATACTTTGGTTTTCAACTATGAGTTGGAGTTCTGCTCAGAGCTGGGCTAGACTAAAGAAAATGATTTTTTCTGCACTTAAATGTTTTTCTCTTGACTTTAAATTTCACTTCATTATTAAATATGTGATGATAAAAATGTCCATATTTTCCTCACTGTGGGCTCCATAAAAACAAACAGTTAAGGAATTAAATATCAACATTTTTCACAAGTAGTGATAGTAATTTACGTGCTGCTTTTATCCCAAATGATGTTCTAGTGCTGTTCACTCTCCCCTAGTAATCAGTTCTCTAACACCCTAAGTGATTAGGTCATTAAAGAGTTCCTGGCACTTTACCTAAAGGCTTTGGGGTGTTAATCCTGGTTTCCTGGTCAGATTCCAACTAGGGTAATGACTTGCTGACTTCTTAAATTACTCCTGTAATATTGGCCAATCGGGATGTTCTCCTTGCTTTCTGTCCCATGTGGTTTCACTAAGTGGCTTGCTTGTTAGAGAGATGTGCCATCTTCCTTTGTAAATGAGATGGGGAAAATTTCAAAGCACTTCTAAAAACTTCTGCTTTGTTGTGAATCTTGATGTGGTCTTTCTCTTAATGAAGACTTCAAATATAACTAAATGCAGGTGTTGACATTTCCCCCTGTAATTTGCTTGGATGGTTTGTCCCTGCATGAACTCACCCCACAAAGGATACCCAGCTAGAAGACCCTCTCTGGGTGCTGCCACTGAATGAGGAGTAAAGAAGTCCTGAGGAAACTTTTTGGCGTCTTCTTCCCTGGCTGCTCAGATTTCACATAATCTCTCTTGGAAAGATCGGTTGAACTGAAGATTATGGAGAAGTTTTGGATGTTCACCAAGAGCTACTAATAGACATTTCTTATTTTTTAATGTGTAAGGACATATTTTATTATTTATACATAAGGTATATAATATATATTATCCACATATAACATAAAATATATTTCACTAATATAGACTATTTAGAAAAATGGGCATTTATGTGCATATATTTTAAGAGTACAAATAACTTGAATCCTAATTTTTTATGAATAGAATAGGAAGTGATTTGTACAAAAATTTAAATAATTGCTAAATGGATGTTTAGTGACCATGTACGTATTTGACTTCCTAGGAATTACACAGCTTTCCAATATTTTTGTCAATAAAATCCATTTTAATTAGTGTGTGTCCTATTGATACCAAATTAGAAAGATTTTTGCTTCCTGACTAGAATGCATTAATAATTAACTTCTTTAATTTTTGTTTTTAGCAAAGACCACACATGGCTTATAATCAGAGTTATTAATTATCTTGCACTGACTGTTAGACTGTAACCTCTCTGAGGGCAGAGATAATGCCTTTTCTTATTTCTGTCCTCAGTGATGAGCATAGTGGCCAGCACATTACAGATGCTCACAGAATTATGGAAGGAAGGAAGGGAAGGAGATAGGAAGAGAGAAGGAAGGAAGGAAGGAAAGAAGAAGGGAACAAAAAGGAATTAGAGAAGGGGGCAGGAAGGAAAGGAGGAAGGCGAGAGGGAAGGAAGAGTGAGTGTATTACTATCCTGAATGGACATGATTCCAGTCCCAAACAGAGCTTAGGTATTTACTTACCCTCTTATCCTTAAGGGTGTGTGTGTGTGTGTGTTTAACTTGTAGATTGGCAGCGCCCTTAGTTATGTTTATTAAATGTAGTTAGTGGTTTTATTCCTTTACTGCCACAGTCTGAATATTGCCCCTGCTCTTTCTCTGTGTGATCTCCCTCCAGATCACCCTGTTCGTTCCGATGAGAGTGTCAGTGGATGAATTTGTATGTCCTTAGAAAGCAGGTGAAAGTTCATTTTTATGAAATACAAATAACCATAATGGACAGCAGGTACTGCTCATTAATTAATAACTCCCAAGGAGGGCTACAGATCAATCATTAAGATGATCATTTTTGTCAGGAATCCTCAACATCCAACTGATTTAGGATCAATGACTCCATACAAGAAGTTAACTAAGTCAGTTTCTTAAGCAAAACGTTTATTAGTTATCATTTTATTCATTATCAGTTTTTTTTTGAAGTAGACAACAAGGTTTAATTTGCTGTAATTACTAAGGTTTTGCTTTTTCTGTCTTTTAAAAGCTAAGGAGAATGCCTTGTTTGCTGCAGACTAAGACTATTGTGGCTGTGTTCTGGGAAGGAGAATCTGAGTGGCTGACAGGGGGCAGGTTGATTGTTTTTTTGTCCATAGATTTGAATGAGCGCTAACCAGACTTTTAGGAGACTTGAGGCCCATTTTTTTGGACTCCTCTGTTGCGCCACCTCCATGCTGCAAGAAGCTGGCCTTTCTTTCCGGTGCATTTTCTTGCCAAGAAAAACAACAATGACAGACTGAGCAGAAGACTCACGTTCCAGATACTACTTTCTCAACTGCTCAGGAGCAGTTCCGTACCAGTATGACCAGCAACATGGGATCCAGAGATCCAGATGCTGGTCAGGGGATACAACTCTAAATGCCCTGATTTGGAGTATTTATTTAGAAGTTGTTTGAGAGAAATGGTTAACACAGATGAGAGCATGAGGTAATTTTTAGTTCTAAGGGTATTCGTACCCTTTTAGGTTCCATAAACAATTTTTCCCCAGATGGGGTTATGAAGGTTTGGCAATAAAATGTAGCTCACCTTTTTCCAAATGTTTCACTGAAGAACTCTGAGGGGAGGAGCTTAGGGAGAACTGCCTTATTTTGGTCCCTGTGGAATTGATTTTCTGGAATTCTGCTTTAGAGTTATGTTCTTGGCATACGCTAACAGAAGCTTATGAAAGAGACTAATGAACCTCATAGTTGTTTTTTGTACAAACATTAAAAATGTAGTTTAAAAATTTTGTAGTTTTACCTTGTATCTTTTTTATGAGGACATGGGAAGGTACGCAGGAGGATTTTCCTTAGCAACTGTTTATTTTAATCTTACCGTCTGTCATAACTATGTAACTGATTATCTCTCTATATGAACTGCCTGATTGAGGTTTATAGACCAAAATGTTCTTTCTGCCAAAAAGGTGTGAGCTCAAGTGAAACTGAGGTGGCCAGTGAATTTGAAAAGGCCAAGAAAGGGGTGCCTGGGTGGCTCGGTGGGTTAAGTGTCTGCCTTTGGTTCAGGTCATGATCCCGGGGTTCTGGGATCGAGCCCCGCATTATGCTCCCTGCTCAGCGGGAAGCCTACTTCTCCCTCTCCCGCTTCCCCTGCTTGTGTTCCCTCTCTCGCTGTATCTCTCTCTCTCTCTCAAATAAATAAATAAAATCTTTCTTTGAAAAAGAGGCCAAGAAAACACAAAGCTAGAGGCTAATATGGATTGTCCAATGAACTTAACTTCTATTAATATGATTGTGGAGACTGAGGCTGGGGAGCCAGTGAAAACTCTAATGGCAAAATTGGGGAAATCATCAGTGATAGCGATATGGAAGCCTAATAGTTGGTAGAGCTGAATGAAATGAATCTCAGATAAAGGTTTTTTAATGTGATGGTTGAGAAATAACTTTCTGAATCTGGTAATAGTGATTAGAAGTTGTCCTTTGTCTTCTTATGAGCCCTGTAAATAGGAGCCCCTGACATGAAGCAAAGAATGTACTCTGATCCATCTCTCAAGTTTAACTAATGTATCACTCTGTGCTCAATATTTTAAGCCAGAGAGCTCTGATTCATTCTCCTGCGTGCTTCCCTGCCTTTGCCCCTCACCCATTCTAGGGGATCCACATGGAAAGGACATAGAGTCCCCTTCCTCTCTGGCATTAGCACCTCTGCCTTGGCCCATCATCTCTTCAGTGGATTATTGCAATAGCTACAAAAGCCTCCAAACTCATCTCCTTCCTATTGCTTCTCCATAATTCTACCAACTTCACATTGTTATCACGTTGATCCTCCTAAAACATGCTTGCTTTGTTGATACCCCACACCAGCTCTCTATTGCCCATAAGAAAAGGGGTCAGCTTCTGAGTGGGGCACCTAACACCTTTGTCATCTGGCCCAGGCTGACTTCACTGGTACTTCACACCATCCTCTCACCATTCCTTCACAAACCTCCATCGTAGTTGTACCAAACATCCTCCATCCCCTGCCTTCCTGAATGAGTCCTGCCCTTTTTATCCATTAACAGGAAAGCAGAGTCTCTTCTCTTGTGAAGACTTTTCCAACCTCCCTCTAGCCTTAGCCCAAATGAGTCATCTGCATCATGGTAGTGTCTCATTGTTCCATTCATGCTGTGACTTTAGCTCTTACTGCTTTTTTCCCATGACTCTCCCTTTCACTGATGTAAATCCTCCAAGGATAGGGAGTGAATATTATTCATCTATTTATTTCCAGGCCTGATTTATCTCGTATATAGTTGTTTTTGGCAAAAACACATAAATACTTTGAAAAGAAGCATGTTCTTCATTGACCAAGGTGCATTTGGAGAAAGAACAAATGATCTAGATTTAACCTCTAGGATTTGTTCTTTAATTCACTTTAAAAGCTCACCTGCTCTTGTTTTGGACACCCTTTGTATATATTGTTCTACAGAAGATCACACAGAGGCTCTTTAGAGGAGGATGAAAGACATTTTACTGACCAGCTTCAATAAGGTGGTGTGGCAAAAACAACCACCTGACCCCCAAAACCTGGCCTCCTCTTAATTATGGTATGAGGCGTTCCAGCTGGATATGTGGCTTCCCAGCTAACAACTGCATTTTCTACTCACCCTTACATGTTAGTCTGCCCACTTGCTCTAGATTCTAGGCAATGGGGATAGACGTGATGTGGGCAAATACTAGAAAAGGAGCTTGTCTTCTCGTCCTTAGTTCCTCTTGTCATGGGCTGTACGGGTGGTAGGTGGAGCACCCACCTTTGATCAGGATATTGAAACCTAACATACTGAGAATACATAGAGCACTGAGACAGAGATAGTCTGGGTTTCTATACCACCAACTGCAATAATCCAATGAAGAGATGGCTGATGAAGATTTTGAACTGAGATAGGAATGACAATACTAAGGATTCTGATCCTTTCTCTCTTTTTATAATAGCCTTGGTGCTGTCAGCTGTGGACAGCTCACTTATGCGTTTTTACCATCTTGTCGAAGCCAATCTATTTGGGTGACTTTGTTATAGCAGGCTCACTAAAAATGTATTTAATTACTACTAGTGGGCTCATGCATTATTAAGCTTCATCAGTAGGCATTTTCAACAAATATGTTTTTAAATGGAGAATTGCCAACTTACTTTAGTGGTATGAGGAAAAAGACTATATAACCTAATATAGTATAATTTTAATTGGAATTTATTTAATAATTAAAAATAAGTAAGTAAATAAATAAAAATAAAAATTTAAAAATTAAATAATAATTAAATAATTATATTGGGATTTAATTTAATATAGTATAATTTTAAATGGAAAATTGTCAACTTACTTTAGTGGTATGAAGAAAAAGACTATATAATCTAAAACTAGTCATTTCAATTCTTTCTTCCCATGATTTACCTTCTCTTCAGGAGGCTGATAACATTATTCTGGTCCATCTTTTATCATATTGGTTCAGGCATATATACAGAGCTTCCTTTTCATTTCCTATTATGTAAATCAGATCCATAAGATTTTGCTAAACTTCCAGGATAATAGAAAGGAGTAACTTATACTATGAATAATGTACAGCTTGCTCCTAGATACCCTCAGGTATCAACCCATCTTAGAGGGTCCCCTGCAGGCATTCTTTCGGTAGAGCTCCATGCTTACCTTTTGTGGCAGAGGCCCAGTCACCTCTCCTGCCCTCCCACTGAGGAGTACCTTAGAATGCATCTAGACTACGAGGCCCACGAGAGACAGCTTGGAAATATCTTCCAAGATAAAGATGAAGATTCCAGTTCTGGTCTCAGCCTCTTCTCTTTCCAGGAGGATCAGGGCTGAGATGGCCAACATTCTTGAGAATTAACTCTAGTTATTTCAAGAGAAGTAACTATTCCCCAGCCCAGGGGACAAGGCCACAGCAGGGGACAGTAATCAGAACGGGGTCATATCCTCCCTGCTATTGGATTTAATTTTTCCAATTTAATAGATGAGTAGGTGGAGATCAGGGAATTTCAACAACTTATCCTAAATCACATACCTTTTAAGTTTCAGAACCATTATTTGAACTTAGCGCTTATATGGGGGTTTTTCATATGTCAACCCATGATCTGCATCAAGCTGTCTGTTCAGATCCTTCAGGGAGTTTGTTATAGTAGAGATAAGTTCCTGGATCCTGTACTGAAAGGCATCCTTTAAGTAGTTTGGGGATGAGTCTTAAGTCTTTGAATTTTGTTTTTAATAAACTACCCAGGTGATTCCAATATACTGCAGTATTTGCAGTATTTGGGAACTACTGCTTTATGCTGCACAAGGCATATTGGTCTCAGACTTTTTCTAGTATTTTTCCCTTTGCTCATTTGCTCTCATAGCCCCATACAAAATGATTAAAAATGAGAGCAGTATGTCTCCAAGTAAAATGAAACTCAATACCCATTGAGGCAATGCTTAGGAAATTAACTGTAAGAATGTATTACCATTTAAGGTAGAATCTGCACCAGAGTTTGAAGGGTGCCTTTCCATCCCTCCATTACTACTTATTGAGTGATGCTTTGTGACCAGGTATTATAGGGAATACCATAGAAGAATAATCTTATACTCAGATTGCTTGAGATATCTATGAAGGAGACCAAATTATACGTATGAAACAATTTAGGAGTGAAACAAAAATAAGTAGATAATAAATCCTGGGTTAGAGCAACAGATATAGGTAAAACAGAAGTAGTGAGAAGTGAAAAATTCCAGGGAACAGAAGAGGTAGGGAAGGTTTCATAATAGAGATAATGCTTGAATTAAGTCTGCAAGAATGAGTTCAGTTTGGAAAGTCAGAGGTAGGATGGAAAATCCATGTAGCAGGAGTAGAACAAGCAAAAGCACACCCTGTCATAAAGCAACCTGCAGTGTTACAGATGTTGTTATTTGTAATAGATACTAATTCCCTGAGCCATTAAAAATATAAACAGAACCTCTGAGAATGTGTCACATTTATGTGACATACAAAAGTGTGTATGTGAGGGGGGCCTGAATAGGAGGTTCAGCTAGGGAGGCAATGGGAAGCATTGTCCCTGGGTGACCAGGAAGGGTGGACCACACTTTAGGACCCCAAGGAACTGGGTGTCAGTTGCTGGAATACATGTATGCAGAGACAGAGTGAGATGGGCAGGTAAAGGAAAGCTCTGCCTTAGGGCACCATGGTTCACAGAGGACGTGCCCCAGGAGGGCTGCTCCTGATGAATTGGTGGTTCTGATGACTTTCCTAAACTTTGGACCCAATGACATGTTCTTCTCTGCCCTGTAGGTCAGGTTGGTTTTGGAAGTGAAACATTTATTTTATTCTCCCTTGAAAACAAACTTTACATCATTGATCTGCTGCTAAAAAATGTTTGTGCTAAATTCCTGCTTCTAAGCCAGTGCTTATGACTCAGATGGTGTGCATTTCAAAATTCTCTCAACATAATTTCACATAAAAAAGAAACATCTTAGATTGGGCCAACTCTGTTAAAACCAACTGCCTTGTATCACTAATATGTAGCTGGATTGATTCATGGTGTACATCTTCAAAGACCTGGATAATCATCTTTGTTTGCAAATTCCTTATTAACATGGAGATAAATGTTATCATAAATTGAACTTTTATATTACGAGCTAAATTTTTTGGTCTTTAAAGTTCATTTCCAGAATATTCGATAGCATGACTGTAAGACCCGTATGGCACTTTCCCAGTTGGACACAGTTCGAGATTTTTTCGTCTCCTTTTTCTTTAAGCGAGATGATAAACACTTAATAAGAAGATGGAACTTATGGAAGGTAGCCAGAAGAGAATAGCATTCTACCAATGGAATTCCACTTCAGATGCTGTGCTGGAAAGAAATCCTCATCTCGAGCTCCTTTTGCCTTTTGATGATGGCTTTAAAAACTGTGAAAACAGAGAAAGCCAAGTGTGTGGTCTTTGGCAATTTCGTAATAGTCTGTGCAGGAGACAGAGGGGGTGGTTTGTTGGAAAAAATGATTAGCTTTTTCTTTACGATGACAGAAAACAGTTGCAATTCAAAAATGCCAAAGGTTCTGCAGCCCTCCCTTTTGGCAAATTGTTAGGTAATACTCCTTCCAGGTGGTGCTTTCAATAAAGACCTTGGAAAGTCACGCCCCCAGAGATGTCCTCAGGGCAGAGCCATTGTCAACTGGGAGAGACTTGTAGAATCGGTGAGAGCAGGGTGAGAGGAAAGACTGGATTTTTCTTCAGAGGAATCCGCTCCTGATTTCCCTGCGTTCAAATGCCTTTTTGACTAATGAGCATCTGATCTGGCCCTGAGTTTCTCAAGCGCAGCCAGAGAAACTCTCTTTGGATTGTATTATTATTATTGTTGTTGTTTACTTTAAGTTTTCCCAGGAAACATCAGGCCCTCTAAAATTAAGATATATCTCCATATACAATCTATTACAATGAAATAGATATGAATTAACCAATTACCTTGCTTTTGTATACCTACCAACTCCCTCTACTTAAAAGAGTTTTCCCAAGACTGCATTTTACCATGTCATTTTGGCAGCTGTTTGATGAAGCTGCCCTGGAGCTGTGTCCCTCACGGTCATGCATGTATTCTCTCAGGCTCTTTCTGTGTTTCAGTTGCTTTATTTGTAGCCCAGAGTAGAAACGTAGGAGACACCTTATGAGGTGTGGGACTTAGCCCTGTTCTGGTGGAAAAGCTGTATCTATTGGGTCGTTTCGAATTTCATTCTTGAGCTAGGTATAAGGCATGTGGAGGGATAAAGGGCAACCCACGTCCTTGACAGCTCATGGTCCAGTGAAGGACAGATGTTGGAATATGATGTTTTTAATAGATAATGGCAAACATTAAGCCAGGTTATGCACAACAGTAAGGCAGTTGTGGCATTTGGGGTGATATATTTTCTCTGCATAAGGCTGTTCCCACAGTCAAATGACACGTGTTGAAGCCTGCTTATGCGCATGGCCCTGCAGGAGCTGAATAACATGGGGGTAGATGAGCAGCCTTGATGACCCTGCCTCGTGGCCTCACAACATGGGCACTGTTATGCCCCAATAATGGGTCCGTGATTAAAGGAGCAAGACTGATATAGAGCGAAGGTCCAGCAAAGCTTTATTTCACGCCAAGCATCAAGAATCTAACCGAACGTTTGGATGCACCTCTTACAAGAGAGGGCGACCCTTCTCTGTTTCAGACTAGCTTTTAAGGGCAAAGGCCATGCGTTCGGGCCTGGCCACGCACAGGTGGCCAATGAGATTGTAACAAACACAGGAAACTCCAGTGATGCTAGGTGACCAGTTGAGTTACAATTTACCGTAGTAGACATTTGAACCAGCCTATTACACCTTGATTGGGATTGGCGCCCAAAAGGCTCCCAAAGGGTAGAGCCCATACTCCTTGGTAACCAGGGAGACAGTATGCATCCCCCCACTGATTGAATTCTCCACCTAGCCTGGTCCACCCTTGTATCTGGGCTTTGTTACCTGGAGCTGGTTTCCGGGACTTGTTTTTAAGTGAATCCCCTATGGGAAGGGGAGCAGGGACAGTTTAAGGGTTAAACAACAAGGTTTTTGTTTAACCTCAATGAAAGCATCTTGCTAAAATATAAAAATATAAAATAGGTCCTTACAGGCACCACCCGGCTCAATCTGCTCAGACTTGTAAAGGACAAGACCCTTTTCTGCTGCAGAATTCACAACTGCTTTATGCTTTGTTTCCTGAAAGGAGAAGACTTCCAAAACTGGATGTTGTCTCCCCATTCTAAGACTCCTCCGGTTTAAAAGAGTTCTTGAAAGTGAATTTTGTTGAAGCTTACTTTTGGATGCCTGTTATTTAAAATGCCCATTTTCTGCACCTTCAAGATTCTGGTCAGATGATTTAGGCCAAATCCTCAGGAGCCCTAGAAAACGTGCAACAAGTGAAACCCTTTGTCCCTTAGCCTCTCTAGGACTTATTATTCTTCATGAGTTGAAATTCTGGGTTCTCTGGCTTTGACAGTTTCTTTTGCTGTGATGGACAAGAAAGAAGAGTGGGGATCAGGAACTGATGAGAAAAACCATATCCACGTAGCTTGTTTAGACAGAGGGAGTGCAGTTAATTCAGAGAAGAATGGTTCTCCTGAGAGATTCCTTCCCAACACTCCCTGCACCATTGAGAACTTCGAGTTTTAGTACAAGTGAGGTCCTATGTTAGGGAGACACTTCAAAAGAAAATAATATGGCAGGGATAGTAACTGGAGACATGGGCTATGCAAAAAAATAGTAGCTTTGCCCCTTGCCTCTCTTACTTGGACGCTTGACTTGAGGGGGTGAGATGTGGCCACCTGGCCATGGTGGTACAGAGAGAGTGGTGCTGGTGGGCACATGGCTGGTGACATCATTCGGCATCCATTAGGACAGCAAGGTGCCATGCAGCATGAAACCCTGGAGGAAAGGCACTCTGTCTTTGGGAAGTATTATTTTGATTTGTCAGATGAGTCTGCTTTCAGAGTGCTTCTAGACTTCTTCCTCATCAAAGCCTTCCTTGATCCCAGCCACATGATGATATTTTTTCATCTTTGGCACTTTTTTATTGCTGTATCCACCTTTCCCTATATAGTGGTACAGCGACAGACAGATTGCAGGAAGGCACGTGGCAGCGTCCGCCACAGGTCTCCTGTGGTCCCAAGGTACAGACGATACTTATAAGAAGTGACCCACAAATGCAGGTTGAGTTGAGCCATTGCCCGTCCCTAGGTGTTCAGGATCCAGGCCAGACAGAGTGATTAAAGGACTGGGAGAAATCATGCCACCTCCCTCTTCTACAATATTTTCATCAAATAAGACTGCATTGAAAATGGACATGAAAGGCAACTTCCAAAGTGAAAAGTGATAACAAAAAGCTAAAATGTGCTCTACGGGGCATGTTTGGAATATAGAAGAGGGCATCTTGTCTACATGCTCTGGTTAACTGCTAGATGCAGGGACAGGGGAATGTTTTTTTAAATCACCAGTTTCTTTTAAATAACCCTCTTGACAATTTTTCCCTCTTGGTGCCACTGCACCTCCAACCAACACCATAGGGCTCTGAAGACTACTATTTTGATGCCACCAGGAGCCAAACACACAACGCAAACAGGAGGGAGACTCCTGATGAAGAAACGGCATGGGGAGCAGGGGCATTGGTGGCTGTCACCAGCACATGAAGCCCCAGCAGAGCCTGACCACTGCAGATGTTCAGCGAATACGCAGTGTCTGTTACTATGCCTGGTTGTGGTTTGGCATGACGCTGGTCCCACATTTGTTTCAGTGTCTCTTCTTGATCTTGCCTTTGTCTTGTTCTTGGGCTATTTTTGTAACCAAGTGATGACGTGATTAAGATTTATCCTTTCAATAAATTTACTCAAGTCATTTCACAAGGCACCAGCAAACTTTTGGGTAGCCCTGGCTGTATGGCTAGTGGCAGGGCTTCCTAGCAATGATATCTGACATTCAAGTCAAGTGTATGCAAAATCTGGAAGCCCAGACCCTGTGCTTTTTTCTCCCTGGTGATGGTTCATGCTCAGCTTCTGGAAGAGCCTGATGCAGTGCTGCTTGTTTATGCTTCCTCATCTCCTAGCAATTTCTGCTCTCAGAAAAATCTCAATCATGTACTTTGAAATTACATGTTGTTTATATAAAATTACACAAAATTACATATTTGCTAAAAACATTAAAAAAATCCAGCTAATAGAGGAAGAAAATTCTAAAACTGTGTCTTTGACCATTACATTGGCATGGTAGAGGTGTTTTGAAACAGCGGTGGGTTAAGGAACATTTCTGGCCCCTCCAGTGCATTTTCTGAAATCCGTTGAACAATTTATTTCTTACTCTGCATATGTGCAAGTGTAGACCTATCCAGGACTCTCCAGTGTTATGGCTTCTTTCATGAGAAAACTTTTAGTGTGGTCAAGGGATAGAAAAAGAGCTACTGGTATAAGCCCCGACACAAAGCATACTATTTTGGGTGTAGTATATATTAGATTTCATAGCAAAATGAGTGCATTCTCCAATGCCATGTTTCTTGCCTTTGGAGCCACTGACTACTTTACTGCTCATGATAAAAGTTTCATTTTTGTAATTTTTACTGTCACTCTATTTAAGACTGATAATTCCACACAGTAATGTTGCTATTTAATAGAATCATTCTATAAAACAGTTCTTTATACATTATTGTGCCCAGTACCATCTTTCTGGTTTCCAAGGCTTAAATTGTTATTGATTTTTAAAGATTTGATGTTGAATTCTATTATATTCTCATGTTTAATGCAAGACAGTGAAATCATGATCATTAAAAATAAAAAAAAAATTGAATGACCTGCAGTCTATAAACTACAATCTAACCTACAGTGAAAAGAATTTTAAATGAAAGCAAATTGACAGAAGTTAATTTCACCTTTTCCAAGTCTAGGTGGTACAATGGCCTCTGGATCTCGGTTTTCAGGGGACATCTTGCTTGAGCTTGCTGTCAACACCGGTGAGTTGTGTGTGGTGGCCTCTGGCTATACAGTGACCCGTTTCAGTGCACCACTGGAAGGTGTTAGAAATCCAAATATATTGTATCTGAGTTCCTGTGCTAAACTCAGATCCATGGGTCATCCGAACTTTGTTTTTTTTAGGGTATCTTTAATTGTAGTGGGAGACTTTCCTTTGGGCAGTAGAAACACCAAACATCCATAAACAGCTTCTTACATCAAATTCTTAGTTTTGAATTCTAGAGACATCTCCCCACATCAAAGTTTGGGGCAACATTGGCTATAGACCCAGAGCACTCAGACCCTACAGGGGCTTTGTAGAAAGAGTAGTGAAGGAGTGTAATGCCTGGGAGAGAGGGCTGAAGACAGGCCTGAGAAGAAGCCACATTAGCTTCCTCTTACAGATGGTTCCCTTCTCAGGCCCAATCTCCTTCCCCCTTCCCCATCCTTGTATCTCCTTGAGGCTGGACTCCATCTAATCTCAATTGTGTCTGGACTCCGGCTTCCCTTTATGCTCAAAATTAATGTTAAGTGCTGCTCAGGGCACAGGTAGCTTAGAAAGGGCTTTTAGAAACTTGGAAGCGTACAACTTGAATTTAGCTACTGGGAACATTTAAGATGCATTTTCAAATGCAAGAAATCATTATCTTTTCCCAATTTATTTAAAAATGTAGCAAAAACTGCTTTTAGGCTATGAGTTTAGAAGACTACAACCATTCTTTCTTTCTGCAGAGAATAAGGGAATGTGGGATTGGAACCCATAAATTTGGAGGTGGTGTGGGGTCATGCAATGATTGCAGACACTGGAGCTTGACACTGGTGGATCAGATGTGGTTTATACCCACTTGCTTTTCAAGATCATTTTCCTATTGCAGAGGAGACCAGCTCTATTTCCTTGGTTATAAAATAATTATATTTTTGGTGTAATAAAACTAAACATCCTTCTTTCCCGTACTGGGATTATTAATGCAAATCACATCTTTTTAACTTTGATCAAACAGCTTTACCTCCAAATTTGGACAGATGACCTAATACATCCGTGGGAAGGAAGCTCTAAAGTAGCAGTTTTCAAAGTAAGAATTATGTCTGACATCATAACCCAACACCCAAGTTTTACTTATGTGAAACTTGTATTTACTAAGTATTATTCTATTTTCTATTTTATTATATTCAAATGCATTGGAGAAACATTGCCTATAAGCCATTAATTTGATTTCATGGCCTACTAATAGTCCATGATACATAATGTGAACCCTCCAAAAGATGTTCTTTTTCTGACTATATTCTTGGTTGAACCAATTAGTCCTAGAGAATTTCTAGGGGCATGAATAGCAGAGGCCTATAAACATGGGCTATTCTGGCTACTCCTCTTTAAGTTCAACCATAGTTATGTATTTTGAGTCATAGCAAGAGACATAAAAGCCCTGATGCCTCCCTTCTACTCAAAAAAGTGTCTCTGTGGAAGCTTTGGTGATGAGCAGGAGAAAACTGCTCTCCAGAGGAACCCACGAGTGTCACGTACATTTATGAGATAGTTACCATGGCTACACTACTTCAAATGAGAAAGGCTCTTCTGCCTGCGGAGATTAGTTGCAACCATCTGTGTAGTCATAGAGCTGCTTGGGTCCCTGGGTCTGTCCATACACTGATGTGGAACAGCAGAAAGTCTCTGTTGCTGTCTCCATGTGAAAACCTGAATTTTGGTCTGTTTGTTTGTTTCCTGGCTCTCTGCCTTTTCCCCTGTGCTTCAGCAAGCTAGAATTGGCCTATGGGGAGAGTGGACCCCTGACTTTTGCTCTGATTACCAACACTTGGCCTCAGAGAATTTTATGTTGCTTTGTGTGACCCTGTCTGCTCCCATCACTGAATTTTTGAAATTATGCTAACATTAGTTTCTTTTTTCTTTATTATGTTGTTAGTCATCATACAGTACATCATTAGTTTTTGATTAGTTCCATGATTCATTGTTTGTGTATAACACCCAGTGCTCTATGCAATATGTGCTCTCCTTATTACCCATCACTGGGCTAACACATCCCCCCATCCCCCTCAGTTTGTTTCATGGAGTTCATAGTCTCATGGCTCATCTCCCTTTCTGATGTCCCCCCTTCATTTTACCCTTCCTTCTCCTAATGTCCTCCATGCTATTCCTTATGCTCCATGAATAAGTAAAACCATATGATAATTGTCTTTCTCTGCTTGACTTATTTCACTTAGTATAATCTCCTCCAGTTTGGTCCATGTTGATGCAAAAGTTGGGTATTCATCCTTTCTGATGGCTGAGTAGTATTTCATTGCATATATGCATCACATCTTCTTTATCCATTTGTCTGTTGAAGGGCATCTTGGCTCTTTCCACAGTTTGGCTATTGTGGACATAGCTACTATGAACTTTGGGGTGCATGTGGCCCTTCCTTTTACTACATCTGTATCTTTTGGGTAAATACCCAGTAGTGCAATTGCTGGGTCATAGGATAGCTCTATTTTTAAATTTCTGAGGAACCTCTACACTGTTTTCCAAAGTGACCACATCACTTTGTATTCTCACCAATAGTTTAAGAAGATTCCCCTTTCTCCACATCCTCTCCAACATTTATTGTTTCTTGCCTTGTCATTTTTTGCCATTCTAACTGGTGTAAGGTGGTATCTTGATCTAGTTTTGATTTAAATTTCCCTGATGGCTAATGATGATGAATAATTTTTTCATGTGTTTGTTAGCTATTTGTATGTCTTCTTTGGAGAAGTGTCTGTTCATGACTTCTGCCCATTTTGTGACTTGATTATTAGTTTTTTGGGTGTTGAATTGGAACAAAATAGAGAGTCCAGATATGGACCCTCAACACTATGGTCAACTAATCTTCGACAAAACAGGAAAAAATACCCAATGGAAAAAAGACAGTCTCTTCAATAAATGGTGCTGGGAAAATTGGACAGCTATATACAGAAGACTGAAACTCAACCATTCAGTTATACTATACACAAAGATAAACTCTAAATGGATGAAAGATCTCAATGTGAGACAGAAATCCATCAAAGTCCTAGAAGAGAACATAGACAGTAACCTCTTTGACATCAGCCACAGCAACTTCTTTCAAAACATGTCTCCAAAGGCAAAGGAAACAAAAGCAAAAATCAACTTGAGACTTCATCAAGATAAAAGACTTCTGTACAGCAAAGGAAACAGTCAACAACAAAGAGGTAACCCATGGAATGGGAGAAGATATTTGCAAATGACCCTACAGATAAGGGTCAGATATCCAAGACCTATAAAGGACTGCCAACATTAATTTCTAAAGCCATTATTTTTTCTTTTGCATTGGGATAAAACATTTTACTCTGATGAACACCACAAGTGCATCTCCTCTGCATTCTCCAAGAATCACTACCATGAATAGTTTTCCTCCCAGCACAGGTGCGAACATGCACATGGATGCTTTGGAGTGTGTAATTGGGTCTCTTGGAGCATCACTTGATTTGTTTTCACAACACACAGTCTCTCCCACATCACGACAATCCCTAGCCCTGTGTGCATGTGTTTCATCAGACCCGCAGAGAATGGATGGTCCTTGTAGTCAATGTAGTGTTCTTTGAGAAAGTCTTCAGAAGTCTGCATGAATTTCAGACCAACATGGTGGGATCCCTTCTGCTGAAAATGCTTGATGATCTTTCCCATAAGACCCAATGGGCTTTATCAGGTTTGGTGGTGATGAAGATGCCCTGACTGCTAGCCCTGGTCTGCTCCAGCTGCAGTGGCTCCAACTCCAGCTGCTGCTGCCCACAGCAGAAATATGCTTGGGCCCTATATGGTTCCAGATACCCACCGACATCATGGGCCATCTCTGCTTATGGCTCCCAAAGGACAAGCAGTGACTTTGCCACCAATAGGGGAAGGTTGTACAGTTAATACATATTTGTCCTATCATTTCTGCCAAGAAAATAAAAAAGAGCAATCAGTGATATGGTTGTAAGTTTAAATTAGGATTTCTGTAGGAGCTGTTTCCCAGCCCCACTTAAAAAGTGTTTTCTAATAACCAAGGATGTTTTTCTATATTTCCATTGATTATCTGATAGCTGTCAATAATGTCAAAGCAGCATTCTTATTCTCAGGAACAATTTTTTGGTTGTTGTATATAAGCATACACAAGAATATGTATTGTTTTGACCATGGGAGGTAGGTAAGGAGGTAATGGAATGATAAAGGGGGGAAATGTTGGGTTAACTTTCATGCTTATTAGGACAAAGACCATCATTATTGTCATCATCACCACCACAACCATCATCATCATCATCATCTTCAATAACTTAACACTGATCATCTTTCTATTATAGAAATTTGGCCCAATCTAGGATGAAATAAATGATTTTGAATGCCTTGGTTGCCAAAAAGTTTACAATAAGTAAAACTCCCAAGTCCACTTTGGTTCATTTTAAGTTTTCAAGCTACCCGACATTACCATCAGGTTTTTTTGTTTGTTTGTTTTCTTTTTTTTTTCTTTTTTTGATAATACCAAAACAAAAAAACAAAATTGTTTTTATTGTTTTATTTTCAATGTTTTATGTGTTGGCTTTATGTCAAACCTGTGGTATCTTCTTCCCTGATGTCTGCCTCATAGTTCGTCAGGATCTATTTACAGTGCATGGGGTTATCAGCAGGTACTGGGGGCTCTGCTTCATTAGGCTTATGCTCCCTTTGGACAGCTTTTTCTTCTGAAAACTTGACCCTGACATCACCTTTGCCCAGAGGGGTAGCTGCTGTGTTTGTGGAGCCATGTGAATGAGAGGATGGTAATTCAGGTCTAGCCCAGGGGGTAAAGGAGAAAATACTTGTTGATCAGTGTGGCACCGACCTTTTGATATAAATGCAGGCGGAAGTGCTGGGGCAAGTCTCTGGAGGTCCCTAATGTGGACTTGAACTTCTCAGAGGAGCAGCTCTGTGGGAAGGGGGACTGGGAAATCCTCTAGTCTAGGCTCGGTGGCTGCTTACTGATCAGTATGGAAGTGTTTCAGTACTCCAGCATGTACTCCTGGTACAGACTTCCTACCGCCTACTGGCTGCATGGCTCAGCCTGGATCAAGCCTGTTGCAATCACAGTTTTATTTCTGGCACCAATACAGGCAAAGACATTTTTCATGCCTAAGTATGCTAAAAGCTAACACTACTGCTGGGAGGTACGTTAAGCCAATTCTGATTCCGGGATTAGTTTTTAGGTTTCCTCCCATATGACATAGACTGATATGGCTGTTATTTTTCTGAGCTGTGTCCAGTCTCAAGTGGGAGGGATGGACAACCAAAGAAAACATTAAAATCTTTGACCTGCCCTTTAACGATGGTCTCACTGATGTGATATTGATTCTGGGTTAACGAAAAGTCTGTTTCCTTCTACCTCTTTCAAGTTTCAGTTATCTCATTATTGAAATGAGGTCATGGAGGATCTTACCAGAATATTTTTTGGTGAACTTTTAGGAAAATGGCCCTTTAATTTTGAAGGAGACTCACCAAAAATGAAGGGAAATCTTCTGAGGGGGTCCTATGTATGAATCGGTACTTAGACCCAGTGCCTGAAGGAACTGGTCTGGTTGTAGGATCACACATCCTTCCCAGAGTCGGACCACCAGGGCAGCCCCAGCGTGAGGTTGAGGACAGCCCTGCTGACTCTGTTAACTTTCTCTCATCAGCCTTGTTTTAGTTACAAGCTGAGCAGGGCTCTCCCACAGCAGCAGCTGAGACTTTCTGGCCTGCTGTCTGTCTCCTGGCTGCTTGGCTTGGGAAGTGGTGGCTGTCATTTCTTCATTTACCTACAACATTGGCCCTGAGCTTGTGCTGCAGAACAGGGGAAGGACATCCCCAAGCATAGCCAGATAGGGCATTTAGTGAAGCACCCAAATCCCACCTCCAGGGCAAGAGAGGAAACATTTGCATTTAATGTGAGACATGTAACACAGGTTTTTACCAGTGTTGCTTAATAGTATCATTTTAAACTTCCCATTGTGCAAAACTGTCAAGCCTAACAAAACTAGAGAGAATAGACCAATGGAGCCCTGTGAACCCAGCACCCAGCTCTTGCTGTCCATGAACTAGGAGCTAATCTTGTCTTGCATATTCCTCAACCAAGACAAACACTCAACACACTGATATTTTCCAAGGAGGTAATTCTATTTAGTGATGATTTGGTGGAGTGAATCTATCTCATTGAAAATCCAGAAAAGTGTCTCTGCCTTTGAGTGAGGCTGTCATGTGAGGGACATAGAGAACATGTGGATCAGAGGACCACGGAAAGAACAAATTATGGGTAAATCAAGATTTTAATTTTTGTATGACAAGGACTTCCAAACAATGTCATTGTGTTGAGTATGAACTTGAGGGAAAAATGAGATGGAGGAACAAAGATGACTCTGGAAAAATAAAATGTAATCAAAAAAAAAAAAAGAGAGAGAGAGAGAGAGAAAATATACACAATAGTACAAATAAAAAGATGGTGGAATTACAAGGCATCCATAACCACAGACGCATGGACATATTGGAGTGTAATTTCATAACAGCCAATTAGAAGATAGCAGGTAAAGATAAATTCTCTGGGAACAATGAATTTAAGTCCCATGGACTAAATCTATAAACACAGAGTATTTTTATCTCCTGGAGGCTGGCCATAACCATAAACTCCAGGGATAAATGTTTTCCTAAACCTATTAGTCTCTTTTCTGTGTAACATCCCATAGGGTATTTGGTTTGAATATTCTATTTCTGAGTTTGTTGTTGCAGGACTGTTTTTCAATTTAATTTGTGTGATGCTGATATTTTCAGAAAAAAATTATTTTCTTAAAGTAAAGTATGTTCTTTAGGGCACTTTTTCTCCATCTTTAGGATGTCTTGTTTTCCCCTACGGCAGCATATCCACAATTAAGGGAACACTATTGTCTCACTAATAATGCTTTTCTTCATTCAGTAAATAGTCACTTAATGTCTATCCTGCATAGGATGCTGGTGAAGGTAGAGAAGTCTATAAGCCTCTTTGTTATCTGAGGAAGTTGCAGGCAGCTCTGGGGGCAGGCAGCTGTCGGTCAAGGCAGCATGGGATCAGTGGAGCCATTGCAATGACATTGGTGCTCAGAGAAAGGAATGGCTCCCTTGGCTGTAGTTGGTGTTGTTCAGAGCTCTGAAGGCACATACACTGAGCAGACATCTGGCAGAGAGGCAGTGGATAGTAGGAATCTACCATTGCAGGAGCTCTACTGAATCCAAATTCTGGCTCTGTGCTTACTGATCATGTAAATCTTGGACACATTATCTTCTCTTTGGTTTCGTTTTCTTGTCTAGGATGCTCACAGTTGTACCCACCTCTGAGAAGGCTTGTGAGTGAAAGCCTGATGAGACTTGGGTAAGTGGTCACCAGTGTCATCGCTGTATTTTGGCACAGTGGGACCACTAGCCTTGTGGCCAGCCTTGTGACTCAGAACTGGCAAGGAGATACCTGGCTATCTCGGAAGGGGCAGGGGAGTGCAGGCTACCAGGGAGCTTGGAGGTCAGGAGTGCTGCTTTTGGTGGTGATGGCCAAGCTATGTCCTAAAGGACATGGGAAACATGATTCAGACAGAAGGAGGACACTGGGTCCAAAGAACCTTGCAATCAGTGAAAATGGATTGGCTTGCAGAGTGGAGCACAAGGTCCTGAAGCACTAAAGGAGGCAGGCAGGAAGCAGTGCTGTCCGGAGGGGACCTAGCATCTCTATGTCAGGGAACAAAGAAACCTTGGCTGGCTGCACTTGAATCCCAGACTTGTAGACCTTGCAAGTCATCTGTTCTTCCTTTCACAGATGGAAAAGGTTGGAGAGGTGGAGTGCCAAACCCAAGGCCACACAGCTGGTTAGGAGAAAGGCCAGCATTTGAACCTGGTTTTCTGCCTTCTAACTTCCACCTTCTTCCTTAGATCATGGCTTTGTTTAGGTAATGAAATAATGTGGACCTACAAAGCACCTACCCCCTGCAAAGTAGCTGGCTGTTCCCTTTTGGACAAAGAAGGAAAGAATCCAAGCTGAGGGATAAATTCTTCAGCACTGTCATTGCACATAGTGACTAAGGCTGTTACTTTATATCCAACCTTCTTGTAAGGTCAGGGAATGACAACACATTATTCACTCTTTGATGTTTGCTAAGCAAATATAAAGTTTGTATGTTGGCAGGCACCCAGTTTTCAGTTTGAGAACTTTCCAGTTGCTGTCTCTGGAGTTGCGGATGAGGTTAAGAGATAGATGGGATATGCAGAATGAACTGCTTTTTAATTGCATTGAAAAATGCTTTTGTTCTAATGTGTATTGGTTAATACCTTCCACTGCATATGTAAAGAGGATGTAAACATAAGTCCCGATAATAGAGCAGTCTTTAAAATAGGTGTTTATTCTTGGTTTGAAGTATTTATTTCTAGCAGATTGTTTGAGTTACATTGTATCAAAAGATTTGTCTACTCGTTTTGTTAGTTTGTATTCTTTTTTTTTTCTTCTTATTTTCTACTTTACAGTGGAATTTTGAATTGATCTAAACCTGAGAATTTACTAAACATGAAGCTAAGGAGAAATTTTGCCTGGCACTACAATCCTTTAAGGGGGCAAGGAGAAAGGAAGTGAAGAGAAAGGGCTTCTTAGGTTTCTTAGGCTGTGACTCAGCTGAGAGAATGAGTGAATTACTCAATTTCTCTTTGCCTATAAGTTTTCTCATTTGTGAAACAATTTTAATAATACCTGGGACTGTTGCCTGTGAAATAATTTTATCTGCTCAGGAAAAAAAATGAGCTATCAAAGTATGATATATGATTAGGTAGTACATAGCTTTTGATTTACATTGGTATGCCAAGTTTAGCAATATGTTTTTGGCCAGCTTTCTGAAAGAAATAATTTGATTTTTGTAATTACTTGGGCTTACCAGCCCATGATGACCACAATGGCTACGTGATTCAAAAGAACACAAATTCTTCTCTAGGCTCTTATTGTTCTAGGCAACTAAATATGTAGATGATTGTGTTCAGCTTCACTTTTTTTTTTTTCCCCTGGTCTTGTCTCATCAGATACGCATTCCAAGAAATTACCTTAAGATTTGTTTCACCATTAAAGTGACATTCCCAGCTGTGCTCCAATCAACTGGATAAAAGCAGAGAACCCATCAGAAGTTGTTCCTGGTTGACTATCACCTTTCAAAGTATGTGTATGTGGGAAAAAGCCCTCATCCCTCTCCGACTATTGTTAAAAATAAGTAATGATGTATTATAAGATGCTTTTCATGCCAGAGGGTTCCGAAACATTTTGCAATTGCACATATAAACAGGAATTACTTCACCAGCCACTGAAACGTGGCCACCTCTTGGACAAAATGTGGCAGCTGTTTAATAATGCATAGCAACATTCCAAAACAGTCGAGGCCTGGAAGTGAGGGGCAAACTTGTGTCCAACTAAAATCACCTGGGAGATTTCCTGGGCTGAGTTGTACTGGGTTGGGAAGGATCTTTTGTAACCACAAGAGGCCAGGACATTAGTCTTATGTCTCCCTAGGAAATTCAGCCCCATTCTGTTTAGTGCTGGCTCATGGTCACCTGTTAATCATCCAGATCCCAGACCACAAAATGATGGACGTTCCTCTGAAGTGTGGCCAGTTTTCCACACTGGCTGATGGAGGAGGCTGGGCGGTATAGAGAGGTGGCCTTGGATGAAGATCCTGGTGACCCATCCCCTGCAACAATATTTGGAACTCTTAATGGCCCAGGGTGATAGAAGAGAAAGTTTTGTCCAGTTCTTCCTGGTCACTATAAAATACGTTCTCTGACTGAAGAGGCATTTACTGCAAACTGGTCGACTTTGAGTCTATACTGTGTCACAGCTTTGAGACTACCCAAACATGCCACAGTATGGCAAAGAAGACCCAGAAGAGTCTCTTTTTTTAGACTACTGTTTCATTGGCAAAAATAGCTTCTCCTTTAGGCAGAAGAAGAACTCAATTTACAAGTAGATGAATCTTGTCTAGATTATTTTAATTTAGGGAAAAGCCACACTCATGACCACTTGTATCCCCTCATGCCTTCTGTTTTCCCAGTTTAGTGTAATTGCTTTTATGGCTAAAAGAGTGGAGTGAACCCAGCCAAGCAAAACCTATGAGAGGCAGTGAGGGCAGTCTCACGGGCAATTATAGCTGTACACATATCCATGAGAAAAGAAGAGATCTCAAATGAATAACCTAATGATTAGGTTATTAGTTGATGCTTTGGAAAGATCAGTAAAGTTGAGAAACTTTAGCTAGATGAGTAAAAAGAAGGCGGCAATCATGAGTGGCAGAGACTTGTTTTATTCCTGGGGGCTTGATTGTACCAGGCTGGTGTCTTGGCTCATCTCAAAGTGAGTACCTCTATAGGACCCTCATAGAAGATGGAAAGTGGTGGAGGAGGGTCCAAGGTCATTCTCGTGAAGCTGTGTGACACAGGTCAGATAAAACAGTACATTTTCCACACCCTAGTTATTCTTCTGTTAACAAGAAAAGGGGATCATAAACATCGAAGGCGATCTTAAGGTGGAAGAGAGAAGTCTGGGGCTAGGCTGGAGGGTGGAGGATTCGGTAAAATCAGGAGCAACCAGTGGTGGTAGGATGACCTTTAGAAAATGATTGTCTCACCAAATTCTTGGCTCTCAGCTCTTGCTGGTGAATCCATCCCTTTTCTTGCCCTGAATCACTCCCTGGGACCAGCAGTCTTGTCTTCTCAAAATGCAGGAGTCAGGGCTGTTGTTCCAATTCACCATATCCTGGTAACACTTCTGATTCTCCATGGAAAATTCCACTTTCCTAACTAGGTCCAAATTAAATATTGACTTTACTAATTTTAAGTCATTTTGCCCATAGACAAATGTGCTTTCCTAAGGATATTTTGAAGAAATGTTTGAGCAATCACAAAGATGCCACTCCTACTACATGACAATTCATGAACACAAGCAAAAGATACATGCCTGCAGTAACCTTCCCTGGGTGGATGGACAAAGTCCTGGGCCCCAGAAACACCATCCCTGACCAACCCTCAACAAACAAAATGCTGGGCCTTTATGGGTGTGTCAAACTATGTCTGTTTTGTTAAAGTGATCCTCTTTCTCTCACCTGCAACATAGGATCCTTCTTCAAGTTCTGATGCTTTGTATCATCCTCCTTAGCCCTGCTTGGGAAGCACAACATTTCTCCCTGAGCCATCAATAGAGACCCCTGGTTTCTTCCTTATCCCATCGACACCCCATCCATTTTCTATAGTGCTAGTGACTTATTTCTGCAGATGCAGCATTGTGGTACAGTTCCAGAAGGGCTCCCTGCCAACCAGAGAGTAGACACCACAAGCCAGCGTCTGCCATTTGAGAAGCATCCTGGGGAGGACCTACCTTTCTAGATCCACGTCCTGATTATCAGCCCCCTCCCCAACACCATGTGCCCAAGCCACTCAAGGCTCGTGGTTTCCTGAACTTGCAAAATTTTCCTTCTATGCTTCCAAGCCTTTGCACGATCACTGCTCCAATGGATGTCTTGACTACAGTTTCATGAGGGACCCTGAGCCAGAGCCCCTGGCTAAGCTGTTTCCAGGTTCCTGGCCCACAGCACTGGGATAAATGAATGTCATTTTTAAGCTGCTACTTGGGGGAAATTTGTTATAGGGCAATGGATTTCTCTCTGGCTTGCTACTGTCATTAGATCAGTAGAAGAATACAAGCAACCTACCACTGTGTTGCTCAGAGGAGGCAAGCCCATGAGCCCAACAGCCATGACAGAACGGCCCTCAACACACTTGACACCGTGAGCTTTGTGTCAGCATCCTTCAAACCAGTGCCTACACGTCTTCAACAAATGGATACTTAGAGGCATTGTTGTGCTCTCATCAAGTTTAGGAAGAGACAGCATGCAAATGAAAAGAGACAGGACCTGCAACAAATGTGACATGAGGTGGAGAAAGCAGAAACAGCTGAGGGCCTTGCTGAGCGAAATGCATCTGTAGTCTCTGAGCTGGCCTTTCTGCTTCTCTCTGTCAGAAAGGGACAGCAGCACACAGAGGACAATGGATATTTTAAGAAGAGGATGGCTATTCTGCAAGTCCTCACAAAAAGTAGAATGTGTTCGTGTTCCTGTGGTTTGTGTGGTAGCCATCGACCAAGAGGTCAGGACCCTGTGAGGTCGGATGGGAGCCATGGCTTAGATTTTCTGCCTGTTGCCTTTCCATTGCTCCACATCAGTTGTAGCTGTCTGTGAGGCCATTTCAGGAGGAACAATGGAGAAAGGCAGCAAAATTTCCTGGTGTATAACCTCTTCTCTGTGATCTGCAAGCCCACAGCCTTGCATGGGAATGTGGCCCCAGGTGTACTGTGTCCCCTTTCTTCTCTCTCTGCTCCCTTTCTCCTGCCACCATGACCAGGGTCCCCCAGGTCTGACAGTTACTGGGGATCTGCTCTGTATGTTTTCACTGTTCACACCTTTCCTGAGCAATGAAAACTTGTGTATCTTTATACATCCTCCCTTACACCCTACTCAGTGTGTTTTCTCACCTGGGAGCATTATTACTGTAAGCCTATCCCCATGGAATGAAAAGATTCTCAGACATCTGGGTGGCTCAGTTAGGTAAGCATCTGCCTTCAGCTCAGGTCAAGATCTTGGGGTCCTAGGATCGAGCTCCGCATTGGGCTCCCTGCTTAGCAAAGAGACTGATTTTCCTTCTCCTCCTCACTTGTGCTCTCTCCCACTGTCTCTGTCTCTCTCTCTCAAATAAATGAATAAAATCTTAAAAAAAAAAAAAGATTCTCTACGGTGTGTAAGGAAATCTGGATTTTATTCTGAGGACGGTGGGAAGACCTTGGCAGATGGCATATTAGGGATATTGCTCTGGTATGTTAGTGGGGTGAGGACTGGAGGGGGTTGAGACTGGAATTTGGGGGGGCCAATGAGGAAGTGGGAAAAAGTAATTCCAAGGAGACATGCTGGGTCTGATCTAAAGCATTGGCTAGAAGCGGTGGTACCTGGTAGCTGCCTACTCTTCCCTTGCAGTGTGACTGAAGTTGATGTGATTGGGACATTCCTCTGTGACTAATTTGGTCATCTTTTGTGAACTGCATGCCACATTGCAGATGCTGCATGGGGAATGGGGTGTGAAAGGTGAGCAGGCCCTGGTTCTGCCCTCAAGGGGCTCATGGTGACTTGCTGTGAGACATTCCTGCCAGGGTGGGCAAAGCAAGCTTTCTTGAATGGTAATTATGCATTTCATGCAAGCTTAGTAAGATAGTAGACACATGAGGTAAAAGCAGGATAATTACTTAAAATTGAGACAAGACATTTCTTTGTATCCTATAGGTATTAACATTTAGTGACCCAGACAGCATCTTTTAAGACCTTCTCTCTGAGTCATTTATAATATACTAAGCTTAGTCGAGGCAAAAAAACAAAAAAAAAAAGTCACAATAGTATTATCTTCTGTTCAACCAACCCACCTCGATGGTCTCTTCCAGAAATCATTTTTTCCACACTTTGTGCAAGAACAGTAAGTACGTGTGCAGTATTTTTAATATTCAGGATAGTTTATACTTACTAATTACTAAAACCAACAACAACAACAAAACCCCCAAAACAAAAACAAAACCCAGTGAACTTAGGTATTTTATTCTCCAGCAATCATTGATTTTACCAAAGGGGAAAGAAAATAATTTGTTTTGTTTCTTGGTTAGGAGCACTTGATCTCTTTTTCTATGAGTTTTATAGGATTTCCCTTTTTCAGCTTCATCGTGTCTGCATATACCATCTTTCTGAGGTGGCTTGGCTGCGAAGGGGCACTGAGGGAGCTGCTGGCATGGCTGTCATGGGTGACAACGTTTGTGGCAATGAAGAGCTCTCTCTTGACCTGGGCCAGGAGGGAAACCTGTGTGTGCTGGCTGGGCACCCTGGGCCTGCCTGTCCCAGCTCTCCAGGCCTGGCTGGCTCCTGAGAGCTGTGTCTCCGTGGGGCAGGAGCTGGGAAGGGCTCTCAGCCATGACTCAGCACCTCTCACAGACCCACCCCCTGCCACAGACCCAGCTCCCTAATGGGTTGACTGACTGAGTAAATAAAAAACATGAAACACTTTCTCTTTCTCTGTTCCTCTCACAGGAGAGGCATGTGGGGGTGGGTGTGCTAAAAATTGTTGTTTTTATAATGGTAGGCGTGGCCATAATGATGACAGTAGATTTTAGTACTGATAGCAGGGAAAGTGAGAGAACCAAGGGATTTTATCAAAGCTCTGGTCTGTAGTTCTGCTTACCAGTGTACACAGCTGCTCCTGGATGAGCACTAAAGGAGCCCTGGAAGCTGACTTCTGGCCACTTTTCCAAGCTTAGCTTCCGTTAACTTTCTACAAGAGCCTTCCTTGCCCACTTAGCTTCACCTTCCACATCCACAGCTTTTGGCCACGTCACTCCTCAGCCTCAGAAGGCTCTTTCCCTTCTCTCCTCATTGTTTAGAATCCTTCTACCACCTCATGGACTCCGAGGGTTATCACAGTGAATTCCAACAAAGTGTTTAGCATGAGACTTGGCCTGTAGTATAAGACTTGACTCTCACTGGGCCCAGCAGTTAAGGGTAGTCCGGGAAAAGGCCCAGTCAGCAGGAATTCACACAGAATAATAAGCTGCTCCAAAAAAAAGTGCATTCTCACCCTTCTGCACTCAGAATCATTTCTGTTGTTCTACATCAGTAAGGTCTAAAGATGACTGACAAAACTGAAGTTGTTCCTTAGATAGATGAAATGTACTTTGTGGATTCCTGTGTTTTCTTTCTTTCTTTCTTTTTTTTTTTTGTAAGTAATTTTTATTTTTTGAAAATTGTCCAGTCTTTAGAAACATTTTTCTTCATTGTGTTTCTGTTAGGTTTGAATTAGTGTATGTCCTCACTCACTGTAAATCCCTTGATGCTTTCAGGTTCTGAGGACTTGAGAACCAGACTCTAATTACCTTCCTGAGATCACACTCTAAATGTGGGTTCTTGGAATTCTGTCTTTTTGAAGCTTAAAACTGAGGATCTCCAATGGCAGGAAACATAATAATTTTAAATACTCTGTCTCAATGTGTTTTTATAGATTTAGATACCTTATGCAAATTGTAAGTTATTTTGATAGGTAGCTATACATATTCTTTAACATTCAGGTCATGAGCCTAAATGCCATAGAGGTGGCTGCTTTTCTTCATTTTATGGGGGGGGGGATAGTTTGAGGTAAGAAAAGTGGTGAATTCAAAGAAGTTGCAGGTGATGAAACTTCTTAAATTTGAGAAGGGACTGAGTGAGCCAGGTTTAACAAAGCCAGGCTTGTTCTACAAGGAAAAAAAGTCTATAGAAATGACAGAGAAACCAATAGGTAAGTTCTGGAAAGATAGGGGAAGATGCCCCGGTACTAATATTTTTCTTCTTCTTTTTTTTTTTCTTTCCTTGGTTAAGTGAAGGGAGGGGAAGCAAAGGCCAAAATGACTTGCTTCCTTAGAAACACTGCTCATCCATCCACCTGACATCATGAGATGAAATCTCCCTGCCTGTTTTTGGGGTGGTAATTCAACCCCTAGTGTGAGAACCGAAACCCTCATCCACTTTCTGAGGTCACCAAGAACTATTGTGCAACTCACTTGCTCTCCCGCCATTTTCAAGTAGTTTTTTGTCTTTCTAACAACAACCTCCATAAATCAGTCATAGCGCTGGGGTGTCCTCGGGCATCAGAATTAAGTGTGAGCTTTCCCATCTTTGAGAATCAATCAAAATCACCCAGGAGGATCAGGTGGCAAGATGATAAAATCACAGTCAAAGGGGTGGGGTGAACAAAAATTCTGAGGCTGGGTGAGGCCCCTGGTTCCCCTTTGTGAATGTCCTTTCTCTACAGAAGCTGGGGGTTTGTTTTCACTTCCTATTTTTCTAGTAGGTTGTCATTCTGTGCGTGTGAGTGTTGACCTTCCCCAGTGTCATCTCCAAACCACCTCTGCATCAGGACACCAGCGACAGTTTTGGCTTTAGAAGAAGGATGCTGACTGTGATTTGTTTGTTGGTTAGGTTAAGAGTCATCTTACTTTCCTGAGACAGTGACAGTGGATGAAAGGTGGAAAACTTAGTTCAACAACTGGAGCTGTGTTTCTTACAGTTGGGAGAGGGTGTTTGAATAGGATGTCTGAAAGAGATATATTTTCCTCAAGTAAATGAATTGATATTTTTGGCTGATTCCTTTGGGGTCACGGAGATAAACTCAGGTTGCCCCTTCTTTATCTGAATAGAGCTACCGGTGTCTGTTGATATGAGAGATGAGCCATGGTCACTAATCTGGTCTCACTTTAATTCATTTTTTGGGTGGTATTCCTTTCCTATTTCTGTCAGTGAAAAAAATGTTTCTGTGGAGAGATGTATAAGAAAGTGTTGTTATGACTAATTTTCTTTTATTTCTGGTTCTACATTATGGAGAGATATGATGTTTTTAGTCTATGTTAAACTTTTCCCTTGAGGTTTTCTTATTTGGGCATTTACTCATTTGGAAACTGTTAGTGTAAAGTACAGGGAATTTGGAATCAAATCTGCTTCTCTCGTTATTAAAAGGGCAGGTTGGCTAGCCTTTTTGATGCTCAGTTTCCTTCATCAATGAAGTGGGAAGAATAATATCGACAGGGTAAGATCTTTACGGGTTTAAAGACAGTGTGTGTATAGTCCTTGGAACAGTATCTGATGGACTGTGGGCATTTGGTGAGTGGAGCAGTCAGATTAATGCTCTGATGCTTATAGAGCACTGGCAACACTAGACACTACTGCACTTTGTTACCACAGTAGTAATGCTACTGGTGATATGCATACCTTTTTCTTTGCCCTTCACCATCACTCATTTGACTATTTTTACCCAGGAACAAAAGGGAGACACTGAGCTCTCCCTGCTTTTAAAGTGTAAACTGAGAGTGCTGTGATTTTTAACATAGTTGAGGTGTTTTGTAAATGGAATACTTAAAATAAAGATTCCTTATGATTTGGGTCATGGAAATTCAATAATTCATGATTGCCTACAAGACAGTGTGCTGTAATGCCCTTATTCAAATAGATTTAAAAGCTATTCCCTCTCTGACAGAGGTGAATCATTTGCAATGGCAATTATTATTGCTTCCAAAGAAATGACTATATTGTTGCTGAAAATAATCAGGCTACATTTCTCGGTAAGTTGGTAAACAATGAAGGTCACCAGAAAATGTTAACAATGATGAGCTTTCGACACCCACATCATTTTAATGTCTGACATTTTCTTTCTGGTGACTTCACTGGCAATCTTTGTATCAGTGACATTTAACTTCTGTACCTCGTAGAGTAAGCTTTCCCAGCTAGGTCTTTCATATCAGGCCCAGTACATATTGATCACATAAAAGAAATCAGAACACCAGTTCCCTTATTCTCATTTTGATGGCATAATAGTAAAAAATGGCTGAGATCATGGGTTATAGGTGAGGGTGAGCAATTAAATTAGTGCACTCTTGAGAATTGGGTCTTCTCTTTGATTGGGTCTTCTCAGATGAGAGGCATTTGTTCAGAATAGGAGACATTTGGCCTCTATCTAATCCTGGGAAATGGACGAGGATTTGAGTGGGAATAGGACATAATGGGGAGCAGAAGCAGATGCACACCAGGCTTGGAAGGCTCCAGAAAGGTAGGGTGGGAGTGGGAACAAGTACTCTAAATAAGCTAATTCTGAAAAGGGACAGGGAGTTTCTACAAAGACTCCAGTGTGCAGTTACAAAGAGAATCGCCAACTGATTATAAGGCAGTACACTCACATTAGAAATTGGACACAGTTGGGCTCTTTGGTGACAGAAAAGGGCTGCTGGCAGGGGTGGGGGTAACAGCACAGGAACTGTACCCCTCCTGTACCATTTCCAACACTGCCTCCTCCAGTGCAATGTGGCAAGCTTTGGAGCACACGTTTATTATGCGAACAGTTTAGGGATGAAATGATACCAAAAGTAGCCCAAGTTCCAGTTGAACAAAGAATGCAGTATTAAAATCTTTTTTAAAGAATTCTTTCTAGATAATTTGAAATAAAATTCCTGGGGCTTCTAGGTTTCCAGAGTTAATATATTAAGAGTCTTTCTAGTTCTCTAGTTTCAATAAATTATTTAATATCAAAATTCTAAAATTTTTGTATATTTTTAAAGATTGGAGGGTCTCTCTCTCTCTCTCTCTCTCTATCTTTATCTCTCTTTCACCTTGAAGATTGATATGTCCCTCATCTGTGCAGAATAAATTATGTGACAGTATCTAGAAGTGGTCATTCAGGTTAAACAGTGCTTTAAGAACAGGGAGTTGAACAAACTAGCTTATCTCTTAACAGCTTTTCAAGGGTGTGTGGTTCCAGGTATAAAGGTGTGTGGCTAGTGAGTTGCTGGGGATTGAAGCTATGGATGCTTCTCTGAAAATGTCATCCCTGGTGGACTATAGGACCTCAACATTATCAGCTCAGATGGCTTCTTTGTGACAAATCTGAAATGTGTTTTGGGATGTGGGTGTGTGTCACTGAGTTGAGCTCTTACTAGGGCAGATCTCATCAAAATTTTCCCTGTATTTGGAAGTAACTGATAGCATAATTCCATCCTAATTGACAGCATCCAAACAAAGACCACATACAATAGTGACTGAATCAACTCCCACCCTTAGTATTCCAGATGGTTCCTGTAGCTCAGGCTCACTTCTCACTTACGTGCATTAGTGATGGGCAAGTACAAAGAAAGTGTTGTGTGCTTGATGTATCATAAACAGAGGACTTCTTAAAGGAATCATTTTCCTAGTAAAGGAACAAAGAAAAAAGTTTCAATTCTGTTTCCTACCCCTAAATTACAGAATAGTGAATTGGAAATGGTCCTAGGCCTATAATCAGAAGCGCTAGACCTGAGTCTCAGTTTTGCGAGGCAATAGGAAGTGACCTCTTGGGGCCCACAGCATATTGCTTAACCTGCTATACCCAGGGTGCATCCAGGGTGACTCCTGGCATGGTGCAAGCACTTTTGCAAACATATGTCATTTAGTGCTAAAGCCACCAACTCCTTAGTTCCTTCTACATAAACTAGACTGATGAAGACCAACTCAGTTAAGTTGTAAAACATAGATTTTACAAAAGACTAAAATAAGTAATGCTCTTTTGAGTGACTTCTATATACACTTAACATATATGATGTATGTCAAGCACTTTCCAGCTATTATCCTATTTAATCTTTAGAGTAACACCACAAGGTGGGAATTGATTGAGATGATAAACCTCAGGTCACAGAGCTAGTATGTGATGGCAAATCCCGAGCTATACTCTGTCATCTTTTACCAGATCTGTATTTAGCTTCTTGGAACTCTCTTGGAGGACATTTTTTTTTCCCTTAAGTGATAAAGTAATAGCACAGTGAGTAATGAAGATATTAACATTTCTAATCATTCTTCAGGCTTGATACTTCTATAAATATTTCACGATTTTCTTTTTATGTGTACCACAGAAGCCTCACATAAACCTAAAATATTCTTCTGGAGACCGGATTTGCTTCTTAACTACAAGATACCTTGTTTCTTCATCCACTGTCTCCTCCGTTTCCAACCCTGCTCCCTAAAGCCCTGTGGGTCACTGATAACTAGCTCCAGAATTTTCTCTTCTCTCGAACCCTACCACCAAAGGGATAAACTGATGAAACTCTTGGAGTCCATGTGTACATGTGTCTCCTAAGTGAGGGCATGTTTCAGACTTTGAAAAAATTCTATTCACTCAGCTACAATCTCATCGGATGTTCTGTTTTGATTTTCTGTTGCTGCTATGCTGTTACTTGCCCTCCAAAGATTGAGGATAGGAAAGAGAAAGATTCAAGAGTCTGCTTCACTAAAGTGTCTGGACTGTTTTGGCAGACGATAACCCACAAGTCCAAAAATGTGTGTGGACCTCTTGAAACAATGCATAACTTTGCCACAATCTCATTGAATCTCTTGTGCCACAGAAAGAACATGTTCTCCAGAATATCTCTTATTGGTGATTGAGAGAAAAGACATAATCCGACATGGCTAAAGTTTTAGGCAGACAACAACGTAGGAGAAGGTTATTGAATAAGTGACTAAGTTACAAAAACTCAATAAAGTGATACCCTTTATGTTCTTAGTCATAAACAGTGTTTTTTCCTTCGTTGCTTACACTGACTGCTTAAGTAGCTTCCCAAACTCCAATTCCTATTGTGACCCAAAGGAATTGTCTGATTTCTTTTCTCCCTTCCTATAGTGCATCAAGATCCAGCTTAGATGTTTCTTCTCAGAGAGCTTTCTCCTATGAAGAGAAGGTGTTTCTTCTGGAAGGAAGAGCAAGAGGCAGGGTCTTCAATGGTGGAGGGAAAGTATAATGAGAGGAAACCAAAGGATAGCACATCTCCTCAGGTGCTTGAAGTTGAGTGGTGATGGGGGCCAGCTCTGGGGCCTGCTGAGGTATGGTCAGGGCTCCTCAGTACTGAGAGCAGAAGAATCCAGTTGTGGAGGAGAATAGTGGCCCTGGTTTCCAAGAGCAGGATCGGAACCCAAGACTTACCATGAGTTCATTAGGCATGGAGAGTCCAAGCTGGGACAAGAGACCTTGAAGACCAGTAGATATCATTAATATATTCCTGAGGACCAACACAAGGTCAGAGGGAACCAGTCCTCCCAACCTGAAGATTTGCCAGTCATCTCTCATTCCTTACACCTGGGTACCATCTTAGGGTGTTGAGTAGGAGGGAGTACCTGATAGGAATGCAGCCATTTTAATCTGAAAGAAGCTGGGTATTGCTTGAAAAAGAATGTTGCAATGATCTGATTCAATGCCAGGCTAATAACAATGCTTCATATTTTCAGGCACAGTTAAGTTTAAATGCACTGTGAGTGAAATGTTGCAACTTCATCACAACTGTTGCTCCCAGATAATGAGTTCACAGATGGCAAATCATCAGACAAGAGGCTGTGTCCCCTTTAGGTCCATCCAAATCACACCTTGGGACAGTCTTCTTTGATATCTGTCCCTATGTGATCTAGACCCTGTGGTCTGTTTAAAGCTTCCATTGATATTAAAATGTCATATGCTAAATGAATCGGCATCTCAGAAATATTTTGGATAAACCAGAGGTCTAACTCAGAAACCTTTCTGAGTAGTCAGTAAATCCCGTTTGGTACACTAAATGTTTTTCTGCAAATCCTCACATCCTTTCCTATGGCATATTTAGCTCCTTCCTTTGTTTCTCTCTCACTTGGTCCCCACCAGTAATCATCTCAGACTTTATATGGAATGTCCTGCTTTTCCAGTGTCAACTTCTTTTTGGAGGCTCTGAAATGAGAATGACTCACCGACACGAACATGTCTCAAACACTGATATTATGGCCTTCGCCACCTTCCGACGAGCTCCTACCCCATGCCTTCAGTGGCTGTGCTGTCACTGTCTGACCCTGATACAAAGTTCAGCTCCTCTGTGCTCTGGTGTCAGGCTGCACCAAACAACTGAAATTAGAGAGAAGTTCCACTTGCTCCCATTTGGCCCAGAGTATGGATGAGATCTACAGATTTGGGCTCAGAACTAGAAAAGGTCTGAGCTGGTCATCTGGGAAGAAAGGCCTGGGGCATGGCCCTCTGTCTTACTCCATCCCATTATGTACAGTCTCTGATATCACAGCATGTAAACAGCAATAAACTATTGCCACACATGCCGTTAGTAGCTCTTAATAGACATTCTGGGAAATATTGTTCAAGAAACACTGTTGTACTATGGAATTATTTTACACAGGTAACTTGTAGGGCCAAAGTTTTTTTTTTATTATTTTTTTAATGTCATAAAATTTCCATGACTTCAGCACCTGGGAAAGCCATAGAGGCCAACTGGGCATCCCATTAGACAGTCCTAAAAGAGAGCAGATGGAAATTCTGAGAGTCAAGTAAGAACAGATGGGAGCTCTGCAGGTGAAACTTGAACTTGAATATTCCAAAGTTCACGTTGCTGAACATAAAACCCCATTAAGCATGTTCCAAGAAAGAGTTAAACTGACAGGCTGCATGCTGACCTACCCCCCTTACGAATTTCCAGTGTACTTAGCTGTCCACGTTTTCTGCATCAGGGGTTAAATAAGCACTTCCTTCCATGCTGCCCGCTCATTTGCAAATGGCCAATTTGTAAGCTGTGCTTTCTCTTACCTGGAACTGAATGAAGGTGGCAGTGCTATAAACAGGGAGAAAGGATTTGGCCTCTTTTTCTTTTTTAGCCAGTTGTTTGCCTCTCCCCTATAATTTTTCCCTTCTCCATTTAGACAGTGGTGCACCCACGGAAGCCATGCTGGCCAGCAAGCTGACCCATACACTGGCCAGTCAGAAGCCTTCTGGTGTTTGGAAAAGATGTCACTTCATCCCACAAATGTCCTCTTATGTGAAAGAGGCCAAGCTGTCTGACACAGCCATAATCGGAGCAAGACGGGACTGGCATACGGCATGCTATTAACTGGGGCTGGATGACTCCACCACCTGCTGTTTCTTCAGATGGTAGAGAACTCTGCAAAGCACAGGACACAACTCGGTGCTAAATTCTTCCAAGTCTTTTGTGAGGCACCCGAGCAACCCAAAGGAAAGCTTTTCCTCTGATGAAGGAGGTGGCTCCATAGTTTGGTGACTTGCCTTTTCATGTCAAACTAAAAGAGAGAACCTGTGGAGAGCAGGGGGTCATAGCCTTTAACAGATGCCATTGTGCTGTGGTGGGTCTCCTCTGTTGATGGGCCCAGCACTGGCTGTGTGGGATTCAACACCAGACTTTCCTAGGGGAAAGATGATATACATTGGGTTTTGTTGTTGTTGTTTTTGAGATTAAAATAATCATATTTATTTTATATGTCAGGTCCCTTTTACATCGTGGCATATCTCCTGAAACTTTATTTGAAAATATTTACAAATATCCAATTTTAAAATGTTTCTAACATCTGCAAACAAAACCCCAAACCCATTAGAAATGACTCTCTTTATCCTCTTGCCTCCAGTTCTGGGGAAATACAAGTCTAACTTTTCTCTGTTTGGGTTTGCCTATTCTCACCATTTCCTATAAATGAAATGATATGTGATCTTTTGTGATTGTGTTCTTTCATTTAATGTTAGAGCTTCAAAGTTCATCTGTGTTGTAGAATATATTGGTACTTCGTTCCAATTTATGACCCAAATAATATTCCATTGTATGAAAATACCACATATTATTTATCCATTCACCATTTGGTGGACATTTGAGTTTCTACCTTTTGCATAATATTTCTGTGAACCTTGGTGTACACATTTTTTATGGACATTCAGTTTTGTTCTACTTCCATATATCTCTAGGAGTGGAATTACTGGGTTATAAAGTAAATTTATAACTAACATTTTGTGGAACTGGCAAAATGTTTTCCAAATTGGCACCATTTTATATCCGCACTAGCAATGTTTATTGGTCCCAGTTTCTTCACATCATAGTCAATGTCTGTTATGCCTTTTTTTTTAAATTTAAATTCAATTAGCCAACATATAGTACATCATTAATTTCAGATGTACTGTTCAATGATTCATCGGTTGTATATAACACCCTGTGCTCATCACATCCTGTGCCCTCCTTAATGCCCATTACCCAGTTACCCCATCCACCCCACCTCCCCTTCTACAGCCCTCAGTTTGTTTCCCAGAGTCAAGAGTCTCTCATGGTTCATCTTTCTCTTTGTGTCTTCCCATTCAGTTTTCCTCCCTTCCCCTATGGACATCTGTGCTATTTCTTATATTCCTCATATGAGTGAAACCATATGATAATTGTCTTTCTCTGCTTGACTTATTTCACTTAACATAATACTCTCCAATTCCATCCACATCAATGTAAATGGTAGGTATTCGTCCTTTCTGATGGCTGAGTAATATTCCATTGTATATATGAACCACATCTTCTTTATCCATTCATCTCTCGAAGGACATCTCATCTCCTTCCACAGTTTAACTATTGTGGACATTGCTGCTATGAACATTGGAGTGCACATGCCCCTTCTTTTCACTACATCCGTATCTTTGGGGTAAACACCTAGTGGTACAATTGCTGGGTCATGGGGTAGCTCTATTTTTAACTTTTTGAGGAAACTCTATACTGTTTTCCAGAGTGGATGTACCAACTTGCCTTCCCACCAACAGTGTAAGAGGGTTCCACTTTCTCCACATCCACACCAACATTTGTTGTTTCCTGTCTTGTTAATTTCTGCCATTCTAACTGGTGTAAGGTGGTATCTCAATTTTTATTTCCCTAATGACAAGTGATGTTGAACATTTTTTCATGTGTCTGTTGGCCATTTGTATGTCTTCTTTTGGAATATGTCTGTTCATGTCTTCCGCCCTTTTCTTGACTGGATTATTTGTTTTTTGGGTGTTGAGTTTGAGAAGTTCTTTATAGATCTTGGATAACAGTCCTTTATCTGATATGTCATTTACAAATATCATCTCCCATGCCATAGGTTGTCTTTTAGTTTTATTGGCTATTTCCTTTGCTGTGCAGAAGGCTTTTTTTCTCCATCATTTCCCTATAATTCATTTTTGCTTTTGCTTCCCTTGCCTTTAGAGGTGTGTCTTGCAAGAAGTTGCTATAGTGAGGTCGAAGAGGTTGCTGGCTGTGTTCTCCTACAGAATTTTGATGGATCCCTGTCTCACATTTAGGCCTTTCTCCATTTTGAGTTTATCATTGTATACAGTGTGAGAGAATGATCCAGTTTCATTCTTCTGCATGTGTCTGTTCAGTTTTCCTAGCACCATTTATTGAAGAGACTGTCTTTTTTCCATTGGATATTCTTTCCTGCTTTGTCAAAGATCAGTTGGCTATGGAGTTGAGGGTCCATTTCTGGGTTCTCTATTCTGTTCCATTGATCTATGTGTCTGTTTTTGTGCCAGTACCATGCTGTCTTAATGATCACAGATTTGTAATATAGCTTAAAGTCAGGCATTGTGATATCCTTAGCTTTGGTTTACTTTTTTTAACATTCCCCTGGCTATTGTGTGTCTTTTCTAGTTCCATACAAGTCATAGGATTGTTTGTTACATCTCTGTGAAAAATTCAGTGGTTGATAGGGATTGCATTGAATGTGTATTGTTCTGGGTAGCATAGACATTTTAACAATACTTATTCTTCCAATTAATATGGAAAGTTTTCCATCTTTTTATGTCTTCCTCAATTTCTTTCATAAGTGTTCTGTAATTTTAAGAGTATATACCTTAACCTCTTTGGTTAGGTTTATTCCTAGGTATCTTATGGTTTTTGAAAAATCATAAATAGGATTGACTCCTTAATATCTCTCTTTTTAGTCACATTGTTAGTATATAGAAATGCAACTGATTTCTGTGCATTGATTTTATATATGGCCACATTTCTGAATTGTATAAATTCTAACAATTTTGGGATGGAGTTTTTTGGGTTTTCCACATAAAGTAGAATGTCATCTGAGAAGTGTGAGAATTTGACTTCTCCTTTGTCAATTTGAATTCCTTTTATTTCTTTTTGTTGTCTGATTGCTGAGGCTGGGACTTCTAGTACTATGTTGAGCAGCAATGGTGAGAGTGGGCATTTCTGTCATGTTCCTGACCTGATTTCCTCATTGAGAATTATATTACCATAGGGTTTTTATAGATGGCTTTATGATATGGAGGTAACTTCCCTCTATCGCTACACTGTGGAGAGTTTTAATCAAGAAAGAATGTTATATTTTGTCAAATGTTTTTTCTGTATAAATTGAGAGGATCATGTGGTTATTGCCTTTTCTTTTATCCATGTTGTCTATCATGCTGACAGATTTGTGAATTTCAAACCACCACTTGGTTGTGGTGAATAATGCTTTTAATGTACTGCTGGATTCTATTGGATAGTATCTTGGTGAGTATTTTGGCATCAATGTTGATAAAGGATATTGGTCTGTAATTCTCCTTTTTGGTGGGGTCTTTGTCTGGTATTGGGATCACAGTAATGCTGGCCTCATAGAACAAGTTTGGAAGTTCTCCTTCCATTTCTGTTTTTTGAAACAGCTGTATTAGAATAAGTATTATTTCTTCTTTAAATGTTTGGTAGAATTCCCCTGGGAAACCATCTGGCCCTGGAATCCTGTTTTTTTTGGTGATTTTTGATTGCTGCTTCAATTTCCCTCCTGGTTATTGGTCTGTTCAGATTTTCTTCCTATTTCGGTTTTGGTAGTCTATAAAGTTTCCAGGAATGCATCCATTTCTTCCAGATTGCCTAATTTGTTGGTATATGGTTGCTCGTAATACATTCTTAAAATTGTCTGTATTTCCTTGGTGTTGGTTGTGATCTCTCCCTTCTCATTCATGATTTTATTAATTTGGGTCCTCTGTCTCCTCTTTTGGATAAGTTGTCTTTTTTGTTTATTTTTATATCATTCCTTGCAAGTGGAATGATAGCTCATTAAGGTTTTGATTCATATTTCCTTGACAACTAATGATATTGAGCAGGAAAGATGATACTTATTTAAAGATACAGATTAAAAAAAAGTAAAAATTCACTCAGTTGCTTGAGGTTCTAAATATAGTTTTAAAAATGTGTGGTGTGTTTCACGTATAGATACTTCCCAAGGAGTGACATTAAACATATCTAACCATTGTGATGGAATTACCAAGCTGTGATAAAGTTTGGTTCCATGGAAAATGATGCTGGCTTTGCACAACCTGTATGACAACACCAATAGACATCAGTGGAGCCTCAGCTTTGCTGCTACATGTGTCCACAGAGCTGTGCTACTCTCTCTGAGTACTGGATTTAAAAGTTCAGTGTTTTAGATGGTCTCTTTAGAGCCAGGATTGATCAAGGATCCACGATTAATAAAATAGTCACTATTAATAAATAAAATAGGGAAAATAATGCCTGACCCCAAGTGCTTAGTAAATAGGAGCTGATACTCTGGTACTATTTTGCATCCTTTATACTAGAACACAGTAACAAAGTGTTTCATTTTTCAGTTAATTTTTCTATTTCTATGTTGATAAGACCTCTGTTTTTGAGATGTACCTAGCTTACTTTGAGTACCGAATGTATAATAAACAACTTTAAGTGTCAGGTTGAGAGTTGCTGGTTAAAATACAGGATACCTACTTATTTTGACTTTTGGACAGATAACAGAAAATTGTCTAGTACATGTCATAAAGATTGCATAAGATAGTCCATTACTAAAAAAAATTTATCTGTTGTTTATCTGAAATTCAAATCCAGCTGGATTTTATTTGCTAAATATGGTAACTCCAGCCAGATTAGAAGAAGCAATGCTTACTTTTGGAGTGATTGACATATTTTAGGAAGGCATGCCACTAACATATAGAACTTTATAACACTGAAAGCACAGCTAAAGCAGTGAAAGAGTGGGCATAAGTGTTGACCTGAAAGCTAAACTATGGGATTTTATATTCCACTATGCCTCAGGGACTCTCTGTGCTTTTTTCCATTAAGTAATTTTATTTTATTTGTAACTAAACCATTCAGAACCATGTAGCAGTTGTGGAGGTCATAAATGACTGGCTTCGACAAAGTTTGAATGAAATACCTGAACCTCACAGTCTCATTGATGAAAGTAGTTGATGTGGCCGAGTTGGGGTTAAAATTCAGGTTATTTTGAATCCAGAATCCTTACTCCAGATATCCAGGGATAGACATCTCAGAAACCTGAGATTAAGTGACCACATAAGAGGTAGAAAATGAGTTTAGGTCACACCATGCTCTTTGAAAAATGGAGGACTTAACAGTATTAGTGATGGATATGATTATGTGGATTAAAAACAATAATTATTGTTTTTAACTTTTCATATCTCTTTTATAATTCCAAGTAACTCCTGGAGGCCAAGGAAATACTTATTGTAAGATCAAAAAAGTCCAAGTTTACTAAAAACTTTTTTTGGAAGACATTTATAACAATGTTTGCCCCAAAGGCATGATTATTCAATTAGGCATTTTCCTTGATGTGTTGGGTACAAATATCATTACTATTCACTGAAGATTCACATCAGAACATATAATAAATAATTGGGTCTCTGAAAGAAAAGTATTCTGGTTTCTTAAATGTGCTTACTTAGGCAGCCCTGTAATCTGGCTGGGCAATGGTGGTTAAAAATGGTATGGCCAGAGGACAATAAAACATTTGAACATGGGCAGCAAAGACTTGGAAAGGTAGAAGAAAACAGCCCCTCTTGAAGTGGAAGCTGGAAACACAGCCATCATTAAGATCCCACAAAAATCCCACCAGCTGGTTGAGGGGAAAATCTAGAATAAAGAACATTTTATTGAAGTTGAGAGAAGCAGGGTGACTTAGAACAAACAATGATTTTAGGTTCAAGCTTTTCATATCACAAATGTAGTTGGTGTGCCAGTGCTATAGTTTCTGGTAAAAAGAATCTTTGATTTGTAGGGTTTCAAAGTACAAGATACAAGTTCCTACCTCCAGAAGTTTAGCATCAGTTTTTTCATGATGTCTAGAAATCCTTGACTTAATGTGGTCAGATACATGAGGCTGAAGGATTTCATCTCTTCACCTCTTCTTTTGCTCCTGTTCATTTATAAAAGTGCTGCTGGTGGTAACTATTAACTTCTCACTAAACATTTTTCATTTTAAATGTACTTTCAGCATCTCAGTGAAATATATTTTTAATTTATAGGAAAGAGAGGAACGGTTTTAGGTCAGAGATGTTCAAGGTTAACATTTCTGTAGTAGAGCTAGCTTGGTAAAGTATTCTCTCTCTCTTTCAACTCCACTTGTACCTAATTCTGGTAAGCATCCCCCCCACCACTCAGCTTCATTACCTTTGTTCCTCTGCAGAAATATTTTGCATTTTTATTTATCACAGAACCCTAAATTTTGGAAAACTAAGTGTGCTCAATTGCTGGAAAACTATGGGTCTCTCCAGATGGAGAAATGGAGAAGCTTCATTCTTTAAGTCAATAACTTCTTAGCTCACACCTCAAGATGGGTATCAGGAAAGGATGGAGAGCCCTTGAAAAACCTTCTGTAAAATGATACTTGCAAGTCATTTCAGGTTTTTTTTTTTTTAATATATTCATTTATTTGAAAGAGAGAGAGAGCATACACGTGCAGGGAGAGGGGTAGAGGAGGATAATCTTAAGCAAACTCCTCACTGAGCACAGAGTCCAACATGGGGCTCCATCTCACAACACTGAGATCATGATCTAAGCTGAAACCTGGAGTTGAACACTCGACCGACTGAGTCACCCAGGCTCACCTAGTCCCTTCAGTTTTAAGGATGAGCACTTCATGTGAGTAATAGTTCTTACAGTGCATTAAAAGCTTTTAAATATTTCTTCTTCCTCTATAGGCCAAATCAAAGAACATTTCACATATCTCAGGCTCTTGTTACCTCTGCTCATTAGGAAAAGGCTATGTTTTTTTTTTGAATTCTAGTGATGGTCTGCATACCTAAACAATTTTGACAGTTTTCAGCTGCTGCTGCTTCTGCAAGCCAAGAAAACTGAAACTCTTACAAGGCACCCTCCCACCTCTGCCACACACACACACACACACACACACACACACACACACACAAGCTGATATACTGAAAATACCAAGGCTTTTCTCAGACAAGGAGAAATCTTGGGTCAAGGGCTTATTTTAAAACATGAATGGCTATAATTTGTAGTATATTGCATACAGTGAGCCAAAGGTTTTATTTTAAAATCTTAAAATATCTTTCTTCCAACAAACTCAAAATGATTTCATTATTTCTCATATCACTATAAGGTTGGTAGAGCAAATACTATCATTTTTATTTCACAGTTGAGGAAACTTGCCAAGAAGGTAGTGGCTTCCTCTCATCCTGTGGTTGACTGCAGTGCCAAGACCTCTATTTCTAATCTACTGGTGGTTTCCTGGAGAATCTGCTGCTTCTCTTAGAGTTAAGTTATATCTTTCTTTCAAGTCCCCCAGTTCTACATAATTCTACACATTCTGAACAAATATCTGACCAGGCCATTTATTGTTTTATAAAAAAATTACACAATAATGACCTATTGAATTCTAAGCTTCTTACTTTTTATTCTGTCACAAAATCTAGCTGTTTTACAGTTGGAACATGTACAGTCTGAGGCTTCAGACATTGTAATTCTTCAGAGTTTTATCATTGAAATCTTCCTTCCATCAGTAGGAAGTATTTGTGAGGAGAAGGACTTAGTAATGACTTGTGGATGTCCATTCTGGAAACCATTTATGCTTTTCTGCCCTGTGAGATTTTACCTCAGCATACAGTTGATTCAATGGAACTACTGTGTCATGCTAATTAACAGCTAGCTGTTTTTCTCTTTTTCTCTTTCTGAATTAGTGATTCATGATTTATTTTGGTCTTGTAAAGACACATTCTCAGATTGTGATTACATACAGAAACCATTTCACTGAATTCAGTTAAAATAAAGGAAAATAACCCCCCAAGAAAAAACAGGACAGTTGAATTCCATCAAGCACCTATTTTTATTTATGTGATCACGGGTAGCTGGTTTGATTGTGCTTGTCTCTTTCAGATAGGCATCTCAATGTCATGAAGAATGATGATTTAATTATAAAAGTGGACCCTGTGTCCCCATCTTTTTTTCCCTACAAAATGTGTTTGTCATGAAAGGGAACTTAATTTTTGCATGATTAAATTACCAAACAGTTAAATTAAACATTTTCATCAGGATTTATCTCTCACAAAAAACATTCTGTTTCCTTAACACTGCAATGGGTGTTTCATTAAGCATCATAAACAGTTTACTTTACAATTTAAAAATAAAAAGCAGTAATTTGCTTTTGCTCTGGAAGAGTTTTGTAGTTGTGGCTTTCTAGTGGCTGCTGAAGTCAAAGGTCATTGACTTTCCAGATGCTGAGAGTGAAGCTTTTGGCCTCTGTTTCCTGGTTTGTGGATGAGATGAGGAAGGATGGAAAGAAGGGGTAGGTGTGATGTGGAGCTGACAAACTTCTCTGCCCAAGGATATCTTGATCTCACTTTTTGACAAAGATTTTAGGAGTGTGCATTTTGATTTTAAAATGAGGGCATTATTTACTCATGGGGCATATGAGGGAACAACTGGTATGACAGACATTTGGAAAATGTTTAAAGTTTATGGATGCATTGAGTATCTGGAAATTAAGGAGAGAGGACCCAAGAAGGCTTTTTCATTTACTATGTCCATATAAAAAATTATTCCAAAACTAAGTGGTTTGAAACAATAGCAACATTTATTTTGCTCATAGATCTACAGTTTAGACAGGGCATAGTAGCAGTGGTCATCTCTGTTCTACTTGGTATTATCTTGGGTGGTTCAAAGACTGGGATGAAATCCCCTGAAGACACATTCATTCTCCTGCAGTTGGCCAGAGCACAGATACATGGGTCTTGGTAAAGCTTGGGCTTCCTCATGATGTGGTAACTGGGTCCTAAGGGCAATAATCCTGAGAGAGAGAGGAGGGCCGAGTGGAAGTCACACCACTTTTTGACCTAGTCTCACAAACCATGGAGCATTACTTCCTTTGGGTTCTATTCCAAGAAGGTTGCAAAGTCCTGTCTAGGTTCAAAGAGAGCAGAAATTGATTCCATCTCTTCATGGAGAGTGACAAGTTTCTGGAGGAACAGATAGAATGAGAAATGTGACTTGTCATTTTTGGAAAATGACCAATTTTCTTTCAGAAAGTCCATGAGAGAAGCAACAGGTGGGCTGGTAGGAAGACTGAGGCAGATGCTGCTCCTACTTTGTCTGCACCCTGGTGCACCCTAGAAGAGAAGAATGAGGAAGTGAGAGTTTTTCTCTATAGCTTTGAATTAAAATACAATTCAAAGGTGTTTTTGTATTATTGTAAATTTGATAACAAGCTTTTTAGGCATTATCAAATCTAAGCATCCCAACAACAACCTTGAGAGGTAGGAAAGGCAAGCATTAGACTCTGTTTTGAGGAGGAGGAAGCTGAGGACCGGAAAAAGGTGAATGAATTTTCCATTATCTCAGTGTTAGCAAATGGGGCTCAGACCCACATCTTCAGAGTTCAGATCCAATGTGCTTTTTGGTCTAACCATGTCAAACCTAAAAACAGAAGGAAAAAAGCAAACAAATGATCAAGTGGGAGTATTCTGGGATTGAAGTAAGATGGAAGGAGATAAGAGATTACAGAGGACTGATTAGGTTGAAATATTCAGTTAATTTTTTTTTCTTTGTCACTTACAGTGTTTTGTGTACAATGGTGATGTATTTGCAAACTGGGCACTTGTTTATTAAAAAAAAAAACAACAGTTTACTAAGAGCCTATTATGTACCCAATACTAGGCAGGTATAAGTATAAATTGTGTGATTATCACTTCAAAGGCTCAATTACACCTCATTAGGAGAAATAGACACGTAGAAAATAATGGGATATGGCCTTCTAAATCACACTGACAAAATGCTAGGTATTATATTAAGCTCCCTTCCCATATCAAAAGTTCATGAATGCTTTTAGAAAAAATATGCTTGAAAATTATATAATTAGAGCACAGGAAAATTTAATAGAGGTCATGAGTAATCTAGAAGTGTTGAGAGATTTCAGAAAGAAAGCACATGGAAGTTGACAGGAAAAAAGTAAAATATAAGATATATCCCAAAGTAGAAGGAAAAGAAAATGTAATAGCTAACTCCAACATTTGTCCGAGTTAAAATTGAAATGTTCTCTAAAATGGGACTTCAGATATGAGATATTCTCAGAGTGGACATGAGGTCCAGAGGAGCAAAGAAGATACTGGGGGAAGATTCCAATCACTTATCTGTTGATAAGTGAACAAGAATTCTTATTTGGGCTTTAGTCAGGAGAAACCCTCAGCCACAAATATAAATAGACACTAGGAATCACCAGTATTTGATTGTTAAAAGAAGCCACTTAATAACTTAGTGCATCCATGCATACACACACACACACACAAAAAAAAAAAAAAAAAAAAAAAAAAAAACTTAAAATACAACCATAGAGATATTCAGGGAGTCAATCCCTCCATTAAACTAACACGTGATATGAAAACAAGAGAATTGGGTGTCTTAAAAATTCTGAATACGAAAAATGGGCAGAAGATATGAACAGACACGTCTCCAATGAAGACATACAAATGGCTATCAGACACATGAAAAAATGTTCATCATCACTAGCCATCAGGGAGATTCAAATTAAACCCACATTGAGATACCACCTTACACCACTTAGAATGGCCAAAATTAGCAAGACAGGAAACAACATGTGTTGGAGGGGATGTGGAGAAAGGGGAACCCTCTTCCACTGTTGGTGGGAATGCAAGTTGGTGCAGCCACTTTGGAGAACAGTGTGGAGATTCCTCAAGAAATTAAAAATAGAGCTTCCCTATGACCCTGCAATTGCACTACTGGGTATTTACCCCAAAGATACAGATGGAGTGAAAAGAAGGGCCATCTGTACCCCAATGTTTATAGCAGCAATGGCCATGGTCGCCAAACTGTGGAAAGAACCAAGATGCCCTTCAACGGACGAATGGATAAGGAAAGTGTGGTCCATATACACTATGGAGTATTATGCCTCCATCAGAAAGGATGAATACCCACCTTTTGTAGCATCATGGACGGGACTGGAAGAGATTATGCTGAGTGAAATAAGTCAAGCAGAGAGAGTCAAGTATCATATGGTTTCACTTATTTGTGGAGCATAGCAAATATCATGGAGGACAGGGGGATTTGGAGGGGAGAGGGCAGTTGAGAGAAATTGGAGGGGGAGGTGAACCATGAGGGACTATGGACTCTGAGGAACAATCTGGGGGTTTTGGGGGTGCGGGGGGTGGGAGGTTGGAGGAACCAGGTGGTGGGTATTGGAGAGGACACGGATTGCGTGGAGTACTGGGTGTGGTGCAAAAACAATGAATACTGTTACGCTGAAAATAAATTTAAAAACTTTTTAAAAAAGGAAAAAATTCTGAATATGATCATCAGAAATAAAAAAAAAAGCTATGACTCATTAAATATGTTGAATGCAGAGTAAATACAGGTGAGATTAAATTATCAAAGTGGGCAGTTGAGGCTATAGATTATTTACAACAAGAAGTTGGAGAGTTGCCATGTATGGAGGGGGGGAAGTTAGAAGACATGGAACATGATCTATAAATAAAACACCCAGTTATTGGTTCCAGAAGAGAACAAATGGAATGAAGAGTAGAAAATTTCTAAAAGCTGAGTAAGGTCATGGCTCTTGAGACAAAGGGAACCAGGAGCAAGTAAGATGAGCAAAGCAAGATACACACCTACATGTGGTCTAGTGAAATTACAAACACCAAAGAGATACTTTAAAAGTTTTCCATGAAGAGAAGTTGGATAACTGAAAATTAAAGAGAATCAAATGAACATCAGTCTTCTCATCTCTGATACCGGAGAATAATGATTCTACCAATGAAGCAATATCTTCAAAGTAATTTGGTAAAACAACTCAGAATACAGAATTATCACATACATAGTTACTTGTTCACCTGATTGTGGAGGCTAAATAAAAACAATTTTAAATACTAAAAAGCCTTATGAGACTTACAACCTATAGACATTTTATAAAATAATTATTTAAGGAGATGTGTAAACATGATTAAGAAAAATATGAGGATGATGTGGGCTGTAAAAACAACACAAAACAGGGGTGCCTGGGTGGCTCAGTGGGTTAAGCTTCCGCCTTCGGCTCAGGTCATGGTCTCAGGGTCCTGGGATTGAGCCCCGCATCGGACTTTCAACTCAGTGGGGAGCCTGCTTCTCCCTCTCTCTCTGTTTGTCTCTCTGCCTACTTGTGATCTTTCTCTCTGTCAAATAAATAATAAAAACAAAAAAACCAACAACAACAACAACAAAAAAAACCAGTGGCACACCAAGAAATCAGTCTAAGTTCTAGCTGAATTTAAATACTTGTCTATGAATGATTAAAAAGAAAGCAAGCCTCTCCTCCTTCAGCAAAAATTCAAAAATTAAATTGCATAGATTTGGGGAAATTGTGGAAAGTGAGAAAAAAAAAAGGTGTGTGAAAGTGCTGAGGTTCTTATCCTGTCTGAGGAAGAGTATTGATGTGGAGTATTTCCAGGAATCAGCAGAAAAATCTGTTTCAATACATGTGTTAACATTTTGAAGCAGCTGTTTAAAAATATAAACAAAATGAATATTCCAAAATGTTAGGAAACTTGGGAGTAAGACTGATCAATTCAATGACAGCAACATTTAAAGTCAAGGAAAAAAATAATAAGGAAACATGATGGATAGAAAATAATATCTCCCTCCTTAACCCCCCAAAACTGTGGCAATAAAATCCAAGCATGTGAGTAATCATTTAAATATGACAAGTCCATTAAAAAGGACAAGGTATCCTGTGCTGTGTATCTTTTACAACTTGTTTTAGTTCATTGGATATTATGTTTTTGGCTTATGTCTTTGTTGATTGATAATAGTATAATTTGGGTTACTAATATTAATTGCTCGAAGGAGTACATTGTATGAGTAAATAACATTTTATCCATTCATTGCCCTCACGTAGAGACAGTTATGTTTTAGGTTTTTTTTTCACTGTTATAAACAATAATTCAATAAAAGCTTTTACATATTTTTGTGTTTCCAAGGAGAGTTATTCTGGGTGAAATCAGGCAGTGGAATTAAATCTCCTAAGATGAGCATCACCGATTTTATGAGGCATAGCCTAACTGTTCCCCAAAATGTTACATAATCGTTTAATTTATGTAAATGGTATATTCAAATTTTAAAAATGTACAGAAGTATGCATAGGGGTGATACATACACACTTCAAAACAGTCCGTATCTGTGAGGAAGAAGGGAAGGAAAAGATGGGAGGATCTTTGGGCTGGATCTGTAATATTTTATTTCTTTAAACGGATCTAATGTTAGCATGATAAATTGTTAACTGTTAAAAGTGAATGGGGGGCAGAGCATGTTTTATGTCATTTTCTCATCTATATTTGAAACATTTTGTAATGACGTGTATTAGAAATTAACATTCCCTATGTTTTGGCTTGAATAAAAAAGGATATGGCGAGAAAAGTTTCAAGTCTAACTGACTATGGGAAGATAAGTAACGCTCTCTTGGGAGGTAAGAGGGGGAGGAGGATGTCCAAAGGGAGGGACTGTGTGAACAAGGGCAAGGACGCAGGAAAAAGCAGGACATCTCCAGGCTCAGGCTGCATATTGGCAGGAGCTTGTCGGGAATTTAGATGCAAGGACTGGGTTTAGGACAGATGATTAGAGGTCCTGAAATTCTGGACTGAGTTGCTAAATGTCTTGGATTTTATCTCATGGGCAGTGGAGAGCCACAGAAGGCTTGAAACAAAAAGATCTGGGTTTTAGAAAGAACAAAAGAAGCCGTTTGAAGGTTAAATTGAGGTGGAAATTGTTTAGTCAGGCAGGCACTTTAGAACTGTACAATGATGCAGGTTTGGGAGGTTGAAGGACTTGAATAAGCAGTGGCAGGAGGGACCAGACCTGGTGATTAACTAAGTATGGGCATGGACACCACTGGAAAATCACAGAACTGTCCTTCCAGTTTTGATGATAGAGAAGGGTGGTGCCATTAATTAAGATAAGAAACACAGAAAAGAGATGAAGCTTTGGAGTAAAGAGAAAGAGATTTCTTTGACGTTTTTGTTTTTAATTTTGTTCTAAATTATTTTGCAAATTTTCTGAAAGCTTTTGAAATGTTTTGAAATTTGGAATGCCAGTGTCATTTGGGGACGTCCATAAGCCACAGGAAAGACTTTTGATTTTCAAATGCTCGTGACATGTGTTTTGCACCAAGTATTTTATTTATCCTGCAACAACTCACAGCATGCCTGCTGTAACAGGGGCTTGGATTAAGTCACGTGTGTAGAAGTTTGAGGTTCAAAACCAGCTCTGTCTAACATCCAAGGAAAGGGAGCAGAACTAGCTAGCAAGTGCTGGGTGCCTTCTAGGGTGTGGTTGGTATTGAGTGTGACCCACTTACTTCATTCCCCAAATAGCTTAGATTCTACTTTTATCCCCACTTTACAGATGAAAAAAATTCTGACATTATGTGTACTATGTAAATTGTGGTCACTTAATGTACCCAAAGATGGGGTTCTGGCTAAAGTCACAGGCTCTGGGATCTTACTGCTTGGTTAGCTGCAAACCTCTTGGTGTTCTTTGGGTCCTACGCCCCTCCTTTCAGCCTCAGTTGATAGCTGCACCTTCTCAGTAGTAATGGGGTCATACACATGCTTAACACACAGGAGAATGCTCATCATGTAGTAAAGTTCTCAATACAACTGCATTATCTCCTATTATTAAGCAAGGTCACACATCAGATACGATCATTCTCTTCATAGTGGCAGTGATAGACCCATGGATGTGCCCAGCCAGGGAGGGGTGGAGCTCCTCCTGAAATGTAAATTCTCCAATCCCCCAATCCTGTAGTTTTCTCTCGTGTGTCTCTGCCTTTCTTTAAGACTTCCAGAAATATCTGATGCATGCTAGAGAGCTTTCTCTCAAAAATGTGTTGACCCAAAGTGTGTCAGTGTTGGAAAGAGGAGGGGGTCTTCATTTATCTGGGAAATCCACCTATCACCCACTTTATTCACCCACTCTGTGCAATGAAAATATGACTGCCCTTGGACTGGTTTAAACCACATTCTTGTGCCCTCTGTTACTCTGCCCAGGATCTGCCATCGGCTGTTCAGAGTCATGTTTCTAAGTGGCCTCCCTGGGGCACCAAACATTGGATCCATATCTTGAAAGCTATGAAGTTGTACAACCCTGAGAGAACACTTTCTTTTTCTGGAGAGGAGGGTATCATTTTCAACACAGTGCTGTGAAACTTGTGAAAGAAAAAAAAATTTTTCTGTGACATCAGATGGCAGCTGGAAATTACCCTGGGAGAGGAGTAATGTGCCCTGACGCTGCTTTGAGGATAATCTCCCCAAGAGGTATCGGACCACACATGTAAGGTGATTACACTCCAGTTAAATTCCTTCCTCCTTCCTTCTGTGTAAAAGCTCCACTGTTTCTCTTTCATCCTCTGGAGGATATCTTCCTTCTGTGAAGTGGACGGTGGCCCCTGCCCACTCCTGTCTCTCATGATAAGCTCATTTTTCTCTCAGATTGCACCTCTCAGCTCCATATTATGACAGTTGGCTTTCTTCTCAGTTTAGAGGCAGCAAAACTCAACACTTGCCCAAGAGAAAATGCTAAGCATTAAATGAAGCATCGTACATTTACCTCTTCCATGATAAAAGGACCAACAGGAGCTGCCTTCCCTTCACTGAATAACTGGAAAATGACAAAGAAAGCATTTTCTCTTCTTTCTCTCTCTTGCATTTGGAGCTCAAGGCTTAGATTTTGGGAGAGATAGACTCAGGTGAAATTTTTTTCCCCTGGACTGAATGGTGAAGAAATTACTTACTGAAAGCCTGCACAAATATGACTATTTTCAGAATGTTCTATATTAAAAAAAATCAGCTTCATAATTTTAGAGAGGAGATGATTCAGAGAGCATAGTCTTTCTGTGTTCAGACACCCCCACCCAAAGTGATTTTTTTTAAAGAATTAAATAGTTAAATTGACTGCTTTTCTGAATCCTGGCATTACTGTGATATTACTTCTGGACCCATTGAATTCATTCTCATGTCTGTGTCAACATTTCTCTCTGTGATTTTTAGCCTTCTTCATCCACTTTCCTTCATGTTCCTGGGGGACCTCTCTAGCTATCATGTATGGTTGACCTTGAACTGATGCCCACAATGCTAATTTGTAATGACTAAGCTTTGTAGTACAGTTGGCCAATCCAAGGATCCTATGACATCAGTTAGTGATTTTCAAGTACTTGAATTTTCAGGCTCATAACAAATATAGTAACTATCTTAAAATGGTACAAATGATTGTGCAACACTTTGTTAACCATGTCTGACTATTTTGGGTTCTGCATTCAATATATTCATTCAATAAATATTTGAGCACTAACTTGGCCCCAGGAACATGCTGAAGGTAAGCATAGTGGGCATTGTTTCTCCACATGGAGCTTACAGTCTATTGGTGACCAAATAGCTCCTCACATGAAGCATGGTCACAAATGCCATGGAGGAAACACATAAGGTGCTATAAGAGCATGTTACAGGGGTGGATAGAGTCTAAGAGGGCATATCTAGAGAGGTCACCCTGAAGAAGTGGCACCAAGTTGAGATTTGAAGGGAATATGGGAGTTGTCAGATGAGGGGAGGACATTTTAGGTTCAGGGAAGAGCAAGGGAAAGGACTGGGGTTGGAGGGAAGTACAACCCACTTGGGACCTGGAGGACAGGCTGGTGGGTGAAATGCTGAGAGGAAAGAAAGGAGTGGCCACCAAAAGCAGGATTGTTCAGAACCCTGATGACCTCACGAAGGATTTTTGAACTTCATCCTGAGGGCAAAAAGAAGCTTTCCCCTGGTTTACTGAGCTCTTAGCGTTGGAGCCTCAGGTGCTCAATAAAGTAAAACCAGACAGTATGTCCAGGCAGAAAAATAACTTGCCAGTGGCAGAGCCATAATGGAGGAAAGGTGTGTTCTTTCAGAAGTTTGCCCAACAGAGGAGGGGTGGAGATGAAGAGAGCTTTGGTGTCCTGAGGCCTTCAATCATTCCACACACTCAGGCTTCACATCCATCTACTCCAAAGTGTGTTTCTGGTCCTTTGAGTTTGGGTGTGTAAATAAATGGGCTAATGCCACAGAGTCTTTCTTGGTCCCTGTTTCTTGTTCCTCCCCTGGTCACAGCCCACCTAGGCTTCTGGTCTGGGAGTCTCTCAGGGGGTCATTCTTATTCTGGATGGAGATGTATGAGTAACAGCAGACATTTGTTTTCTCCTCTCTCCATTCATTTCCCTTAACTTTTCCGTTTTATCTTTCATCTCTTTTCATGTTGGGCACCCAAAACCCTTACAACATTTTTGATTGAACAACCTTTTTTTGAGTAAGAAACATATATGTTTGACTGTGTAGAGATGTGGGGGACTAAAAAAAATATGGACCTAAATGTAAGAGGTAGAAATATAGAAGTTTCAGAAGAGAATGGGGTCCATGGTTGTGACCATAGGTTATACAAAGATCTCTTGAAGAGGGTTCAAAAAGCCCCAAATAAAATAAAAACATTTATGGATTAAAGTTCATCAAATAAAAAAAAAAAAAAGCTTTTGCTCTTTAAAACACTGTTAAAAACATACCAAATGAGGCTAGAGACTGGGAGAACATATCATAAAGCATATCTGACAAAGGACTTGTTTTGAAAAACACATAAACAACTCAGTAAGAAGAATATGAAAAATCTACTAAACACATGAACAGAAATTTGGAGCCAATCCTTTGTCAAAGAAGTGAGGCTTTCTGTCATTAGTCATTAAGGAGATGTTCATGAAAACCACAAGGAGATACCATTACATGCCAACTAGAATGGCTAAAAGGAAAGACGTTGACCATAACAATGACTGGGGATGTGGAGCAACTAGAACTCTCACGAACAGCTGGTAGGAATGCAAAACTATATGTCAACTTTTGGAAAACGATTTGACAGTTTCATGATAACTTAAACATATACCCACCATATGACCCAGTTGTCCCACTCCAGGGAATTCTCCAAGAAAAATGAAAGGAGATCCCCACACTAAGACTTGGATATGAGTGTTCGTAGCAACCTTATTTGTCCTAGCCAACTCTGCAGACAGCGGCCATGTAGCCATCTGAGTCAAGTGACATGTGCTGTCACTGAGATACACCCTAAAGTGCCATACCAAAAAGAAATATTTACCATGTATGATTCCATATGAAAAATTCTAGAAAATATAAACAAATATGGATCCAGAGAAATAGAAAGGAGATCAGTAATTTCCTGGGGACAGGAGTCTGGGTGGGTAAAAGAGGGCATGAGGGAAACTGTAAAGGCATAAGGAATGTTATCTTGAGTGTGATGATGCTGTCATACATGCAAAATTCATCTGGTTGGACACTTAGATATGTGCAATTTCTCATCCATTAATTCTGCCTAAATAAAGAATGCCAAAAAGTATGGATGCTCTCCTTGACTTCAAGAGTTTTCTGTTGTGGAACGCCTGGGTAGTTCAGTCAGTTAAGTGGCTGACTCTTGGTTTTAGCTCAGGTTGTGATCTCAGGGTCCTGAGATCCAGCACCACCTCAGGGTCTGTGCTCAGCAGAGTCTGTCCTTCTCCCTCCCTCTCTGCTCCTCCCCCCACTCCAGTTCTCCTGTGCTCTTCCAATCTCTCTCTCTCATTCTCTGTCTCTCTCTCAAATAAATAAATACAGACATAATCTTAAAAAAAACAAAAAACAGTTTTCTGTTCTGATGGATGTGATCAGTTTTTGTTGACCTGATTTAGAAAGTTAGGTCTTTAGAATTATTTTAAGCCTCTTTTGGGATCTCTAGTATGTCCTGAGATGACTATACTGCTCCTGAGACCATTTTGGGCTACAAAGTAATCAGTAGAGACCCATGAGCTCATGCTTTGGCATTTAGGAATGAGCAAAACCTCAGTGGGCATATAGAGAAATGAGTTGAAAGGTATCTCAATCAAAAATAAATGAAATCCTGCTAAGTTGAACTATATGCCAAATATTATACTAGGTTTTCTGCATGCATTTCATCTTCCTAATAACCCTATGGTTCTTATCCTTGTTTTGTAGCAAGAAAATGGAATCAGGGAAGATAAACCAATTGCTCTTCAAACCTCATTCAGACATGTAGGGTTTGCCTCTTTGAGGCTTGTGGTAATCTCTGATAACACTCAACTTCACAAGCTATTTTTCCTATTATGAGGTCTGTCTGTTATAGGTATTTGCACAGTGTTAGCCTTGATGGAGATGATGTCCAGCTCATCCGCGGTGTCTTGAACAAAAGACAACATTAATGATTTCATCATCCTGGAAAAGAAATCACTCCAGGCTGATGAGCTATTTACTTCCAATTTATTTTTAAAATTGATATACAGTAAAATTCACCCTTTTTGGTGTAGAGTTGTGATGGTTAATTTTATGTGTCAACCTAACTGGATCATGGGGTGCTCAGAATTTGGCTAACCATTATTTCTGGGTGCTCTGTGAGGGTGTTTCTGATTCAAATTAACCTTTGAATTGGTGAATTTGGTAAACCATTTTGCCCTACTCAATGTAAGTGGGCATCATCTAGTCCCTCAAGGTTCTGAATAGAACAACAACAAAAAAAAAAAAAAATTGAGGAAGGAAGAATTCTGTCCTTCATGCCTGAATACTTGAGGTGGGATATCCATCTTTTCTTGTCCTCAGTGTTCCTGGTTCTCAGGCTTTTGGACTCAGATTGAATTACACCACCTGCCTTTCTGGATCTCCAGCTTGTAGATGGCAGATCATGGGACTTCTCAGCCTTCATAATTGCATGAATCCATTCCTATAATAAATCTTTTCATCCATCTATCATCATCTATCTATCATCTACCTGGGCTAATGCAACAGCATTTATTAGTTTTGACAAATGCACAGAGTTGTGTAACCACCTCTACAGTCAAGAGAGAGAACAATTTCTTCACCCTCAAATTCCTTTATACCCCTTTTAGGAAGCCACTTCTCTCATCCCAAACCCCTTTTTCTTCATTCTTATAATTTTATATTTTCTCAAAAGTCATATAGATGGAGTCATACAGGATTTTGCCTCCAAGTTAGCTTTTTTCTCCTAGACTAAAGACATTCAAAATTCATCAGATTGTTGTGACTTCACTATTTGTTCCTTTCCATTGCTGAGTATTCTGTTGTAGTCATTAACCATGGCACGCCTATCCACTCCCCAGCTGAGGCACAGATGGCTTGTTTCTGGTTTGGGTTGATTATGAATATAGCTGCTGTAAACATTAGCATACAGGTTTTTATGTGAACAGAAATTTTCATGTACTTGGAGAAAATATCTGGGAAGCACTTTCTGGACCCCTGATGCTCTGTCCATTTTTTTTCCCCCAGCATTTTTCTCTGTTTTATTTCCATTAATCGATCCTCAATTTTACTCTTTCCTCTGTCATTTCCATTCTGCCATTGAACCCAGCCCATTAGTGCTTATTCAGATATTTCATTTTTTTATTTTAGAATTTTCCTTTTTTTATTTTTTAAACATAGTTTTTCTATTTCCTTTTGAGATTTTCTATTTTTTCATTCATTTCAAGACTCCGTATTTTTACCTCATGGAGATGATTATAACAGTTGCTTTAACACCTTTGTTTGGTAATTCAAAAATCTGGGCATCTGTTGACTTTTTTTTTTTTCCCTGCTAGAACTTTGTCAGATTTTTCTGGTTCTTTAGATGCTGCACAATTTTGGAGCACTTCCTGGGCATTTGAATATTATATTGTGAGACTCGGTTTACTTCTATCTTCTGGAGATTGTTGATTATTTATTTTAGCAGTCAGTCACCCCTTTCAGTTGAGACTACAAGTTTGTCTCACCTTCCTTGGGCTTTGGCTCAAACCCAGGTTCAGTTTGCAAAACTTTTTCTATGATATTTGGGTTTGCCCCATACAGGCTCCGCTCAGGGGTTAGTCTGGGATGGGGTGGTGGCTTGTATTGTATTTGGCTTTTAAAGCTTTTGCTATGCATCTGGGGGGTCTGGTCTGTGTGCAGGAAGCTTGGAGGAGATGGGGCAGCTGTGGGATCATGCACAGAATTTGCAGACACTTTTAACAGGCCTTCCATCCCAGGGGTTTCTCCATACTCTTGGACTCTCAGAGTGTTTTGTCAGTTCCTGCTTCCAGAAAGTTGGGTTCATTTCCGGGCTTTTGCTCTCGTCCCTTGCTCAGATTTGGGTGTCTCAGGCTACTCTCAGAGCAAAGTGGGGAAAGAAAAGAGAAAGGAAAAAAAAAAAATGAGCATTTCCCCCAAGGGCTTCAAACCACAGGGATCCCTTTTCCTGTTTCCTCTGCCCAGAGATATGGGTTTTCTTTTTGGATTTCAGGATGGCCATCCCAGCATTTGTGTACTGGGGTAGTGCAACTCTGGGATGGACACCACCCTGGGGCCTGGGCCTAGAGAAAAGGGAGAGGAAAAGGAGAAATCCAACTGTCCCCACAGTAAGTGGACATCTTGATGCAGGGAGGCCAAGAAGGTTCAGACAGATGCTGGCAGTATTTCAAGGAATCTTATAATCCAAGTAAAAAAGAATTTTTTCAAGGGTTGCTCAATTTTAAAAGCAAGGAGATAGAGAATTTGCTGAGTGTGAACATAAGTTAGAGCAGCAGAGTAAATGTACATGAATGGTATATACAAAATGCATAGGGTGAGACTTTCACTTATGTAAAAAAAGGATCTTTAAAACTTTTTTTTTTTTAGCTAGCATTTCTGAATTTGTCACCTCCCTTTTCTGTGGAGGCTTGGAACCAAAACTTGGTAGGTTAAGTGATGGAAGATGCACACACAATTGGAAAATAAATACCAGATTATTAAGAGTACATGAATTACATATTTAATGTGTGTACAGGCCAAGGCCAAGTTCAGAATACTTCTAGGGTGGGATAAATGCTTCATGGGTAAATGCAGTAGAGTTAAAATAACTGACACCTTCCAAACTACCTGGGGAGAAAGCCAAAGGAAATGGGCTTTCAGGAGCTTGCAAGATAGAACTGAGGTCTGGTGCATTGATGGAAATTTGGATTTCCAGGGGGTGAGCTTTCTCATGCAAGGGACCTTCACTGTATTCACTTGAAAGAAACACAGGCACTCTATGGGAAGAAACTCTTCAGCAGTTCCTAACTATGTTGGGGTTGTGGCTCTTTCACACAAACTAATGGAAACTTCTACCATTTCTTCAGAAAATTCATATATGCAGAACACACACATGCTCGCTGTCTCTCACACCCTCACACTTGTGTTTATAATCCAAGGGGGTCAGCCTTGGGTTGTCAGGTTTGTGAAAGCAGGTGCTTTGCCTGCATCAAGTGTTGTATCTGGCACGTAGTAGATGCACAATGAATGTTCACTAAAAACATGAAGAAATGAACTTATTAAACAAATGTATTGAATGTCTGTGTCAGGAATAGGTCTTGGTGCTGAGGACATAACCAGTGAGCCAAACAGATTAGGAAAAAAAAAAAAATCCTTGCCCCCATGACTTTTGGGAAAACACAATAAACAAGATAAACAAGGTAAACAATTTGAGGCTATAGGGTATAAGATGGTAAAAGTAGTCTGGAGGATGTAAAGCAGAGAAGGGGAACACCTGTCAAACCTTGGGGGAAATGACAATTTTAAGTAGTTTGGCCAGAGAAGACCTCATTCAAGGACCAACCTGAAGGAAGTAAAGATGTAGCCATTAGCTTCTCAGTGAATGGTGATCAGATAGAACTGGGCTAGTTAGATGAATGTGATGAGAGAACTGAGTTTTCTTGGGATAACCTGCTGATGGGTTCTGAATTAGATATCAAAGCCACCAGATAGATGCCAGAAAAAGTTCCACTAAATGTTGGAGAGAAAGTGTGCCTGTGTGGTGGGTGATGGGTGGGAGCTGCCCTGAACCTTAGGCATCTCGAGTCCTAAAGGAGCTTAACTGTGGGAATGAATAACAGTGAACTTAGCTGTTGCCTCAGAGTGGGGTTTGATTCCCTGGGACAGCTTTGGTGGGTGAGTGGGGAAAGTCTGTGAATAGGATTAAGTACCAGATCCAGAAATTGTATGTACTTCGTTGACTCACCCAAAAATATGTCTCATGTCAGCTGTTCCGACTGATTGTTATGTCAGAGTTCTTTCACTTTCTCTTCACCACAATGAAGGATCAGGATGGAAAATGGACAACAATTGTGTAATATGTGCAATGTCATAGGAATGGTAAATAGAGACCTGTGGGATTGAATAAACTCTTGGATAATCAATTTAGGTGAAATTTTTAGCAATAAGAATATAATTAGTTTCACCTGGATGTGTGTTTCCTTTTACCTATGGAACAAAATCATTTGGGTTTGAAAATCTGAAAAGGTTTGACAGGTGCTTTTGAACCACAATAGAACCAGAAGATGGAGGGGCTCGAGTATCACCATGTTTTACTGTATGACTCGTAAACCTGGGACTCGTCAAAAATGATGTGCAAAGTTGTCTTTACAAGAGTTTTATGCCATGATCTACAGCTTTCAACATCTTTGGCTGAGACTTGGCACTGTGAATTGAATTCAAGCAAGTTGAGTTGACATGAGTTTTACTGAGAAGGAATAAGGAAGAATGTAGTAGCCCTAAGTACCTAAATAATTAAACACTGTTGTTGGGGAAAAAATGAATATTTGGCTGTCTTTGCTAAGTTTAGATTTCTAATAATCTGTTCAACTAAGGCATTTATTTAAGAAACACTTATCAAGCACTAGGATGTGCGGGGTTCTGTTTGGATATTGAGAGATGAGGAAGTTGATTAGATGACTTTAAAAGCATTTCTTTGAGGGGCGCCTTGGTGGCTCAGTGGGTTAAGCCACTGCCTTCAGCTCAGGTCATGATCTCAGGGTCCTGCGATCAAGCCCCGCATCTGGCTCTCTGCTCAGCGGGGAGCCTGTTTCCCTCGCCTCTCTGCCTACTTGTAATTTCTCTCTCTGTCAAATAAATAAATAAAATCTTAAACAAAAATAAAAACATTTCTTAGAGATTCTTTTTCCCCATAACTTGATCTTGTGAGAAAAAGCTGCCATCTTTATAGTCTCATTCATGAATGTAGAGGTTTTTAAACTTTCTTGATTCACAGCACTCAGCGTCTCAGTTAATTTTTTTCAGGGCACATTCCTAAACTGAAAGAAATGCCCAATAGTTTTGTTTGTTAAGTAGTTCAGTCCAAATAATAAATATTTATGTACTAAAAGTAGCTATTTGCAAAAATACTGCACATAAATCAAAAGAAAGGATAACATTTTTACTTCATTCTTAAACAGCCACAGTCAGTTGCTAATGGGACTGTTTGCCTGTTGGGCAAATGCACAACCGCTCAGACCTTGGAATCACATTGGATTCTGCCTCTCTAATGTCCTATCTATGCTGATTTTCATATAGTGCTTGTTTTTTCAACACAACATCAGTAGAAATCTAGCTCCACAGAACTGTGACATTATTGAAAGACAGATGGTATTATTTAATGCCGAAACTGGAAACTACACATGTGGTTTGAGCCACATCCAACCAGGTCTGTAAGATGGCTGCATTTGCCTTAAACTGGAACGTCACCTCCACCCATCCCTTTGGTGGTGAGAAGGTGCAAAGCCAGCCCAGATTCAAGGGGCTGGGACAAAAATTTCACCTGCTGATGGGAAGCAGCAGAGAATTGTAACCATCTGTTCAGCACAACAGCTAAGTCCATTTTATTCCATATTTATTCCATATTTACTTTCTTTTCTGTTCATCAACTCTGGGAGGTTGGGTGGGGCCCATTTGTGGACTGAATATTCATTTCGAGGTGCAGGAAACTTCCTAACCCTATGAGCCGACCAAGAAAGAAAAGAAAAAGACAGAGAATGCCCATAGAAGAATTTATTACAATAAGTCATTAGAACTTAAATTTTCTAGTTGTATATAAGTTATATCCTGCATGGGTTCACTTCTCTGAAACACCCCATTTATACGTAGTGATTGTTTCCTAACATAAGACAGTATCCTAACATACAAGTCAGGAGTGCTTTTCTGCTTCAATATCAGAGAATCAAATTAGAGTGACTTGGATAAAGAGGAGCTTTTCTCACCAAACAAGCAGTCCAGAGGTAAGTGGCTGCTGGAATTTGTTCAGCAGCTTAGTGACATCAAGGCCAATGAAGATTTAATTTTTCTGTTTTTTTTTTTTTTTCCTTATGGTTGCCTCATGGTTTCCTCATGGTTGCTCCATATTCAGCCACCATGTCCACAGCACAGCAGAAAGAAGGTGCTAGAGTAAGGGAAAGAGCAAGAGACTCCAACAGCAAAGGAAAAGCTTTTCATGGACTCAGGGAGAACTGCTTATGTCCCGTCGGCCAGAACTTTAACCCAGGACCCACCCCAGCTAGGATGTAGCTTTGGAGGAAGGGAGCTATGAAGAGAAGTTGGGTGTTACAGGCACCATTCTAAGATGGTCCCGATGATCCCACCTCCTCATGCTCACACCTATGTGTAGTCCCTTTCTTTCAGTGTGTGTTACACCTAGCAACTCACTTCTAACAGGAAAACTATAGCAAGAGGAAATGACATGTCTCTTCCAAGATTAGGTTTCATGGAGACTGACTTCTGTCTTGCTTCTCTTTCTTTCTCTTGTTCTCCATTTGAATTGTTTGACTTGGGTGACCAGTTGCCACATGGTGAGGGAATGCTTGGAAAAGGCCCATGGGAGTGAGTATGGACATGGAGCTAGGACATGTGAGGAGCCAGGACTGGACCTTCCAAACCCAAATGGAGACCCCGGTTGACTGCAGTGCTGGCTAATAGCTTCAATTCTTCCTTCTGAAAGAACTTGAGCCAGTCAAAACCAAGTAAGTGACATCTGATTCCTGTGTACAGAAGCTGTGAAGTAATAAATGTTTGCCATTTTAAGTGGCTACCTTCTAAGCTGATGTGTTACACAGCGATTGATAAATAATACCTTGGTTCAATTAATTAGCCATGTCAGTTACACCTACATGTGGTAATATTAACAAGAACAAAAACTCCAAAAAACTTCTTGATAAGAAGCTTATCAGAGGCTTCTTGGAACCTGAAGTAAATTAAGCACACAAATCCTCCTTGTCTTCAAAGATAGTTCTCTCTTCAAAGAATACTTGACTAATAAAGCATCATATAAATTTTTATGGAGATTATGTTGCTAGCACCTAGTAGAAATGCTTGTCTAAATGTTTCATAGGCACTTTCTCTACTTCTAATGCCAAGAGCCCATGTCCAGATCCTGATTTCTGCATGTGCAGGTCTCTGAGTCTTCAGGATGTCTTGCCACAGGCGGAAATAACTCTGACCATCTTCTGGTCATGAGATTTTTGTAACAATATATGATCTTTCTTTTTTAGGATAGTTTATTCTTCTAATATTTCAGTAACTGCTGTTTTTCTTTAAATAATCAGTTAATTATTTTTACTGAGTACAGTTGACACAGAATGTTACATTAGTTTCAGGTGGACAACATAACAACTCAGCATCTCTATGTGTTATGTATGCTGTTCTGGCCTCAAGAGTAGGCAGAGCAGCAGGGCAGAGGGAGAGGGAGAAGCAGGCTCTCTGCTGAGCAGGGAGCCTGATGCAGGGTTCAGTCTCAGGACCCTGAGATCATGACCTGAGCTGAAGGCAGCAGCTTAACCCACCGAGCCACCCAGGCGCCCAGGGTCAATCTTAATATCCAAAAATAGGTTCATTTTTCTCCAACATACATAGGGCAGGCTGATTTCCTTCTTCTGTCTAAATATGCTCTCTCATTCTTGCTTTCCGGCCATTGACCTTTTATATCATCATGTGAATTTTCCCTATACACCACTGTCTCTCTCCCCACCCACGCCCCTCCAATCTCACCCAAATCTTCTGAACTCACCTCTAAGTCTCCACTGACCACATCAGTCCATGTCAGTCTGTCCTCTAGCACCCATTTGGCCCTCAGCTATCTTGCTTATACATTGCAGGGGCAGAGTAAATACTTCAGGAATTAAGTTTAAGAATTTTCATGGGGTTCTGAAAATTCTCTCTTTTGAATAATGTGATTTTTTATTTATTCATAATAGGGAGCGGGGGTGAGTGGTATTAGCACCTATAATGTACCAGGTATTTCCTATAACAACTTGTATAAAGTTATAATTATAACAACTTTTATAACAACTTATATAACAAACTACAGCAATGACAAAGGCATTATTTTATGCACTGTACAAATGAAAACAATCTGGTGTATGAAGGTTAAATAACTTACTTAAAATCATGTGAGTTAGCAAAGATCGGAACTCAGGTGGTGTGAATCCCAAATCCTTGCTCTTCCCTCAAAACCAGAATTCCTCCTTTTAGATATGGAGATGTGCTAATGCCTTCCACAAAAGAAACCAAAATTGGGAATTATTATCTCTGCCCTTTCCTGTTAATCCTTGAGCAAATCCTTTGCACTTAGGATCAAAAGTAGTTGCAATAATTCTCTTGTTGGACTTCTGCCTCCGTTAGTTTAAGAACCTTTTATTATTGGCTCAGAGTCCCTTGTAGGTGCTCCTTGAATTAATCTTTGGCATACCTAATTTCTAGTTGGAAGTTGGCGTTTTAGCCTGTGTGGGTTTCACTGTTTATACTTGGAAAATTTTTTTTTCCTTTAAAAAAATCATCAGCCCTTTCGTTAACTGAAATCTTAAACTAACATATGCTCATCTCATGAGTGATTTCCTGTCAGCATCTCTTTGACATTCTTTAGAAAATATAATAATATTAAATATTATTTAAATACAATTTTATTAATGCCCAAAAAAGACTGTTCAGAAATTATAAGAGAATCAGGCTTGTCAATCTGAAATCTGTTCACAACTTTTGCTTGGCTTTCTTACTGCAGAGCAAGTCACTGAATTGTAAACAAGATGACCAGTTTGATTGAGATGTGTGTATTTGTGTCCGGACATAAGGACAGTCCCATTATATACTGCATCTCATTAAGTGGGAAAGGAGAAAGTTAAGGGAATGCCATATTTTCTTTTTCTTTTATAAAAAAAAAAAAAAAAAAAAGATTTTATTTATTTATTTAACAGAGAGTGTGAGAGAGACAACACAAGCAGGGGGAGGAGCAGAAGGAGAGGGAGAAGCAGGCTCCCCACCAAGCAGGGAGCCTGATGTGGGGCTTGATCCCAGGACCCTAGGATCATGACCTGAGCTGAAGGAAGATGCTTCACCATCTGAGCCACTCAGACACCCCCAAATGCCGTAATTTCAAGTAGGTCATGAGAATTGATAGAGAAAAGGGATAAGAAAAATTTAATCTATCCATAATTGGATTAAGTGAGTATTAAGAAATTTGACTATTGAATAACCAAAACACCCTGAACTTTTCACTCTAAGATGTGTGGCAAGCAGAAGCTTAGAAAAGTCAAACCTAAGTTAAGTGGATACTGAAAAGCACAAAATACTTTTAGGGAACTCCAGGGAATGTGTGGTAATATGACATTTAGAAAGCATTAACCTCTAGTTTGTTTTCATTGAAATTCACTTTTAAAAATTAATTGACGGGGTACCTGAGCAGCTCAGTTGGTTAAATTTCTGCCTTTGGCTCAGGTCATGATCCCAGGATCCTGGGATCGAGTCCTGCTTTGGGCTCCCTGCTCAGCGGAGAGCCTGCTTCATCCCTCCCACTCCCCCTATTTGTGTTCTCTCTCTTGTAAATAAATAAATAAAATCTGTTAAAAAAATTAATTGACAATTGACAATTATCCCAAGGAAAGGGTGGAGTTGGGGAGAAGAGAATTAATTGTTAGCTGAGGCCTACTGTGAGGGGCAATACATAATGCATGTTATCAAGACAAAGTGAAGCTGGAGAGCTTAGGCTGCCTGGGTAGACACGTGGCTGCAAAATCATTGTAGCCACACAATGGTGGGCGTATTTCTTAACCTTTCTTTGTCATAGTTTCCTCATCTGTGAAAGGGATAATGATAGAACGTGCCTAATCAGGCTTTCAGAAAGATCAACAGTCAGTAAGTGTAAGGCTTTAAAAGCAGTTCCAGGCACAGAGCGAGTGAGCACTCAGCAAATATTAGCTATTATTGACAATTGTTGCATCGAACGTTGTCACGTAGGTATTATCTAAACTCATACTTAACTGATGGTTTGGAGATGTGAGTCAAGATTTGTCTGATGCCAAAGCTCACATACTTGCTTACATAAAGTTTGGAAAATAGTTTGACAATTATAAAGTACAATTTTTATAATTTTTTTTATTTGGGGGGGAAATTTAATTAATTAATTAATTTTATTAATATATAATGTATTATTTGTCCCAAGGGTACAGGTCTGTGAATCACCTGGATTACACATTTCACAGCTCTCTCCATAGCACATACCCTCCCCAGTGTCCATAATCCAACCACCCTCTCTCAACCCCCCCCAACCCCCCACAACCCTTAGTTTGTCTTGTAAGATTAAGAGTCTCTTACAGTTTTTCTCCCTCCTGATCCCATCTTGTTTCATTTTTTCTTTCCCTAGCCCCCAACCCCTCTGCCTTGCCTCTGAAATTCCTCATATCACAGAGATCATATGATAATTGTCTTTCTCTGATTGACTTATTTTGCTCAGCATAATACCCTCTAGTTCCAACCATGTCATTGCAAATGGCAAGATTTCATTTCTTTTGATGGCTGCATAGTATTTCATTTATGTGTATATATACCACATCTTCTTTATCCATTCATCTGTTGATGGATATCTAGGTTCATTCCATAGTTTGGCTATTGTGGACATTGCTGCTATAAATATTCGGATGCATGTGCCCCTTCGGAGCACCGCGTTTGTATCTTTAGGGTAAATACCCAGTAGAGAGATTGCTGGGTCATAGGGTAGCTCTATTTTCAACTTTCTGAAAAAACTATGTTGTTTTCCAAAGTGGCTGCACCAGTTTGCATTCCCACCAATAGGGCAGGAGGGTTCCCCTTTCTCCACATCCTTGCCAACATCTGTCATTTCCTGACTTATTAATATTTGTCATTCTGATTGGTGTGAAGTGGTATCTCATTGCAGTTTTGATTTGTATTTCCCTGATGCCGAGTGATGTGGACCACTTTTTCACATCTGTTGGCCATATGGATGTCTTCTTTGGAGAAATGTCTGCTCATGTCTTCTGCCCATTTCTTGACTGGATTATTTGTTCTTTGGGTGTTGAGTTTGGTAAGTTCTTTATAGATTTTGGTTACTAGTCCTTTATCTGATATGTCATTTGTGAATATCTTCTCCCATTCTGTCAGTTGTCTTTTGGTTTTTTTGTTGACTGCTTCCTTTGGTGTGCAAAAGCTTTTGATCTTGGTGAAGTTCCAATGGTTCATTTTTGCCATTGCTTCCCTTGCCTTTGGCAATGTTTCTAGGAAGAAGTTGCTGTGGCTAAGGTCAAAGAGGTGGCTGCCTGTGTTCTCCTCAAGGATTTTGATGGATTCCTGTCTCACATTGAGGTCTTTCATCCATTTTGAGTCTATTTTTGTGTGTGGTATAAGGAAATGGTCCAGTTTCATTCTTCTGCATATGGCTGTCCAATTTTCCCAACACCATTTGTTTAAGAGACTTTTTTCCATTGGACATTCTTTCCTGCTTTGTCAAAGTTTAGTTGACCATAGAGTTGAGGCTCTATTTCTGGGCTCTCTATTCTTTGCATTGATCTATGTGTCTGTTTTTATGTCAGTATCATACTGTCTTGATGATTACAGCTTTGTAATAGAGCTTGAAGTCTGGAATTGTGATGCCACCAATTTTGGCTTTCTTTTTCAACATTCCTCCGGCTATTTGGTATCTATTCTGGTTCCATATAAATTTTAGGATTATTTGTTCCATTTCTTTGAAAAAAATTGGTGGTTTTTTTTAGGAATTGCATTAAATGTGTAGATTGCTTTAGGTAGCATAGACGTTTTCACAATATTTGTTCTTCCTATCTATGAGCATGGAACTCTTTTCCACTTCTTTGCATCTCCCTCAATTTCTTTCGTGAGTACTTTATAGTTTTCTGAGTACAGATTCTCTGCCGCTTTGGTTAGGTTTATTCCTAGGTATCTTATGGTTTTGGGTGCAATTGTAAATGGGATCAACTCCTTAATTTCTCTTTCTTCTGTCTTGCTGTTGGTATATAGAATGCAACTGATTTCTGTGCGTTGATTTTATATCCTGACACTTTACTGGATTCCTATATGAGTTCTAGCAGTTTTGGAGTGGAGTCTTTTGGGTTTTCCACATAAAGTATCATATCATCTGCAAAGAGTGAGAATTTGACTACTTCTTTGCTGATTCGGATGCCTTTTATTTATTTTTATTGTCTGATTTCTGAGGCTAGGACTCTAGTACTGTGTTGAATAACAGTGGTGATAGTGGACATCCCTGCCATTTTCCTGACCTTAGGGGAAAAGCTCTCAGTTTTTCCCCATTGAGAATGATGTTTTCTATGGGTTTTTCATAGATGGCTTTGATGATACTGAAGTATGTACCCTCTCTGCCTACAGTCTGAAGAGTTTTGACCAAGAAAGGATGCTGTACTTTGTCAAATGCTTTTTAAGCATCTAATGAGAGTATCATATGGTTCTTGTCCTTTCTTTTATTAATGTATTGTATCACATTGATTGATTTGCAGATGTTGAACCAACCTTGCAGCCCAGGAATAATCCCCACTTGGTCGTGGCGAATAATCCTTCTAATATACTGTTGGATCCTATTGGCTAGTATTTTGGTGAGAATTTTCACATCTGTGTTCATTAAGGATATTGGGCTGTAATTCTCCTTTTTGATGGGGGTCTTTGTTTGGTTTTGGGATCAAGATAATGCTGGCCTCATAAAATGAGTTTGGAAGTTTTCCTTCCATTTCTATTTTTTGGAAGTTTCAGAAGAATAGGTATTAATTCTTCTTTAAATGTTTGGTAGAATTCCCCTGGGAAGCCATCTGGCCCTGGACTCTTGTTTGTAGGGATATTTTTGAGGGCTGCTTCAATCTCCTTACTGGTTATGGGTTTGTTAGGTTTTCTATGTCTTCCTGGTTCAATTGTGGTAGTTTACATGTTTCTAGGAATGCATCCATTTCTTTTAGATTGTCAAATTTGCTGGCGTATAGTTGCTCATAATATGTTCTTATAATTGTTTGTATTTCTTTGGTGTTGGTTGTGATCTCTCCTCTTTCATTCATGATTTTATTTATTTGGGTCCTTCCTCTTTTCTTTTTGATAAGTCTGGCCATGGATTTACCAATCTTATTAATTCTCTCAAAGAATGTGCTCCTAGTTTCATTGATTTTTTTCTACTGTTCTTTCGGTTTCTATTTCATTGATTTCTGCTCTGATCTTTATTATTTCTCTTCTCCTGCTGGGTTTAGGCTTTCTTTGCTATTCTATCTCCAGCTCCTTTAGGTGTAGGTTTAGGTTGTTTACTTGAGACCTTTCTTATTTCCTTGTTGATCTTTTGCTTGGATGATCTGTCCATTTCAGTGAGGGGGGTGTTAAAGTCCTCTACTTGAAAGATATGAATTTAGTGCCATTGTATTGCCTGTAAGGTGACTATTACTGTATACTGTCTCTGTTCTTTTCTGGTCTACTACTTTTAGGCTCTCTCTTTGCTTAGAGGACTCCTTTCAGTATTTTCTGTAGGGTTGGTTTGGTGTTTGCAAAGTCTTTTAATTTTTATTTGTCCTGGAAGCTTTTTATCTCTCCTTCTATTTTCAATGAAGCTGGATATAATATTCTTGGCTGCATATTTTTCTCATTTAGTTCTCTGAATATATCATGCCAGTTCTTTCTGGCCTGCCACATATCTGTAAATAAGTCTGGGGTCAATCTAATCTTTCTACCATTGTATGTTATAGACTTCTTGTCCCAAGCTGCTTTCAGGATTTTCTCTTTGTAACTAAGACTTGTAAGTTTTACTATTAGATGACAGGGTGTGGACCTATTTTTATTGATTTTGAGGGGGTTCTCTGTGCCTCCTGGATTTTGATGTTTGTTCCATTTGCCATTTTACAGAAATTCTCTACTACAATTTGCTCCAATATACCTTCTGCCCCTCCTCTCTTTCTTCTTCTGGGATCTCAATTATTCTAATGTTGTTTTGTCTTGTATCAGTTATCTCTCGAATTCTCCATTCATGATCCAGTAGTTGTTTGTCTCTCTTTTGCTCAGCTTCTTTATTCTCTGTCATTTGGTCTTCTGTATCATTAATTCTCTTTTCTGTCTCATTTATCCTAGCAGTGAGAGCCTCCATTTTTTATTGCACCTCATTAATAGCTTTTTTTATTTCAACTTGGTTAGATTTTAGTTCTTTTATTTCTCCAGAAAACGGTTTTATTTCCCCAGAAAGGGATTCTCTAATATTGTCCATACCTTTTTTGAGCCCAGCTAGCACCTTGAGAATTGTCATTCTGAACTCTAGTTCTGACATATTACCAATGTCCATATTGATTAGGTCCCTAGCCATCGGTACTGCCTCTTGTTCTTTTTTTTTTTTTTTTTTTTGTGGTGAGTTTTTCCATCTTGTCCTTTTATCCAGATATGAATATATGAACGAGAGAATAAAATACTAAGAGGGTGGCAAAGACCCCAGAAAAATATATGCTAACCAAATCAGAAGAGACCTGAAATTGGGGGGAAAAGAAAGGAACAACAACAACAACAACAAATATATATATATATATATATATATATATATATATATATATGGCTAATGAGTAGAACAGAACCACCCACTTGATTTTGGGTGTATTCTGGTCTCTTAGAAGAAACTATCTCCCAAAATTTTAAAGAAAGAAAAATATATATATACAAAAATAAGGGTAAACATGATGAAGGGATGGAATATGACTATAAAGATGAAAATTTTTAAAAGTTTCTAAAAAAGGAATTGATAAGATAAGTTGGTTGGAAAGAAAAAAAAAAGAGGAGAGAATGTGATCAGGCTGGAGACTAGAACAAAGCCATGTGCTAGATTTAGGTTATATTTTGATCTATTAGAAGAAATTATATCCCAAAATTTTAAAGAAAAATAACCTATATGTATAAAAAAAAATAAGGTTAAATACAATGAAAGGATAACATATGACAATAACAATGAAAATTTAAAAATATTTTTTAAAAAAAGATATTGTTAAGATAAAATAATTTAAAAAAGTTAAAAGAGGAAAGAGGAAAACTTAAAAAAATAGAATAAGAATAAAATTAAATTAAAAAAATGTAACTTTGCAAAACTAAAGGATCATGGGGAAAAAGCCATGAATTCTATGCATTGCTTTCTCCTAGCCCTGGAGTTCTGCAGTTCTCGTTCATCGGTAAACTTGGTCTTATTTGGATGTTCTTGCTGATCTTGTAAGGGAGGGGTCTGTTGCAGTGATTCTCAAATGTCTTTGCCCAAGGCAGAATTGCACCACCCTTGCCAGAGGCCAGGCTAAGTATTTGCTCGGGATTGCTCTCTGTAGCTTTTGTTCCCTGAACACTTTCTGTAGAGCTTTGGAGGATGGGAATGAAAATGGCAGCCTCCCAATCTCTGGCCCTGTAGGAGCCAGGTAGGGTCCCAATCCTCAGTGTTCCCTCCAGAGAAAAGCAGTCAATCCTTCCTGCTTCCCTGGTCTCCAGCCGCACTCCAAGCTCACCCAGCGTGTGACCGAGCATTTCCATCTCTGGTTCATGGTCCCATTTGGAGTCTCCAAACCCAGCAGATTGTTGCCATGCACTCCCATGCCACTCCTCCCAAAGGAGGAAGGAGAGGCTTTCTGCAGATCTGCCCCTTGTGGGGTCTCCACTCGAAGAGCAGTGGCCTGACTGTGCCTTGGATTATGGTTTAAGGTAACCCCAAGCTGAAAGCCCCCTCCTCAGCTCTGTCTCTATAGTCTGCTTCCCTGCTCCAATACCTGACTGCTCTGCCACACTCACACACCCCTGATCTTTCTGTGATCCTGTGGCTACTGAGACCACACTGTCCCCATGAGGATTCCACCCCCACTTAGCCTCCAGAGTGATGTCCCTCAGTGAAACAGACTTCTTAATGGTCTGATTTTGTGCTCCGTAGCTCCACTGCTTGCCAGGAGCCAGCCCCTCCTCCCATGGTCTGACTACCCATCACTTCTCTGCATTCCTTACCTTTCAGAAAATGGTTGACTTTCTGTTCCTAGAGTTGCTACTCTTCTTCTCTTCTATCTCCTATTGAGTTTGTAGGTGTTCAGAATGGTTTGATAACTATCTAGCTGAACTCCTGGGACCTGATACCATTTCAGTCTGCTACTCCTCCACCATCTTGCTTCCTCAGACCCAATTTTCATATTTTAATGGAAAATTATTTTCATTTGACTAAATGATTAAAAAGTGAATTTTTAAAAAATATTTCAAGAACTTATCAAGTCAAAGATTAACCCAAAGATTGATGAAACAGAAACCCAAAAATTTCACCTCTGTTGATAAAGAAATGCAGTGTTTAGTTCAACAGAAATCAGGTGCATGAGTAGCAGACATTCTGAATGTGTGTGTTGGGAAATGAGATGAGAGTTGTAAACTTACATTTATAAAGTGAAAACAATACATCATAGAAGCCAATTAAAATTCAATAATTTCCTCTTTTGTTTCTGAGCATGCCAATCTAGACATTTTTATCATTATCAGATTTGTTTTCAAGATGATGTGGAGACAGCGGTGCCTGGGTAGCTCAGTCATTTAAGCATCTGCCTTCATCTCAGGTCATAATCCCAGGGTCCTGGTGTGGAGTTCCATGTTGGGCTCCCTGATCCGTGGGAATTTGTTTCTCCCTCTCCCTCTGCCCCTCCCACCTGCTCATGCTCTCTCTCTTTCTCATCCCCCCCTCTCTCTGTGAAATAAATAAATATAATCTTAAAAAAAAAAGGATGATGTGGAGACAGAAGGGGTGGGTAATACACTGAGGTCAGAGTCAGATTTTCAAAGTTCTCTATTAACCTGAAATTATTGACTGGATGAAACTAGATTAAAAAAATTGCTCAGGTTTAAAGTAGAGAATGTGGCTTAGAAGCATATAAAAAGTAGGTCTCAGCAAACACTGGATCAGCATGAAGTCATCACAAAATCTGATCAGAAAGCAGAGGCTCTAACATACCTTAGACTGGTCAAATATTATCTCTAAGTTTCCTTTTTCATAAAGTGGCCCAGAACAGGCTTTGTACAATGAGATTTTAAACTTGATGGAAAATCAATCTACTTCAGGTGCTGAAATATCCAACAATTGTGGACAAATTGTGGGGCACAAGAATAATAGACTCTTGGAGTTAGAAGCAATCTCAAATATCTTTTGCTTCAGCTCTATACCTGTGTTTATACCTAGTTTTTTTTTTTTCTGACCTCATTTTGAGGCTTCTATAAAAAACAAAACAAAACCCTTTGATCTCTAGCAATAGAAAACTATTACACACAAAGAAGTTGTAGTTTTCAGATTATTTAATGGCTAGAAAAATGCTTTCTTAGGTTGAGCAAAACCCATATATTTTTAAAAGATCTTATTTATTTATTTATTTGGCACACACACACACACACATACACACACACAAGAACAGAAACAGGGGGAGCAGGAGATGGAGAAGCAGGCTCCCCACTGAGCAGTGAACTTAACACGGGACTCAATCCCAGAACCCTGGGATCATGATCCGAGCTAAAGGCAGAAGCTTAACTGATTGAGCCACCCAAGCACCCCACAAAGACTATATTCAGTAACTTCATTCATCTCCCTTATTTCAATCCGCTAAAGGCATGCTCAGTTTCTAATATCTCTTTTAGATTTGATCATGATGAACTTCCTACAATTTTCTTCAAGTTGATCATTCTTATTCTTTCCAAACTTTATTCACAGGTCATCTGGTTTTGAGACCCTTTTCAATTTCCATCTTGCTGACATCGCTTTTAAAGTCTACTTTTTTTTTCTTTTAAAGATTTTATTTATTTATTTGACAGAGAGAGATCACAAGTAAACAGAGAGGCGGGCAGAGAAAGAGAGAGGAGGAAGCAGGCTCCCCACCAAGCAGAGAGCCTGATGCGGGACTCGATCCCAGGACCCCGAGATCATGACCTGAGCCGAAGGCAGAGGTTTAACACACTGAACCGCCCAGGTGCCCCTAAACTCTACTTTTTCAGAACTGAATACAGTTCTTGAAAGTGGCCTCCACTGATAAGGTCAGACTACTACAAGGCTGTCACTCTAGAACATGTTGCTTAAGACTCTGAAGATTGACCTCAAGAACTATTAACTCTTGTCAAAGTTAATGGTAATTTTGATCCCTTAAATTTTTTTTTTTTTATAATTAGTTTTGTTTCCATGCTCCTGTATTTGTAAAATTTACTTTCTTCCTTCCTTCCTTTTCTTTTTTGCTGAAGCTATGTACTGGGCAGTATTTATTTCTATTTTATTTCATTATTATATTCCATCTGGTTCAATTTGTCCCATTTCTCTAGACTGCTAAGATAATTTGGGATTTTGTCGCTGATATTGTTTCCATTTTCTATTCTCATCTGTAATTTGCAAGTTTGATTGTGTGTTTCTTACAGGAGAGTGAACTATCACAGGTTGCTGACTCACTTCCCTGAGCCCAGCCCAATACAGGGGAGGGGGAGACTGATGGTTCTGCCAAGTAACATTAGAAACTTGACAAAATCTGAGCCCTGGTATGAGGGGATAAAAATCAGCCCAAACTAGTTCCCACTGAGGCAAAGTAAGTTCAGCTGGTACATTTTAAGTTTCCCTGCGTATACCACTGCCTACCTATCAGCACTGCAAAATGGAAACAGCAGCTGGAGGTGAGACTGGGGTCACGGTGTATGGGAGTGCCATCTGGCTCAGGCTGAGCCAGGGGCTCCTATGCATTTTCCTCTTCCCTCACCCATCTGTGTCCTGTGGGTTGCGCAACTACTGACAAACAAAGAGATAGTGCTGAAATAAGGTGGAGTCAGCATGGAAGCTTAGACTGCAGCATAAGAGGCTTCCCCTTTCTGGAGAATTCCTTCCTTCTCAAAGTCATCAGAAGTGCATCAACAGCAGCCTGGAATTTATCTCCTTCCTCCAGGTACACATTACCTTAAGAGATGCTTAACACCCTCAGGAAATACATGCTCACAGGGGATAATGATGAAATATTTTAGGATTAAAATCTCTATAAAGAAAGACAACAAAAGGAACAAACTTAGTTATTAAGCAGAATTAAGAAATCAGAGAGAACAAGAACAGAAACTAAAGATAATGAGTACCTTAAAAGAGATAAGAGATTATATGAGGAACATGAAGCAAGAATAAAAGAAAAAAAAAAAAAAAAAAACAACAACCAGAAATAAGAATCATTTAGAACCATTGAGTATAAACATATAATAGTTGAAATAAAGAACATTGTAGATGAGTCAAATGGAAGAATGAGTGAGACTTAAAAATGAATTAATTGGCTTTGGTACTTTGTGAAGGAATTCTTCCAGCAAGTATCAGAAAGGGATAAAGAAAGGCAAAATATAAAAGGATTGCTAAAAAAAAAAGGAGAAAAGACATAAAAATGTTGTAATATAATAGAGGTCATGAAAATGAGAAAAAATTTGAAATTACAGGAACAGATTATTTCCTACTATAACAGAAAGCTGGAGGACCTCAGATTGTAAATACTGTTAGAATGCCATAAACCAAGAAAACCCCCCACTTAGATACATTGTAATGAAATGTGAGACTATGAAAGACAATAAGTAGTTTCTAAAAACTTCCAGAGATAAAAAGCAACTGTGGTAATACAAAGAAACAAGGATCAGGTTGATATACAACTTCTGTGAGAAAAGCAATGTTAAAGTGTTTAAAATGTTAAAAGATCTTAACATTTAATTAGAGTTTTATATTAACTAAACTATCAATTTAAATGCACAGTCTTAGATAAACAAGGCATCAGATATTTTGCCAACTACCCTTTTTAAGAATCCTCCTGAGGAAACAAATATCTATCTATCTATATGTAGATAGATAGATATAGATAGATAGATAGATATTCCATGCGGGCACTATTAGATGGGAAATAAAGTAGTTGAGGTTACTTTCAAAATAAAAACAACCCAAAGATATACCCTGAATAATTTTTGAAACAATATCAGTATGGCTGGGGTGAGTAGAAGGATTGAGTCAGGGTGGGGGATTGAAGAAGCAAGGGGGGACTGGAGCTACTAAGTTACCACCTTGTCAAGGTATGAGGTGGTGGGTGGAGCTTTAGTTATTGAGATGCCTAAGAAACTGATAGGGGAAAATGAATAAAGGATGACAAATAATGAAACAAGAAGTAAGATGGCTAAGGATCAAAAGGTAAGGATATAGTTGGATAAAAAACAAAATTTAATCCTCATACAAAAAATATTCAATAAGGTTTAAGGGATAGAAAAGATGATCAGATCAATACAAATGAAAAGTAGTATGTTATATATTAATAAAAAGCAACCATTTTTAAGAAAGTGTGATAAACATGAATATGTGTGAATTAAAAACTTACCTTAGAGAAATGAAAGAACTATGGTCCTTTACATAAGAATTTAAATTAAATTAAATTAAAATTAAATTAAATTCAAATAGATAAATTAACAATTAGGATTAGATATGTCAATTAGAAAAAATAAACAGATAGCAGAGTTGAATGAATAATCAATATAAATTATTTTCTTCAAATAGAGAACATACCTTCTCAAACCTCAACAATTTCCAGAGAACCAAGATCAGACATAATATATAGTCTGATTATAAATGTAGTAAAATAAAGAATCGATAATCAAAATAGCTGAGAAGTCTCATATGTTGAAAACTTTAAAGAATCTGAATACTTGAAGAAGAAATTATAAGGGAAATTTCAAAACAGAACAAATAACACAGCTGTGACACAGCTATTGTAGTTCTTAGAAGAAGATTTATATCTTTAAATACATTTTTCCCCAGAATATAAGGAATAATAAAATTAGCTTGTAATCATGTTTTCATCCAAGTCACGGGTGACAATGCTGAAGGAGAGTGAGCTTAAGATCATGGGTCTTAAGATTTCAAAGATCTCCTAATTGGTAATTAGTCTCCTAATTGGTAATCCTGGTGCAGGTATTCCATTTTGACATAAATACATTAACTCAGGCAATAATTTTTTTATACCACAGTAAAAAAATCATGGGTATTTCTGTCAGAGGTCACTTAAATACAGATTTATGCTGTCTGTAGCATTCTCTCTTTTTTTTAAATTTCTTTTCAGCATAACAGAATTCATTGTTTATGCACCACACCAGTGCTCCATGCAATACGTGCCGTCCATATTACCCACTGTTCTCTTTTATGTTCCATGAAATTAAAAAAGAAAACCAAAAAATAAAACAAAACAAAACAAAACAAAAAAAAAACAAAAGGAGGAGGAAGAGGGGAGGAAGAGGGAAGGAAGAAAGGTGAGGAGAATTTCTACCACATGATTATTGTGACTCCTTCTTGACTCCCGGTGACTGTCTCTTTACTTTAAAATTATTGACACATTGGGGGAGTCAAGATGGTGGAGAAGTAGCAGGCTGAGACTACATCAGGTAGCAGGAGATCAGCTAGATAGCTTATCTAAAGATTGCAAACACCTACAAATCCAATGGGAGATTGAAGAGAAGAAGAACAGCAATTCTAGAAGCAGAAAATCAACCACTTTCTGAAAGGTAGGACTGGAGGAGAAGTGAATCCAAAGCAACAGGAAGATAGACTGCGGGGGGAGTGGCCGGCTCCCGGTAAGCGGTGGAGCAACAGAGCACAAAAGCAGGACTTTTAAAAGTCTGTTCTGCTGAGGGACATTGCTCCAGAGGCTAAACTGGGGTGAAGCCCATGTGGGGTCAGCATGGCCCCAGGTCCTGCAGGGTCACAGAAGGACCAGGGGTGTCTGAGTGCCGCAGAGCTTGCAGGTATTAGAACGGGAAAGCTGGCTACAGAGACAGAGCTGAGGAGTGAGCTCTCAGCTTGGGGTTTCCTTGAATTGGCCGCAGGCTAGGTGAGCTCAGAGTGCGGCCGGAGGCCAGGGATATGGTGATTGGGCGCTATTCTCTGAGGGCGCACTGAGGAGTGGGGCTCCAAGCTCTCGGCTCCTCCAGGCCAGAGACTGGAGGCTGCCATCTTCATTCCTGTCCTCTGGAACTCTATGGAAAGCGCCCAGGGAACAAAAGCTCCTGAAAACAAAACGGAGCGGATTACTCAGCCCTGCCACTGGTAAGGGTGGTGCAATTCCACCTGGGGCAAAGACACTTGAGAATCACTACAACAGGCCCCTCCCCCAGAAGATCAACAAGAAATCCAGCCAGGACCAAGTTCACCTGCCAAGGAGTGCATGTTCAATACCAAGGAGATCAGCGGAATCCCAGAGGAGGAGAAAGCAAAGCACGGAACTCAAAGCTTTCTCTCCATTATTCTTTAGTTTTACAGTTAATTTATTTTTTTTTCAATTTTTTTTCTTCTTCTGCTAAATTGTTTTTTAACTTTTACCCTTTTCTTTTTTAACGTTTTTTAACTAGTTTATCTAATATATATATATTTTTTCCTTTTTATATTTTTTCTTTATTCGTTTTCTTTTTTTAATTGTTTCTTTTTTTTTTC
>NW_019154155.1:4233722-4234477 GCF_002288905.1 Enhydra lutris kenyoni | reverse complement strand
GGTAATATGTCAGATCTAGAGTTCAGAATGATGATTCTCAAGGTTCTAGCCGGGCTCAAAAAAGGCATGGAAGATATTAGAGAAACCCTCTCGGGAGATCTAAAAGCCCCTTCTGGAGAAATAAAAGAACTAAAATCTAACCAAGTTGAAATCAAAAAAGCTATTAATGAGGTGCAATCAAAAATGGAGGCTCTCACTGCTAGGATAAATGAGGCAGAAGGAAGAATTAACGATATAGAAGATCAAATGAGAAGATAAAGAAATAAAGAAGCTGAGCAAAAGAGGGACAAACAGCTACTGGACCATGAGGGGAGAATTCGAGAGATAAATGACACCATAAGATGAAAAAAACATTAGAATAATTGGGATTCCAGAAGAAGAAAGAGAGAGGGGAGCAGACGGTATATTGGAGAGAATTATTAGAGAGAATTTCCCCAATATGGCAAGGGAACAAGCATCAAAATCCAGGAGGTGCAGAGGACCTCCCTCAAAATCAGTAAGAAGAGGTCCACACCCTGTCACCTAATAGTAAAATTTACAAGTCTTAGTGACAAAGAGAAAATCCTGAAAGCAGCCCGGGAAAAGAAGTCCGTAACATACAATGGTAAAAATATTAGATTGGCAGCAGATTTATCCACAGAGACCTGGCAGGCCAGAAAGAGCTGGCATGATTTATTCAGAGCACTAAATGAGAAAAACATGCAGCCAAGAATACTATATCCAGCTTGGCTATCATTGAAAATAGAAGGAGAGAT
>NW_019154155.1:4233221-4233622 GCF_002288905.1 Enhydra lutris kenyoni | reverse complement strand
TAGATTGGCAGCAGATTTATCCACAGAGACCTGGCAGGCCAGAAAGAGCTGGCATGATTTATTCAGAGCACTAAATGAGAAAAACATGCAGCCAAGAATACTATATCCAGCTAGGCTATCATTGAAAACAGAAGGAGAGATGAAAAGCTTCCAGGACAAACAAAAACTAAAAGAATTTGCAAACACCAAACCAGCTCTACAGGAAATATTGAAAGGGATCCTCTAAGAAAAGAGAGACCCTAAAAGTAGTAGATCAGAAAGAAACAGAGACAGTATACAATAACAGTCACCTTATAGGCAATACAATGGCACTAAATTCATCTCTCTCAATAGTTACCCTGAATGTTAATGGGCTAAATGCCCCAATCAAAAGACACAGGGTATCAGGATGGACAAAAAAA
>NW_019154155.1:4061132-4230221 GCF_002288905.1 Enhydra lutris kenyoni | reverse complement strand
CCCTGATATGAGGAAGTGGAGATGCAACATGGGGGTTTAAGGGGGTAGGAGAAGAATAAATGAAACAAGATGGGATTGGGAGGGAGACAAACTATAAGTGACTCTTAATCTCACAAAACAAACTGAGTGTTGCTGGGGGGAGGGGGGTTGGGAGACTGGGGTGTGGTTTGGGACATTGGGGAGGGTATGTGCTATGGTGAGTGCTGTGAAGTGTGTAAACCTGGCGATTCACAGACCTGTACCCCTGGGTATAAAAATACATTATATGTTTATAAAAAATAATAAATTAAAAAAAATTATTGATACATTATTTGTTTACTAATGTGTTCAAAATATTTCCTCTGGTGAACATAAAGCTTACCAGCCTCTGTAGTTTGGATTACCAACTTTATTTCTTTTTTGAACATTGCAACAGTTACCCATCCCCAATCTTGCTTTTACTTATGTTTTCCACAATTCTTCCAAATTTCACAATCTAAAATTTCGGTGGCTGGTAGTAAGGTGGAAGCAAGGAGCAAGGGTGACTGCTATTGAAAATTAATCACATTAGACTTCTAAGATGATGTCTTTGGATGATTAGTTATGATCATGATAGGAAGAAAATCTCAGAACTGTACTTTTTTTTCTTTCTTGATCCTGAAAACTCAATGGTCAAGAAACCAATGGGCAAGATCCAGAAAGATGTTGGAAATGAACTATTTAAACTGTTCAGGAAGAAAATAATTCTTTTTGTGTATAATAAAACATTGTTCTTATGCAGCACACATAATCACCTACTCCCACAGCTCACTCTCTGTCCTGTGTTTTTCCAAGCAAAGGGCACTTTTCATTCATTTATTGCATGAACCCATGTGAGGGCTGAAATGTTAAATTGCTGAAATTTAACCTTTCTTAAGCCTTGACATTTAAACTTTTTTAAGCTATGAAACGGCAATGACAATGTAACAGCATGTACAAGGCATTGGACGTCCAGTAGAGAACAAAAAGACAGAAGCTCTGCTCTTAGGACACTTACTTTCTATGTAGGGACAATATGATGGATGAAAGCCTCCTAAGCCTAGAAAGTTTCTAGTGAATATTTTATTCAAATATGACATTTTTGAAAGTAAAAGTTTGGAGGCACCGTTAACAATTATGTTGAGGCAATAGGACTGTCAAGGGCAAACCAGTATGTGTAGTCTCCCAAATTAGAGAGGATAGGATGGGGCACCTGGTTGTCTCAGTTGGTTACATCTCCAACTCATGATTTCCACTCAGGTCATGATCTCAGGATCATGGGATTGAGCCCCATGTCAATTTCTGTACTCATGATGGAGTCTGCCTTGGATTCTCTCTCTTTCCCCCCAAACCTCCACCCCCCACTTTTTCTTCTTTCTTTCTCAAATAAATAAATAAATAAAACTTTTTTTTTTTTTTCAAGAAGAAAGGCTAGGATAGGTTTGTAGTAATAGCAGTGACAGTAGATGGTACATATTCTTGAAACCTATATGTGCTAAGCACCCTAACAATCACTAGGCACATCATTTCTTTCACAGCCTGTAAGATGTAATATTGAGGCTTTTAGAGGTTCCCAAGCTGTCAGTGCAGGAGTGAGATTTGAACCCATTAAAATACAAAGCCAGTGCTCATAACCAGTGGGTCCACTAAGTAGGAGACTCTCTAGAAGCTTGAAAGAAGCTTCTGAACACTTAGGGAAACAGATATTTTACAGAATGACTATTCATCTTCTAAAAGGCATCATGCCAAGAAGTGATACAAGATGAAAATGTGAATAAGCCTGAGAAGGGGTGAAAGACCTGGAGACTGGGTTGGTGACAAATGACTCTGTGAGGTCAGGGATATTTATAGATAATGAACAATTTTTCTGTGCCAATGCTATGAACAATGGCCATGATACTTTCTCATGCAGCTTGGACCACTGGCCTTTAGTTTTAACTTGTATTTTTAATGTTTGTACATACTTGATAAGTAACTGGTTCCTAAAAGATGTTGACAGACTCAGAGGATTGAAATCATTTCATTACACTACTTTCCAATTGTCCACCTGTCAGCCCTCACATCATTTGTCCAGGGCACTTGCTATGTACTGTGAGCTCTTTGGGGCTAATGATGTAAAAAGAATTTGAACTTTTAACAGTAAATAATCTGCTAGATAACAGCAGCTGGCTGGATAGAGACCATCTTTGGTGCCATGAACATCCTCCCTCCTGCCAAACATTTTTGTTCTGTGGCGCACCATCCCTAACTCACTTTAAAGTCCTGGAAATGCTCCCTGCCTAAGCAGTTTTGGTCTCAATGTTCTAATCTCTCATGTGGCAAATGTGTTTCTCTGACTGATGTGTGTTTATATGTGTATATGTATAAAAATGAGAGGTTGGCAAGAAATGGAAATGGACTTCTATAGATAGACTGTCCCTGTTAGTGCTAATATTTATTCATTCATCTTGCCTCACTTTGTATTGCTGAGACTCTATATGTGGAGATAATCCCTTTCTGAAATTATAAACAGCATCTTCACACTTACTATATGGTGTGATGGAGCTAATAATACCTCAATAAATTGTCCTAGAAGATTATGAGTTTCCAATCTCTGTTTTGTGGCATTCAACATAGAATCAACTGAAATAATTTTACTGCATTTGTAATTAAGCCCTCAAAAAAAGGAAAGAGAATGTATATTTTATGACACAGTTTTATGTGGCAAGATACATGTCAATGTAACTTTTCTCTTTGCTAAATGTAAAATGGCCCCCCAAAGTAATTTCACGAGGTCACAAAACTCTTCTTTCTTTTTAAATAAATTCAGTTTCTTTTCCGATAGATGAGAAGGAAATTCATTGGTTATGTGAGGTGAGGAAATCAGGAGAGGCTCTCCTATTTGAAAGGATAAGAATGTTCACAATGAAAATAGTTAGAGAGCCCAGGTTCTGGTTGGCACCTTTTTTATCTAGTGTGCGATAGCAGGAAACAGGGTGGATTAAAATCTTTTTCAGGTGGATTGAAAAGGTACATTCTCATTACTCTCCTCAGATCATTGGAGGTTCTGTTTATTTTCTGGCTCTTTCTACTTGATACTTCTTTCTAGTTTCTAAGTTTTTCCTCCTGAGGTGGTGGTCAATATACAAAGAATTCCCTAACTCTGGCAAGTGGAATTATTTTTCAAATTATCAGTATTATAGTAATTGTTATTACCACTTTAAAGACATTCCTGTCTAAATACTTTGAATATTACAACAGGGACCCTCATTATGAATACTCATAATTTTGGATTTCTATCCCTAATATGATATTAGGTCAATTGACTCAAAGAAAAAGAACTCCAGCTGGAGTCTTTTGTGAATGCAGGGGAAATAAAATCGAACAAAAAGAAGAAAAAAAAATACAAAATACTCAACAAACCCATAACTATAGACGAAACGTCCAATGTCTTGTGTTGGAATTTTAATGTTTAATTTTAATCAAGTAAGTTTGTAGTTGTTAAAATCCAATTCCATTACCAGGACTGGTTAATATGCTAACTATCTATGAGGCTGGAGAAGTTTCCCTCAGTGGGAAGGTCCCTAATGATATTAGCTACTCCATCATTTAGCTCTTGAGTAATTATTTTGTAAGCATACACATATTATTATCATCATCATCATCATCCTCATTTCTCTGGTACTCTCTAACTTGTGGCATGACAATAACAGTTTGAAACTTTGTGCAGTCTTATGTAATAACTATTCTAGGATCTGAAGACATTTCTAGCTGACATTTCCGTGAATATTTTATTTTATTTTTTTGAATATTTTATTTATTTATTTGACAGAGACACAGCAATAGAGGGAGCACAAACAGTGGGAGTAGGAGAGAGAGAAGCAGGCTTCTGGCTGAGCAGGGAGTCTGATGTGGGGCTGGATCCCAGGACCCTGGGATCATGACCTGAGCTGAAGGCAGATGCTTAATGACTGAGCCACCCATGTGCCCCTCCACGAAACTTTTAAAAGAGAGAAATTTGATTGCTTTTTTCCCCCCTTTATCTACAGTCCTTGCAGGTGCATTAAATGAAAGAGAAGTGAATGTTGAACTCATTTAGATCTCCTGGAAAAATAGATCTTTCATGGGCAAAGATAACATCTCGTCATTTATGTTGTGAAAACCTAAATTTTAGATTTCAAGGAAGGAGTGTGGTTTTTTTTTTTGATAACATATGTAAATGGGAAAGTTAATCTTATAGTTTTTTTTTTCCACCTAACTTTCCTTTTTTAGGCATCCCTTGGGACTAAATATCCTCTTATATGAGTTCCATATCTAATATTGTTCAAAATACTTTATTACAATATTATAGTTTCTCATGTAACTTGGTTTATCAGGTGTGGCATTAACTTCACCACTTTAGTAGGTTTGGAAGAATGAGACTGGTTACTCTGTTATATGACTTGTAATTCTTAGCTCTTTTAAGCATTTTTCCCCCCAGGGTGGCTAAAGTTTAGAGTCCTAAAGTCTAGTATGATGCCCTTACATGGTCCTCAGGCCAAAGTCTCTGAAACAGAAGCCTTGTTTGTCATTTTTGTCATTAGCATGATTTAGTACCGTGACCTCAGTCAATGTGTGGCCCTGCCAGACAGTAAACCTATAAAAAGAATATAAGTTCCTTCAGGCTGTAAAAGAGATCAGTTGAAGGAAGTTGGTTGTAACTAAGATAGAGCTGGAGACTGAAATCAAAGGATTTGTTTGTAAGGTAAGGTCTAGAAATAATCTACTGTTTTCATTATAAAGAGGGTTCAGCATGGTCCTGGTAAAGCCATTTTGGGGACATATGTGGCTTCTAGTTCTGTGTTTTACACCTCATCTGTAGGAGATGCCCCTCTTTGCTTGGAGAGCAAAACTCTTCGCTTGATAGGTGAGTAGATTTCCAATTCCTGGAAGTTTTTATGTGTTAAGAATTGAACGAGTAATTCTACCTTTAGAAATTCATATTTTGATCTTGAGTGTAAGGATAATTTGTTAACATTGAGAGAATCTACATGTTTGTGGTATCCAAAGTATATATAATACTTAAGAGAATTTGATATTCAGAGCATCTGACTGACGTGTCTTCTGTTGAAAAATTTAAGTGTGTGATTAAGCAATTGATTCTAGACTTGAGATATTGAAATGCATGAAAGAATATGATTAAGCTTTAAAGCACTGGTTATAGTTTGTAAGATTTCTAAGTTGAGGGACGTATCTTGATATTGAGTTTGAGCCCCATGTTGGGAGTAGAGAGTACTAAAAAGAAAATAAATAAACAAATAAAAAATAAAATCATTAAAAACAAAAAAATAAACTTAAAAAAGATTTGTAAGATGAACTTAAAACTTATGGACTACTGGGTTTTTGTACTTACAATTTTAATAATTTGCATATTAGCTTAAAAAAATCTAATGACTACAAATCATGGTCTCCATAAACAAAAAGCCCCCTTCTAACACCAAAACACTCATGGTGACACTTGGTACTGGTGCAGAAGCAAAAATCTTGCCTGTTTAGCAAATGCTGCCTTCCTTCTCCTAGCCCTGCCCCGTCGCCAGTCCCTCCCACCTTCAGCCTGCCTCTAATTAGAATTCCTTTTTGTACTATCTTATTACAATTCCTTATTTCCACTTCTACCATTTGTGTTACCCAGAAGTTAAGTATTTATTTACATCCCTACCCTGCTACCTACCAAAGTTCATGTTTTGCTCTCCTTTTTGTGCCAGGCCATCTAAGGTGTTATACAGACTCTTTGAAATGTTATATGGTATTGTTCTATAGTCCAAGAGGCTGCACATTTTAATTCAGGAGCTAAGCCTGCTCTGTGTGAAGCAGCCATGAACAAGCAGTACTGTATAGTTCCTGCAGGCTCTGATTTACTAGTTCAGAATGGGCCCCAAAAATCCGTATGTGTAAGGAATCTCCAGACAATTCCACTATGCCAGCCAGGTTGGCTATCGCTGGATTAGAGGACAGAGGTTATAATCAAGGAAACTAGTTTAAAGGCACTATGCTATTTAAAACTAATATTCAGAAGCCTAATTTAGTGTATAGGTAATGAGTAGAGTAAGACAATGATGCTAGTTTTGAGTGCTAGTTTTGCCCTCACAACCCAATTTAATGGCTCTCCTAATGGGTTTCAAGGCCCATGTGTACCTGAACAGAGTTGAGGCCTCGCCCTTGCTAGAAAAAATGATGGTAGGTCTTCCCTCCCCTGGGCTGGGCAAGTGTCTGGGAAACTAACAAGGATCCTGGGATGAAAGGGCCAGAAAGCCACAGATCCTGGAAAAAGCTTGGCTCGGGGAACTACAAGGTTCTTTGTGTCAACCACAATGCCATGGGACTGTGTGGAGTCCCCTTGGTCTCCATGAGACCAGGTGAGGGCTGAACAGGTGGGATGGGTCCTCACTGTCCTGAGGCAGACTCAGGACCTCAGCAAAGCCCAGCAGATTTTCTGCTTTTATACCTGTGACTTAAAGGGAGCCTTGCTTTTCATCACCTGTGAAGTTATTGCCTTTGCTCGTGCCTGTACTCCATTGAAGCATGTTTCTGTCCACACAGAAGTCCCTCCGAATATTAAGAGAGGGGGAGATTGAGCAGAAGTAGTGCTAGAGTGCAGTAGTGCACTGCTAGTAGTGCAGAAGGCTAGAGGGGGAAAAAAAGTGTAAGAGATATTTAAGATGAAATATTAAATTAAAAAGAGTACTTAGCTAACTAAACCTGTAGATGTGATTTCCTAACTAAACAACTAAGGAATTACAGGTAAGGTGGTTCCAGTTGAGACTCCACTTTAAGAGCTAGAAGGTCAAGTGCACAAAATATCTCAAAACAGAGCATAATTATATATAGAGAGAAATAATGAGGAAAAAAAAACATTTTGGTGGGACAACTATCCAATTTAAGAATGAAACACTGCATCTTTGTGGGGCAAATATTGGGTAGCTTGTTTTCAAAAATAGAAAATTTATGAGAGATAACTATTAATGCAATAAAAAAGTTATGGTAGGTTTACAAATTAATTGGAGGAGAAGAATAATTAGAAATGATCAAACTGACAAACCATAAAAGACTCTTAATCTCATAAAAAAAAACTGAGGGTTGCTGGAGGGAGGGGGGAAGGGAGAGGTGATTGGGTTATGGACATTGGGGAGGGTAGTGGTATGGTGAATGCTGTGAAGTGTGTAAACCTAGTGATTCACAAACCTGTACCCCTGGGGCTAATAATACATTATATGTTAATAAAAAATAAAAAAAAAGAAAAAGAAATGATCAAACTAACAAAACCAAGGAAATTTTCTTTTAAAAAAAGAAACTAGGGTGCCTGGGTGGCTCAGTGGGTTAAGCCGCTGCCTTCGGCTCAGGTCATGATCTCAGGGTCCTGGGATCGAGTCCCGCATCGGGTTCTCTGCTCGGCAGAGATCCTGCTTCCCTCTCTCTCTCTCTGCCTGCCTCTCCATCTACTTGTGATCTCTCTCTGTCAAATAAATAAATAAAATCTTTAAAAAAAAAAAAAAAGAAACTATAATTCGAATCATTTGTATATGTGTGTGTGTGTGTGTGTGTGTGTGTGTGTGTGTAAAATCAGGTATATTAGCCATTATTGTATATGTAAATAAGCTGGATACTCTCATTAAAGATAACTGTTTTGTTGTGTTGTAATATATATCCACTTATCACTATTTATAATAATCACACTTAAATAAATACAGAAAGCTTGAAAATAGGGGTGAAAATAGAATAATAAAAAAAAGGCAATATGAAACAAAGTAAGACTATCAAACATCTACCAAAACACCCTGGGAAGTATTGTATACACCAGGGATCTAAGATTCAAACACAGATCTTCCTTCACTTGCAATGGGGTTATGTCCCAATAAAGTCATTGTAAGATGAAAATATCATAAGTCAAAAATGCATGTAATACAGCTAACTTACTGAGCATCATAGTTTAGACTAGCCTACCTTAAGCTTGCTCAGACACTTATGGTAGCCTATGGTTGGAAAAAATCATTGAACACAAAGCCTGTTGTATAATAAAATGTTGAATAATTCATGTCATGTACTGAATTGTGTACTGTACTGAAAGCGACAAACAGAATGGCTATCTGGGGACAGAATGTTGTTGGTGTGTTACTTGTTGGTGCTCATGGTCGCATGGCTGACTGGGAGCTGCTGCCACTGCCCAGCATTGTGAGAGAGTATCCTACTGGTTATTGCTAGCCTGGGGAAATATCCAGATTTGAAATTCCACGTATGGTTTCTACTGAATGCATGCTGCTTGTTCACATCCCTGTACAGTAAAAAAAAAAAGAAAGAAAGAAAGAAAGAAAGAAAAAGAAAAGAAAAGAATGTAAGTCAAGCCATCATGAGTCGGGGACTCTCTGTAAAATCAGTTGATGGAGATACCTTGGCAAATGAATGGTACCTGAAGATTCTCGAAGACTAGCAGTCCTATTCTGCTACAGTGAGGTACCTAAGCGAAGGGGGATAAAGGCTGATTTTATTTAATCTCATTCTAACTATTAATCTCTATCTGTTAGTTTTTAGCATTTTATGTATAAATAGATCCTGGACATCTTAGGGGCAGGTGAAATAGTCTCCAGAGTAATGATTATGAGGAGTGCGTGTGTCTGTGTTTAAGCGCCTATTTATATAGCATAGCTGTGAGAAATCCAAGCCAAATAAAATGAAAGTTAAGGTTGTAAGGACAAGTTTCCTTAGTTTTCTGGGCTGTAGCTTCAATTTCCACAGAATGACGTGGGACCTTCTCCTCTGAGTCATTTGAAACTCCCCTAGACAAAACACTCACAGTCCCAGCCTAGGGAATAAGCCTGCATTGGCAAGAGGCTGGCCTAACAAACCTATCTCTCTGATTCTTATTTTGACATTGCAGTGAGTATACAATCTTTATTTTTAAAACACACACACACACACAAATTGTTACATCATTTTTCCTTGTGGGTAAGGAATCACTATGCTATCATCATTACTATAGTCTGGCCTTTATTGATGAGGTAGTTCAATTAAATAAATTATGTGTTGCTAAGTTTTCTGATCTTTAAAACATTCTCTGATTCATGCTTTTGCATATGTATTTGAGGATAGGGATACAGCTTTTCTCCCAAGTATCTCGAGGAGGGGCAATGTTACTTCAGGAGGGTGAATTTTTTTTTTTTTTTTGAGAAATTTCTATATTAGATATTTCCAATTCCTTTAGCTAGATTTCCAGCATCATTGTTAGGGCTAGAAAAAATATATATATATATAACATATTAATAGATATTTAATGTAATAGAAGCTCTTAAGCATAGTCACTAAGTTCTTGCTATCAAATTCATAATACTTAAAAATTATTTCTTATTTTTTAAAAAAATATTTTTATTTAGTTATTTGTTAGAGAGAGAGAGAGAGAAAAAGAGAGAGAGAGAGAGCACAAGTAGGGGGAGCAGTAGGCAGAGAGAGAAGCAGACTCTTTGTTGTGCAAGCAGCTGATGCAGGACTTGACCCCAGAACCCTGGGATCATGACTTGAGCCAAAGGCAGATGCTTAACTGACTGAGCCACTCAGGTGCCCCTATTTCTTACTTTTGAGGTAAAATTCAATTCATTATTTTAAAGTGTAAAATTAATTATTAATTTAGTGCACAATTCAGTGACACTTAGTGTTCTTACAATGAACAACCACCAGCTCTCTCTGCTACACCCTCGACCCACTAAGGAGTAACTTAATTCTTTCTTCCCCCAACCATTTGGTTTATGTCTTTATGGATTTGCCTAGTCTGGATGTATCATAAGTGATAGTTAATTTTATATGTCAGTTTTACTGGGCCACAGGGCACCCAGATATTTACTCAAACATTATTCTGAGTGTTTCTGTAAGAGTACTTTTCAGTGAGGTTAGTATTTAAATTAGTAGAATGTATAAAGCAGATTGCTCTTCCTAATGTGGGTTGGCCTCATCTGATTAGTTGAAGGCCCAAAGAGACCAAAAGTGGACTTCTTCCTGTCTGATGGCTTTCTAACTGGGACCTTGACATTTTTCTGCCTTTTGGACCAGAACTGAAACATTAGCTCTTTTTGGTCTGGAGCCTAACAGACTTTGGACTGAAATTAAACTTGACTCTCCTGGGTGTCCAGCTTGCTGATTCTCCTATAGATCTTGCCAACCTCCAAAATCTCCTGAGCCAATTTTTAAAATAAACCTCATTTTCTGTATATATCTCCTATTGATGCTGTTACTCTGGAGAACCCTGACTAATATATCATATAATAGGAATCATATAATATATGGCCTCTTGTGTCTGGCTTTTTTTAGTTAGTATAATGTATTTGAGGTTCATCTAAGAGTAACATGTATCAGTACTTTGTTCCTTTTCTTAGCTGGGAATTATTTCATTGTATGTATTTACAAAAGTTTATTTTTCCATTCATTCACTGATGAACATTGGGATTGTTTCTAACTTTTGGCTACTATGAATAATGCTGCTATTTTTGTGTGCAATTTTATGCGTGGACATGTTTTAAATTCCCTTGGGTATATACATATGATTGGAATTGCTGGGTCATGCATTAATTCTACATTTAAATGGTTGAATAATCACTAGAGTATTTTCACAGTGACTGCACAATTTTACACTGTCATCTGCAATGTATGAGGGCTCCTATTTCTCTACATCCTTGCCAAACATGTGATTTTATATTTTCTTCATTAAAGCCAACCCAATGAGGGGAACCTGGATGACTCAGTCAGTTAAGCATCTGCTTTTGACTCAGGTCATGATCCTGGTGTCCTAGGATTGAGCCCTGTGTCAGACTCCCTGCTCAGTGGGGAGCCTGCTTCTCCATCTCCCTCTGCCCCTCTCCCTTTCACACTCTCTTTGTCTCTCAAATAAATAAAGATAATCTTAAAAAAAAATAAAGTCAACTTAGTGGGTATAAAATGGTATCTCATTGTGGTTTTGATTTTTGTTTCCTTAACAATCAGTGATGTTGAATATCTCTTCGTGATTGTTGGTTATTTGTATGTATTCATTAAAGAAATTTTTATTCAATTCCTTTGCTCCATTTTTAAATTGTGTTATTTATTGTTGAGCTGTACATGTGCTTTATGTATTCTGTATACTAGTCCGTTATGAAATATATTATTTCTCAATATTTCCTCCCCCTTCAGTAGATTTCGGTTTCATTTTCTTAATAATGTCATTTGTAGCACAGAATTCTTAATCTGATGAAATCCAGTTTCTCTATTTTCTGTTGTTCTTTCTCTTGGAATTATAGCAAGAATCTGTTGCCAAATCTGAAAATAAAAGACTTTCTCTTATGTTTTCTTCTAAGAGTTTTATAGCTTTAGCTTTTATATTTAGGTCATTGACCCATTTTGAGTTAATTTTTGTATCTAGTATTTTGTATATGGTAGAGGTCTCACTTCATTCTCTGTATATGGTTATTCAACTGTCCTAGAACCACCTGTTGAAGGGTGCTTTACCCATTAAATGATCTTGGCACCATTGTTGAAAATCAGTTGGCATCTTTTCTGAACTCTCAGTTCTATTTATTCTCTATCTGTATGTTCTTATAACACTACCACATTATTTTGATTACTGTAACTTTTTTAGTAAGTTTTGAAATTGCAAATTCCCAGTATGAGTTCTATTACTTTATTTTCCTTTTTCAAAATTGTTCTGGCTATTTGGGGCCTTTTGTGATTCTATACGAATTTGAGAGTCAAGTTTTCCATTTAGGAAAAGAAGGCCATTAGAATTTTGATAGGGATTACATTGAATCTGTAGATTATCTTGGACACTATTACCATTTTAACAGTAACTTTTGCCGTATTAACAATATTAGATCTTCCAGTCCATGAACATAAGTCTTTTCATATGTTTAAGTTTTCTTTAATTTCCATCAGCACTATGTTCTGATTTTCAGTAAACAAGTCTTTCATCTGTTTGATTAAATTTAGTCTTAGACTACTATTATTAATGGAATTGTTTTGTCAATTTCCTTTTTGGATTGTTTATTTCTGGTATATAGAAACATAAGTTTATTTGTGTGTTTATTTATATCCTACAATTTTGCTAACTTCATTTATTTTCTTTAACCTTTTCTTTGTGTGGACTCTGGAATTTTCTTTATACAAGATTGTATCATCTCTGAATAGGGTTAGTTTTACTTCATTTTTTTCCAATTTAGATGTCTTTCATTTTTTTTCTTGCCTTATTTCTCTGGCACAATCATGAGTACCACGTTGAATGCAGACATCCTTGTCTTGCTCTTGATCTAGGGTGGAACTTTTAGGTCTTTTGCCATTCAGTATGGTGTTAGCTGATGTTTTCTTCTAAATGTCTTATATCATGTTAAGGAATTCTTCTCTATTCCTAGTGTGCTGATTATTTTTGTCATGAGAGGGTGTTAAATATTGTCAAGCACTTTTTCTGTATCTATTAACAAGATCCACCTTTGCATTCCTAAAATATGGAAAGGGCTTGGCCACTATTTCTTCAAATATTTTGTCTTATCTTTCTGTCTCTCTTCTCCTTCTGGGACCCCCTCCCCCAATCACGCATATGTTGGTATATTTAATAGCATACCATGGAAGCTTAGAGCTTTGTCTTTGTCCTTTTTTTTTTTTTCTTTTTCTGCTCTTCAGATTGGGTAATCACAATTGAACTATCTTTAAGTTCACCGATTCTTTCTTCTGCCTGTTTGAATCTGTTATTGAATACTTCTAGTAAATTAAAAAAAAAATTCAGCTGTTTTATTTTCAGCTCCAGAATTTTTAGTTGTTTTTTTTTTTTAATAATTTCTATCTTTGTACTGATATTACTGATTGATTCATTCAGGTTTGTCTTCAGATTGTATAAATCTCTTGCTTTTTACTGAATCATTCATATACTGTTCTCCCGACTTCCTTTAGTGCTTTCTTCATGGTTTCCTTTAGCTCTTTGAACATATATAAGACAGTCAATTTCAAGTCTTTGTCTAGTAATTCCAATGTTTGGGATGGTTTTGTTAATTTCTCTTTTTTCCTGTGAATGGGCCATATTTCCTGCTTCTCTGTGTGCTTTGTAATTATTTTGTTGAGATGTGGAAGTCTGAATATTATGATGTGATAACTCTAGAAATCAGATTCTATCCCCTCTGCAGGTGTTGCTGTCGTTATTTGTTGGAAGCTGGAGCTATCCCTTTTTTTAGTGACTTTTCCAATCTATTTTTACAAAAACTGTGTTCCTTGTCATATGTGGTCACTTGAGTGTCTGTTGTAGTATCACTGCAGTTAGTCAGTGACCTCACAGAGATTTCCTTAAGTGTTTAGGTCCAATAAGAAAATAAAATTTTAAAAAATGCATGTCTGTTTTTTAATTTCCTCTGACCAATGTGGTTGGAGAAGCCACTTCAGTTAGCATGGTTTGATATAATGGTCAGCCTATGTGCTGGCCCCTCAGCTATCAAAAGCAATTGTCAGAATGGATAATCCCTATTTTTGGAATACAAAGTCATTATTCCCCAAACTGACATGGGCTAACCACATGAGGATTATGAGTGCTGTCCCTATACCTTACAGTTGCCACAGGGCTTGGGATGGGGGATGTTGTCACTAAGTGAATCCCTCTCTCTCTCTCTGCCTGCCTCTCCATCTACTTGTGATCTCTCTCTGTCAAATAAATAAATAAAATCTTTAAAAAAAAAAAAAAAGAAACTATAATTCGAATCATTTGTATATGTGTGTGTGTGTGTGTGTGTGTGTGTGTGTGTGTAAAATCAGGTATATTAGCCATTATTGTATATGTAAATAAGCTGGATACTCTCATTAAAGATAACTGTTTTGTTGTGTTGTAATATATATCCACTTATCACTATTTATAATAATCACACTTAAATAAATACAGAAAGCTTGAAAATAGGGGTGAAAATAGAATAATAAAAAAAAGGCAATATGAAACAAAGTAAGACTATCAAACATCTACCAAAACACCCTGGGAAGTATTGTATACACCAGGGATCTAAGATTCAAACACAGATCTTCCTTCACTTGCAATGGGGTTATGTCCCAATAAAGTCATTGTAAGATGAAAATATCATAAGTCAAAAATGCATGTAATACAGCTAACTTACTGAGCATCATAGTTTAGACTAGCCTACCTTAAGCTTGCTCAGACACTTATGGTAGCCTATGGTTGGAAAAAATCATTGAACACAAAGCCTGTTGTATAATAAAATGTTGAATAATTCATGTCATGTACTGAATTGTGTACTGTACTGAAAGCGACAAACAGAATGGCTATCTGGGGACAGAATGTTGTTGGTGTGTTACTTGTTGGTGCTCATGGTCGCATGGCTGACTGGGAGCTGCTGCCACTGCCCAGCATTGTGAGAGAGTATCCTACTGGTTATTGCTAGCCTGGGGAAATATCCAGATTTGAAATTCCACGTATGGTTTCTACTGAATGCATGCTGCTTGTTCACATCCCTGTACAGTAAAAAAAAAAAGAAAGAAAGAAAGAAAGAAAGAAAAAGAAAAGAAAAGAATGTAAGTCAAGCCATCATGAGTCGGGGACTCTCTGTAAAATCAGTTGATGGAGATACCTTGGCAAATGAATGGTACCTGAAGATTCTCGAAGACTAGCAGTCCTATTCTGCTACAGTGAGGTACCTAAGCGAAGGGGGATAAAGGCTGATTTTATTTAATCTCATTCTAACTATTAATCTCTATCTGTTAGTTTTTAGCATTTTATGTATAAATAGATCCTGGACATCTTAGGGGCAGGTGAAATAGTCTCCAGAGTAATGATTATGAGGAGTGCGTGTGTCTGTGTTTAAGCGCCTATTTATATAGCATAGCTGTGAGAAATCCAAGCCAAATAAAATGAAAGTTAAGGTTGTAAGGACAAGTTTCCTTAGTTTTCTGGGCTGTAGCTTCAATTTCCACAGAATGACGTGGGACCTTCTCCTCTGAGTCATTTGAAACTCCCCTAGACAAAACACTCACAGTCCCAGCCTAGGGAATAAGCCTGCATTGGCAAGAGGCTGGCCTAACAAACCTATCTCTCTGATTCTTATTTTGACATTGCAGTGAGTATACAATCTTTATTTTTAAAACACACACACACACACAAATTGTTACATCATTTTTCCTTGTGGGTAAGGAATCACTATGCTATCATCATTACTATAGTCTGGCCTTTATTGATGAGGTAGTTCAATTAAATAAATTATGTGTTGCTAAGTTTTCTGATCTTTAAAACATTCTCTGATTCATGCTTTTGCATATGTATTTGAGGATAGGGATACAGCTTTTCTCCCAAGTATCTCGAGGAGGGGCAATGTTACTTCAGGAGGGTGAATTTTTTTTTTTTTTTTGAGAAATTTCTATATTAGATATTTCCAATTCCTTTAGCTAGATTTCCAGCATCATTGTTAGGGCTAGAAAAAATATATATATATATAACATATTAATAGATATTTAATGTAATAGAAGCTCTTAAGCATAGTCACTAAGTTCTTGCTATCAAATTCATAATACTTAAAAATTATTTCTTATTTTTTAAAAAAATATTTTTATTTAGTTATTTGTTAGAGAGAGAGAGAGAGAAAAAGAGAGAGAGAGAGAGCACAAGTAGGGGGAGCAGTAGGCAGAGAGAGAAGCAGACTCTTTGTTGTGCAAGCAGCTGATGCAGGACTTGACCCCAGAACCCTGGGATCATGACTTGAGCCAAAGGCAGATGCTTAACTGACTGAGCCACTCAGGTGCCCCTATTTCTTACTTTTGAGGTAAAATTCAATTCATTATTTTAAAGTGTAAAATTAATTATTAATTTAGTGCACAATTCAGTGACACTTAGTGTTCTTACAATGAACAACCACCAGCTCTCTCTGCTACACCCTCGACCCACTAAGGAGTAACTTAATTCTTTCTTCCCCCAACCATTTGGTTTATGTCTTTATGGATTTGCCTAGTCTGGATGTATCATAAGTGATAGTTAATTTTATATGTCAGTTTTACTGGGCCACAGGGCACCCAGATATTTACTCAAACATTATTCTGAGTGTTTCTGTAAGAGTACTTTTCAGTGAGGTTAGTATTTAAATTAGTAGAATGTATAAAGCAGATTGCTCTTCCTAATGTGGGTTGGCCTCATCTGATTAGTTGAAGGCCCAAAGAGACCAAAAGTGGACTTCTTCCTGTCTGATGGCTTTCTAACTGGGACCTTGACATTTTTCTGCCTTTTGGACCAGAACTGAAACATTAGCTCTTTTTGGTCTGGAGCCTAACAGACTTTGGACTGAAATTAAACTTGACTCTCCTGGGTGTCCAGCTTGCTGATTCTCCTATAGATCTTGCCAACCTCCAAAATCTCCTGAGCCAATTTTTAAAATAAACCTCATTTTCTGTATATATCTCCTATTGATGCTGTTACTCTGGAGAACCCTGACTAATATATCATATAATAGGAATCATATAATATATGGCCTCTTGTGTCTGGCTTTTTTTAGTTAGTATAATGTATTTGAGGTTCATCTAAGAGTAACATGTATCAGTACTTTGTTCCTTTTCTTAGCTGGGAATTATTTCATTGTATGTATTTACAAAAGTTTATTTTTCCATTCATTCACTGATGAACATTGGGATTGTTTCTAACTTTTGGCTACTATGAATAATGCTGCTATTTTTGTGTGCAATTTTATGCGTGGACATGTTTTAAATTCCCTTGGGTATATACATATGATTGGAATTGCTGGGTCATGCATTAATTCTACATTTAAATGGTTGAATAATCACTAGAGTATTTTCACAGTGACTGCACAATTTTACACTGTCATCTGCAATGTATGAGGGCTCCTATTTCTCTACATCCTTGCCAAACATGTGATTTTATATTTTCTTCATTAAAGCCAACCCAATGAGGGGAACCTGGATGACTCAGTCAGTTAAGCATCTGCTTTTGACTCAGGTCATGATCCTGGTGTCCTAGGATTGAGCCCTGTGTCAGACTCCCTGCTCAGTGGGGAGCCTGCTTCTCCATCTCCCTCTGCCCCTCTCCCTTTCACACTCTCTTTGTCTCTCAAATAAATAAAGATAATCTTAAAAAAAAATAAAGTCAACTTAGTGGGTATAAAATGGTATCTCATTGTGGTTTTGATTTTTGTTTCCTTAACAATCAGTGATGTTGAATATCTCTTCGTGATTGTTGGTTATTTGTATGTATTCATTAAAGAAATTTTTATTCAATTCCTTTGCTCCATTTTTAAATTGTGTTATTTATTGTTGAGCTGTACATGTGCTTTATGTATTCTGTATACTAGTCCGTTATGAAATATATTATTTCTCAATATTTCCTCCCCCTTCAGTAGATTTCGGTTTCATTTTCTTAATAATGTCATTTGTAGCACAGAATTCTTAATCTGATGAAATCCAGTTTCTCTATTTTCTGTTGTTCTTTCTCTTGGAATTATAGCAAGAATCTGTTGCCAAATCTGAAAATAAAAGACTTTCTCTTATGTTTTCTTCTAAGAGTTTTATAGCTTTAGCTTTTATATTTAGGTCATTGACCCATTTTGAGTTAATTTTTGTATCTAGTATTTTGTATATGGTAGAGGTCTCACTTCATTCTCTGTATATGGTTATTCAACTGTCCTAGAACCACCTGTTGAAGGGTGCTTTACCCATTAAATGATCTTGGCACCATTGTTGAAAATCAGTTGGCATCTTTTCTGAACTCTCAGTTCTATTTATTCTCTATCTGTATGTTCTTATAACACTACCACATTATTTTGATTACTGTAACTTTTTTAGTAAGTTTTGAAATTGCAAATTCCCAGTATGAGTTCTATTACTTTATTTTCCTTTTTCAAAATTGTTCTGGCTATTTGGGGCCTTTTGTGATTCTATACGAATTTGAGAGTCAAGTTTTCCATTTAGGAAAAGAAGGCCATTAGAATTTTGATAGGGATTACATTGAATCTGTAGATTATCTTGGACACTATTACCATTTTAACAGTAACTTTTGCCGTATTAACAATATTAGATCTTCCAGTCCATGAACATAAGTCTTTTCATATGTTTAAGTTTTCTTTAATTTCCATCAGCACTATGTTCTGATTTTCAGTAAACAAGTCTTTCATCTGTTTGATTAAATTTAGTCTTAGACTACTATTATTAATGGAATTGTTTTGTCAATTTCCTTTTTGGATTGTTTATTTCTGGTATATAGAAACATAAGTTTATTTGTGTGTTTATTTATATCCTACAATTTTGCTAACTTCATTTATTTTCTTTAACCTTTTCTTTGTGTGGACTCTGGAATTTTCTTTATACAAGATTGTATCATCTCTGAATAGGGTTAGTTTTACTTCATTTTTTTCCAATTTAGATGTCTTTCATTTTTTTTCTTGCCTTATTTCTCTGGCACAATCATGAGTACCACGTTGAATGCAGACATCCTTGTCTTGCTCTTGATCTAGGGTGGAACTTTTAGGTCTTTTGCCATTCAGTATGGTGTTAGCTGATGTTTTCTTCTAAATGTCTTATATCATGTTAAGGAATTCTTCTCTATTCCTAGTGTGCTGATTATTTTTGTCATGAGAGGGTGTTAAATATTGTCAAGCACTTTTTCTGTATCTATTAACAAGATCCACCTTTGCATTCCTAAAATATGGAAAGGGCTTGGCCACTATTTCTTCAAATATTTTGTCTTATCTTTCTGTCTCTCTTCTCCTTCTGGGACCCCCTCCCCCAATCACGCATATGTTGGTATATTTAATAGCATACCATGGAAGCTTAGAGCTTTGTCTTTGTCCTTTTTTTTTTTTTCTTTTTCTGCTCTTCAGATTGGGTAATCACAATTGAACTATCTTTAAGTTCACCGATTCTTTCTTCTGCCTGTTTGAATCTGTTATTGAATACTTCTAGTAAATTAAAAAAAAAATTCAGCTGTTTTATTTTCAGCTCCAGAATTTTTAGTTGTTTTTTTTTTTTAATAATTTCTATCTTTGTACTGATATTACTGATTGATTCATTCAGGTTTGTCTTCAGATTGTATAAATCTCTTGCTTTTTACTGAATCATTCATATACTGTTCTCCCGACTTCCTTTAGTGCTTTCTTCATGGTTTCCTTTAGCTCTTTGAACATATATAAGACAGTCAATTTCAAGTCTTTGTCTAGTAATTCCAATGTTTGGGATGGTTTTGTTAATTTCTCTTTTTTCCTGTGAATGGGCCATATTTCCTGCTTCTCTGTGTGCTTTGTAATTATTTTGTTGAGATGTGGAAGTCTGAATATTATGATGTGATAACTCTAGAAATCAGATTCTATCCCCTCTGCAGGTGTTGCTGTCGTTATTTGTTGGAAGCTGGAGCTATCCCTTTTTTTAGTGACTTTTCCAATCTATTTTTACAAAAACTGTGTTCCTTGTCATATGTGGTCACTTGAGTGTCTGTTGTAGTATCACTGCAGTTAGTCAGTGACCTCACAGAGATTTCCTTAAGTGTTTAGGTCCAATAAGAAAATAAAATTTTAAAAAATGCATGTCTGTTTTTTAATTTCCTCTGACCAATGTGGTTGGAGAAGCCACTTCAGTTAGCATGGTTTGATATAATGGTCAGCCTATGTGCTGGCCCCTCAGCTATCAAAAGCAATTGTCAGAATGGATAATCCCTATTTTTGGAATACAAAGTCATTATTCCCCAAACTGACATGGGCTAACCACATGAGGATTATGAGTGCTGTCCCTATACCTTACAGTTGCCACAGGGCTTGGGATGGGGGATGTTGTCACTAAGTGAAACACACACACACACACACACACACACACACACACACACACACACACACACCAGTGAAGTTTGTCAGCCTCCTTTTACCTTAAGCAGTCTACCTACAAGTGTTTGTCTAGACTCCAGAGTTCCACAATAGTTGTTCCAGATAGTTCTTGCCAACTCAGAAGTTTTTTGATGGAAGAACCAATTCCTGAACATTCTTATTCAAGTATTTTTGGTAATATAGTAACTCCTTTTCTGTTACTTTTGTTCTTCTCCTGATAAAGAAGAATTCAAAGCAATGTTTAGGCAACTTAGCAAAAATCACTGTGTAAAGTCTTGGTAGAAATGACTCACGCACTAATTTTCCTACTTTGTTGCTATGAACCATAGAATAATAAGTGGGCATCTGGAAAATATATCAGGATTTTAAAACAGCCAATGTGGATAAATGATTCCTTTGCATTCTGGAACCTCCTGGGGACAGTAGAGAAATATGTGATTTGAAGGCTATTGTGAGCAGTATGTTTGTTTTTATAATTAGTTATATTAAATTCCAGAAGAAAAGATCATTATTTAAGAGCACTATATTGTAAAAAGAGAGGAAAATTTAAAATAATTACTGTGGGAAACAACCTTATGTCCATGAGTAATCAGTTTGGGATAAATTTACAGTATGAGCTGTAGGCCATTATGAAACATCTCTTAGAACAGCTCAACCAAGGTACCTTGGAAGCTTGGGAAAGTACAAGTAATAAGTTAGTATGATGCTTTTCTTTTCCAAAGCAATGCTATTCTTTCCTGGGGCATATGTCCAAGTCAGCAAACTTCTTGAGAGGAGGAGGTAATATCACACAAATGAAATTATAATTGTGTAAAACACAGCTACTTCTTGGAATTTCAGACTCTCTGGAAATAACTACAAAAAATGGATATTTGGTTTTTCCTAAGTTTTTAGTAAGGGAAATATTAACAAAACATACATCTCTATTATGTAATGCTAATAACTCTCCACAAGGTAAACTGCTTTATTTATTTATTTATTTATTTATTTATTTACTTACTTAGGTTTTATTAGCAGAGCTTAAAAAGATTAATTCCTGACCTAGGCTTAACAGAAAATTAATTTTAAAAGTCTCATCAGAGAGGAGAATTTATAGATCACTGAGTCAAACTCTCTGGTTCTATAATGAGACCAAAAAATGTTAATTGAGCTAGAATCCAATTTTGTGTTTTGTTAAGTAAGAACAACTTGCTTCCTAGGTCATTCTGATTTTAATTATAAAGTTTATTGTACATTTTAATATGTCAGAATCATAAGTGTTTTCTATAAAATTCCTACAAATCAGAATTTACTCCTAAATTTAGTTTTTTTTCCCCCCAACCAATTTGTATATATTTAGATCTTAAAAACTCCTTTGGCAGATCCACAACAAGTGTGGCAGATTATAATCTGAAAATAGTAACAGCAATAAGCATAGAAAAAGTAAAAGAATAATGGCAGACTTAGGTTTTGCTGGCACATGAGAGGTCAGCTTTTGACATATTTGAGATAGTATAGAGTCTCACTGTGTACAAACAACCTGGTAATTTGTTAAAATTTCTTAACTTAGTTAGCATTTTAGAGGGAAGACATTTTGACAAAAGCCATGTCGTATAATCTTCAGTTTCTGCATTCATTAACTTTTTTGAGAAGCAAATGATTCACATAAGGAGGAATATTTCTGAGGCAGTTATTCATCTCACATGTATGTCCCAATGAATCCCAAGATATGAAATATTCTATACAACTTGACAAAAATTATATTAACTACAGGGAGTTAAAATATTATAATATAAAAACTCATTTCAGGTACGTATGGATGGTTGTCTACTCAGTTCTATGCCATTTGTAATGTTTACAAAATTTTATGAAGAGATAATTATACAGATGCAAACATGTATGCATAAATGTATAGGACGTGTGTGTATGTGTATACAAACACATATGTTTATATTTTACATTTCATTTTCACAGTATAAGGGAAATATAAACTTTGCTTAAAGAAAATCATGGCTTTTGATATCTCTTTAAAGATTTTGCCGGGCAGTGTAGCATGAACATCTGCTACATGCTGAATGGTTCTGATGGTGTTAACTGAGAAGGAGGAATCATTTCACTGGAGACTATAATTCTCAGCTTCAATAAGAACTTTTTAGCTATTGCAAATATATTTCATTGTCACTTTAAACATTCTGAGCAACAGAGAGACTCAGCATAATAAATTTGTAGAGCTCACTGTAGTTCATTCTCTGAGAGCTTCCATCTTTGTCTGTCTTTTGAGATGTGAATATGAGCCCTCATACTACTCTAAAAGGTGTCAAATTTTTTGTTTGGGTTTGCATTATCTTGGAAACCCTTTTTTCCCTCTTCAATTTGTAATTTCTTAAAAGTCTTTGTGAATTTCCCCCCTTTTCTGCATGTTGGTGTTTAAGATGGTAGCGGGTGGCAGGCCCCTGCAGCCTCAGTGGGAACTGTGCTCAGGAATGTGCACAGCTGTGGAAACCAGGGCAGCTATGTGGAGGAGATTTTGCAGTTGTTCAGTTTGCCATATAATGAACACACAAAATATTCCAGTCAGAAACCAAGATTGCTTTAATGAAAATTCATAGGGGAAAAGAAAACAGGTGAGACCAGATTATTTAACCCAATTAAAATCAAGGAACTTTCCCCCTGGGGATAAAAATATATTATATGTTTATAAAAAATAAAATAAAAAAAAAATCAAGGAACTTTCTTTATTATCTTCAAATAGATTATTTTTAAACACACCATAGTGTGACTTTTCCCTTTGCTCTACTGTGACATAAGGATGAATTTTCAATTTATGTGTACTATGAGATGCCAGAGAGTACTAAGGTAGTTTTAGGAATATATATTCCTCAGAGCTTCCTGGGTTCACTATGGAGCAATTTTGCTGGAAAATTGAAGATCCTAAAGGAGCTCTTGAGGTCTCTTCTTAGAACTTTCATGAAATGATAAGTGAGTTTCAATAAGGAGTCAGATAACAACGGGGACTCAGGACAAGTGGTGAAGGAATGGTATGGAGGGAAAATCTGCCTCTTTCTAGATGTTTCCTTCTCTCCTTTGTCTTAGCTCTCTCTTTTCCTGGTTTACATTTTTTCTCTTTTTTTTTTCTTTTCCTTTCTTTTCTTTCACTCCCTTTTCTCCTCACATTTTATTTTATTTTTTACTTTTTAATTTTTAAAAAATTTTGTTTATTTTTTTGAGAGAGAGAGAGAGTGAAGGAGAGAGAGAATGATAAGGGGGAGGGTCAGAGGTAAAATGATCTTTTGACTCTGGGATCATGACCTGAGCAGAAAGCAGATGCTTAACCAACTGAGCTACCCAGGTGCCCTCCTCTCAGTGCAGTCTGTTTCTCCCATCTGTGGGTTCTCTGACCTCTTCCCCAAAGCATTCATGTTACATGTATGTATTTATTACTTTTAGAAATCAACCAAAAATTCTGATATAATATATTGAATGTGATTGAGAGAAAGATGCTGAAATTGTGCTCAAAGAAGAACAATGTTTTCTATTTCATCAGAGAATCTGGTAATTTTTATGATCTATAGAACAATAGTATTTATAGAGGAGTTTAACGAAGGCAAAGCAAGCTCAGAACCAGGATCTAGGAAGAATAGGCTAGGAGGAATAGGTGTTGGGGAACTGATGTCTGCTTTAGAATCAGAACACTCACTGACCTGCTGCTCTGAGAGTGTTTCAGAAAAGAAGGGTCGGGCCTTGCTGGGGGACTTTGTGGGAGGTCACACAAGGTGAGGAACTGGGTGGTGTTGGTCTACCAGCCTCAGGAATGATGCTACAATGAGGTGAGGGTCTTGAAGCAAATCTTCATGAGCAAGCTTTTAGTCTAGGTAAATATCCCATTTTACTAGGTTCCTGTCTTATTTTCCTGAACCAAGTAACTTAGTTATTTTTGCTAGTTGTCAGTGTTGCTTATCACAGGGACATAAAAGTATTTTTGGACTCACTTTTCAGCCTGCATCACCTTGTCATAGGTACACATCAATATGGCATATTGCAGTTATTATACTTAGGTTACATGTCTTTTCCTGAAGACTGTGAAGAATTAACAGCACATTATTATTTTTTATCATGAGAAATATGTTGCCTGGTAGCAATTTTAAGCCTAATCTTAAAGTCAAATGTGGAATATAAATGACAAGACAAAACAAAACAATCTCAAAAGCCTCCCCCAGTTCCTACCTCTTATTGAAGCACTGGGATCACAGGGTTACACAGATGACCAGAAAATCTCAGCACCTGGGTGGTTCCTGGCACATGGGACTGGCAGGATTTAACATAAGAATAAAATTTTGTAACAGAGGTGAATGGACCACACTGATTATTTCTGCAAGAAGACACTTTTTTCCCGATGTGGTTTTCCCTATTGTGACAGACTCAGCTGACTTCTGCTGGTCTCAGAAGTCAGCAGGTGTATTCACACTAGTTTTCCTGAAATTTGTCATTGCACACACTTTTCCAGATTTTGTAAACTCTGCTAAACCATGCCATTTACTCAGGAATAAATAGAGAAAGGCCATTCAGTTAGCTAATGATACTAATTGAATGCTTATTTGGCACGACAATACACCACGCCCCTGAAGATTCCCCTCGTAATGACAAAGAGTTTGTGGTTTCTGAGAGCCAGGCATGCCAGATTTAATGTTCTAGGGCAAAGAAACTATATATAAGCAAAATAGGTTAATAACTCAGTGTCTGTATACAGATTTATTTTCTCTTGACAGACTGAGGCCTGTCCCGAAAAGTATCAGTAGCATGGTGAGTTAGTCTAGAATCACATAATATGAAGAGCAGTTAGAAGAATTAGGCATTTTTAGCCTGGGGAAGAGAAGACATAATGGGGACAAGATAGTTGTCTTTAAACATTTGAGAAGCTGTCAGATGGGAAAGGATTAGACTGGTTCTGTGAAACTCCAGAGGGCATAAATATGGGGGAAGTTTCAATAAGCAGGTTGGGGGTGAAAAGAAATTTTGAACAGTATGATTTATACAAACAAGGGATGAGTTCTAAAACACCATAAGGTGTGTTCATGGAAGGAATTTATGCTCCAATTAATTCGTGGACACATGGATTAGGTATCTTTGAAGGTACCTTCCAACTCTCAGATTCTGTGATTTTTGGATGTGAAAATTCCACTTGACATAGAGTCATCTCTGTTTACCACAACCAGTCACAATAACACACTTAAAGGTGTGCTGACATCCACACTGAAACATGGCTTACAAGGACCCCAGAGGCATGACCTCTGACAATCTCTATCCTTCTCCAGTCCAACTCTCCTCCTCACTCTCCAATTGGTTGCTTTCCTGCTATTCCTAGATCTTTCTTTCTTTCTTTCTTTCTTTCTTTCTTTTCTTCATTTGTGATAGAGAGAGAAAGAGCACACAAATGGTGGGGGGAGCAGAGGGAGAGGAAGAAGTAGACATCCCGATGAGCAGGGAGCCTGACATGGGGCTCAATCCCAGGACACTAGGATTATGACCTGAGCTAAAGCAGATGGTTAACCAACTGAGCCAACCAGGCACCCCTAGAATTTTCTTTTTAGCTCAGAGTCATCATACATCCTCGTTCTTCAGCCTTGAATTCTCTCCTTCCACTCTTCCTCACTTAACTCTGTACATCTCCAGGTAAATGTCTTCCTCTCCCAGGGAAGCCTTTACTCATCAGGTTCAATTCCCCTTTTAAAGGCCTTTTAAAAGCCTGCATGGCACCATGTTTAATGTTTACAATGTTCATCCCACCATTTGAGAACTATTTTCTCACTATCTTTTCTACGGTTTTCTATAGGACTTGAGGGTGGGGACATGTCCCTGGTTCATGGCTTTATCATCAGTATCTTGGCACAGTTCTGAGCACATTTTCCAAAAATATTTGCGAGATGAATGTTATCCTCCTGGATTTAAAAATGCCTGGATATATTGATATCAGATTTACTTCTAAAGTTTCCAGGACTCATCATTGTATGTATCTATGAGGGAGTTATGATGATTTAGAATTGGAAAGCTTTTGAATATTTTTAAGATTTTTATAACTTTACAGTATTGCAAAACTTCTTTCATGTGGTAATACTTCTAGAGTTCTTGGAGCAGCTCTCCCCACATATTACTACAATGATCCACCTAATGGGAGGTGGGTGCAAATGGGAGCAAAAAACCGTGGTCAGAGTTGCCTGATTTGGGGGCACAGTGAGGGAAATAAGTACTAGAAGGGAAACAAGTGCTAATAGTGAGAAAAGGTGATAAAGAGAAAAGGCTAGAATGGCTTTGCACACAATTATACTTGGTTTACTTCTCAGCTGAAGTGAGAATTTATGATTAACACACCTCTCTCCCATCCCATTACAAGCTCTAATGACCTGGTAACTGAACACACAAGACAATGTTTAGCTGTGACATCCAGGAGGGAAATTTTTACACTACTTTAGTGTAATTCAGTACTATTGTCCACTTTTGTTTTCTGAAAACCTGTTCTTCACTATCCCTGCTGCTTTTGCCTAAGAAAAGTTAATTTCTGTCTCAGACATTTCCAACCTTTTGACAGGTTTTCACCCTGGTTGGCATGGAAAAAAAATCACTGGTTGGATTTCATGGTGGAGCCTGGATCTATGTTTACTGTCTATGGTTCATTATGAGAGGTCTCCCTGAACTTGTTTGGTAGTTTGGAGACCACACTGAAAGGAGAAGATATTCATTCCTTTGAACTTGTGTGATTATATGAAGCCGTTTTTCTCTTCCTGCCCATCCATCCTGTTTGCTTTTCTTCAAGAAAATAACCCAATCTTGTGCTACTGACTGTACTGATGGAAGTAGAAGCCCTTTAATAGGCAATGTAACAGATTAGTGTATAATATTATTAGGGTCAACTGCTTACAGAGGCCCTTAGAAGTTGTTTCATCCAGGGAAGAGATGGTAATCATAGTTATGACCCCTTTTGCAGCAACTGCCATGGTCCTAGGAATATCAGTCCCAAATTGTTGCTTTAGCAGTGACAATGGAAAGAAAAGAAACACATCTGAGCCACTGTGGTGTCTGATGCCCAAATGGTGACTTGATCCATTTTCAGTAGGGAGTGGGGTTTGAGTTATTTTTTTCTAGAACTGAAGATATGTCTATGATGAGTCATCCTTGCTTTTAGTGGTTATGTTCAAGTCAACAAGTATTTCCTGAGAAATTCAGAGGAATACTACAATGAATAAGAATCTTACATTGAAGCTCTTCTTGGCCTATGGACCTCATTGCATTATTTGGGGACACATGGATTGGTTGTGTGACATTATTCCCATTAGCAAGATGCTTAGGTCAGTGGTGCTAACAGGTATGTGGGTATGAGTCACATAATAGAGAAATAAAGTCCTGTGGTTGTCTTTTATCATAATGCAGCAACTGGAATATCAGAGCGGGGCTTCCAGATGAAGTCCTGGTGGGAAGGGGTTGGTGGGCTGGGAATTGACAACAATGTGACCAAGGTAGATGTTGCTCAGCTCAAATGGACCACTGCTGTCTAGGTAGGAGATCTATTAAACAATCCTTTGGATCCTATGGTTGGAAAAACAGGGCAATAAAGTCAGGTAAGAGGAACAGATAAAAACTGACTAGTGAGAAGATAGTTAAAATACTTGTTCTCGAAAGAATAAGAAAGAATCCCGGATGAGTCTTTGCTGGCAGGCCCTTCCCTGGTGTGACCTCAGCTAGCTGGGGGCGCTGCGCGCGTGGTTGCTCTAATCCCAAGGGTGGCTCTTTCCAAACTGCTGCGTGTCCATGTGTGCATTCCTGTAGAAGCCTGCAGCTGCACGTGAATACAATGAAGACAATCCTTGTCTCTGGGACTGTCAGCCTGTCACATTTGATGAGTCTTAGATTTGAAAAGGAAAAAAAGAAACAAAACACTCACATCAAACAAATATGCAGTAGCCAGAGCTGAAAAAGAAAATAGGCCACACTGGTGGACATCTCTCTCTCTCTCTCTCTGAAAAAAAAGAAAAAAAAAGTCACATGAATTCAAATTTGGAACAAGACTGCATCCTCCACAAGGCCTGCCTCACTGAAAGCTTTGGGTGTCTGTGGGTATGCTGCATTGCTCCGTCTGGCAAAGACAGAAGGAGGTGACTCAGGACAAATTGAAGCAGTGCAGGGAAACCTGGCACTAAATTTAGCAAGAAATTTGTAATCCTGCAGCTGGCTGAGTCCGTTGCTGGGTAGGCTCTGTCCACACAGAGCCCTACACAGCCCTCAAGGACAACTGATGGAACATGGGCAGAGAGCCACATGGTCCTGGAAGAGGCTTTCTAATCTCTTATTCTTGTTTTCTAAAACTCATGTACTTTTTAATTTTTTTTAAAGGCTGGAAAGATCCCTTTGTTATTGGCCTTCCATTACCTAATTAAAATAAGAACAGCATGTGAGAAAACTGTTAACATATAAGAAGAAAGTCACTCTCCTCTTGGGCAAGTTGGACTTCCAAACCTTGTAAGATGTTCCCCTGGAGGATGACTCACACCATCAGGATTACCACTCCCAAGCACCTCAGAGGGAACAACATTTGGTGTGTCAAAGAAAGGACATGCAAGAAGGGGGAGGATTTTCCACAAAAGTACAGCTTCCTGCCAGAGAGCACACGTGAGGCCAGGACATTTGGGAATAAACAACTCACACATCGGAAAGAGAGAGAAAAACGCAGGGATGACTGCTGAGAGGGTTGAAGAAATCCATATATTTTTCAGAATTTGGCAAAAGTCCTCTGTGGTCACTCTATCAGAAACAAAAGTATTAAAGTGGACCTTTATTATGTTAAGCCAAATAGGACCTTCCCCTTTCAAGAAATAAACTTTAAAAAAAAATGTGGGCAAAAAACCGGAATCCTGATTTTTCATGTGATCCTGAGTCTATTACCTAAATATTTTATTTCATTTTCTCTGTATTTATATGTAAACAATTTTGTGACTTATCTCTCCACCTCAGGGGGCTCTATGACAAGAAACTAGGGCCACAACTCTGTTCTCCGTCTACTACAAGGTTGAGTGCACACTCTCACATGGGGTAGTGAGGGCTTCTCCTTGGGGGGGGGGTGCTGGGGTGGCAGGGGCGGAAATTGAGGTTTAGCCTAATACAGATTGAGGGCATTCAGTCTCAGTGAGGCAACCAGGGCCAGGTGGTCAAGGGCAAAGGGCAGAGTAGAAATGAGCCTGTTCTCCCTTAGGCCTTCCTATAATAATTTCACACTCTTGACAATAGAGACATTTTTAGGGTTGTCTCTGTTGAGCTTCCCACCCCATCCCCATATCTATCTCTGTTTCAGCTTCCACCTTAGTAGAATTCCCTTGGTGCCATTTTTCTGTGACTCCGTTCTCTCACTCCCCAGCTCTTGCTGCTCCCCTCGGTTCTGTGCTCCATGCCAATGTCCTCCCTTGCACAGTCTCAGCTATTGCTGAACAGTTTCAGTTTTCTACCTGTAGCTTAAATTTTCTGCTGGAGCTCTAAGACCTGATAAACAACATGCCAACCCAGAGGCCTAGTAGATATCCCGATATCAATATTTCCCAAATCAAACATATTCACTAATTTGCTTATTAATAAGCTGCTATATGCCAGATCCTGAGTGAGAAATCAATAGCCAAGCCAACCAATAACATATTGAATGATAAAACAGTTTTAGCATCATTTTTGGGACCACGGGCTTCAGAGAGGGAAAAGCTGGGTTTTGTCACTTTTAAGCTGTATAAACTTAGATGAGTTACAGAACTTCTCAGGATCTCAATTTATTCATTGTAAAAAGAGGATAATAACATTACCATCTTGAAGTGCCATTGTAAAAATTAAATGTGATAATGTTTGAAAGGTACATAAACAATGCATGGTATGTAGCTAAGATCAGTAAATATTAGTGGTCAGGAAAGAGAGTAAAAGAAATAGAGGGACAGCTAACAATTCCTAGTGGATCAGGGATGACTTGATAGTGGTAGAGGAGCTGAGATCATCTCTCAAAGATGACAAGCAGTCAGACAGATGGGAGTGGGGAGGGGAGATCTATTCCCCCATTTGTGAAGGGATGGAGAATGAAATAACATGTGACATTTGTTGAATCTTAAGCAGTGTAGTACCAAGAGCAAGGAATTTGTGGGAATTAATGAGGAGAGATGAAGGTAGAATGTATGGGAACATCGTATCATGAAGTATCTTGTGTGTTAATCTAAAGAGTCTCAAATTTATCCTGAAAGCTATGGAGGAATTGAAGGAATTTCAATAGGAAAATGACATGATCAGATTTGTATTTCAGAAAGAACACATAGGCAACTGTGTGCAGTAGGGATTGGAGCTGTGCCAGGCTTGAGGGAAGGAGACTAGTTAGGAGGCAGTTGTGGTAATCCAGGCAAGAAGTGATGAGGGTCTGGATTAAGGTAATGACTTTGGGGATAGAGAGAATGGCATGGAGATGAGTCAATATTAAGGAGTTAGAATCTGTAGGACTTGGTAGCTCAGTGTGAAGTCTCAATGAGAAAAAAGAATCTGGGATGCCTGCCAAATTTCTGTGTGGGCAAGTGGATGGATGGTAACGTCATTCAATGAGATATGGAAGTTGGAAAGAGGAAACATTTTGATATTGGGTCCAGTTTGGGACCTAATGATATTTCTATTATATTAATTTAAAGACTGATGTTAATGGAAGTCTGGTTTTTTTTTTTTTTTCCACATGTAAATAACCAAAGTCCAGGGGATGATAAGTAGTGCAGTCTGTTCAGATGAAGAATCTGGTGTCAGGTGAAAGAGCCAAAAGCAAAGACTTGGAGGGATAATGGACATTTAGGAAGGAAGATAACAAATCGGTGACATAGTCTAGATTAACAAGTCATGGAGCTCAGAAGAGAATCAGGAAAGTTAGCATTGCAGGAAGTGAATGGTCACAGACACAAGCATATCGAGTTAAGGAAGAGGAAACTGAACACTGGGTTGGGAAATGTGGAGGTCATTAGTGAACTTGAAGGGAACAATTTCATTGGAGTTGTGAAAGGAATGTCAGAATATAGTGAGTTGAAAAGAACAGTGAGTTGAAAGGAAGAGAGAAAGGGTAATCTCCAATATATTCTACTGAGTTAAGAAGAATTATCATGAAAGAAAGGAAAAGAAGAGAGAATGGAATTTAGAACAGGATTTGAAATTTAATAAGGTAAGATTTTATTTATTTTTGGAGCAAATGTGGAAGGACACTGTGTGTGTGTGTGTGTGTGTATGTGTGTGTGTGTTGAGAAGGAAAGACAGTAGAAATAGAAAGATAGAATAGAGCACTGTCCTTGAGGTTGTGGGAAGAGATGGTTACAGAGCATGAGTGATGCATGGCACAGGCTCTGGGAAGAAGGGTTACTTTCTCCACTGAGAACCAAAGAAAATGATGAAAGACAAGTTTATGTATAAATTCATTTTAATGGAGAAAAGAAAGAGTCCTTGCTTGGTACACTACATTTTTTCCTGTTAATTAGGGGCAAGTTCATCCATTGAAAATATAGAAGAGGTGGGCTTGATGTTAGGTAGAGCACTTTAAATAGATTTTGGGAGGGGTGGAATTGGGAAATACCTAATATTTGTTGGGTGTTTACTGCATTCTACTTATAACTTTAATCATTGTAAATATATTCATTTTTTAATTCTTACCATAACTCTTTAAGACAGATAAAATAATCATCTTTATTTTAGAGATGGGGAAACTAAGGCACATGGAATTTTTAAAAAAATGCTTTGACAATTATCTTGTTAGAGAAGGGCTTGAACTCAATATTTTGACTCCATAGGCCATCTTTTAATGTACTAGTGTATACAGAGAGCACTAATATTCATTTATTCATTCAGTAAATATTAACCAAATGCTTTCTATGTGCAAAGAATTTTTAGTCTTATCAGATGCATTGATACACAAATAGTCAAGATGTTTATGTTCATATTTAACGATGGGAGACTGGCAAGAAACAAAAGAGGAAAATTGTAGTTTATAGTAGATGAAAAGTAGTGTAAAATAAAGGGAAACATAAAACAGATTGAGGGCCTGAATAGGTAGATTATGAATATAGGTAGGGGTAGAACTTATTTGAGATGATACCATTTGAGCAAAGACTTGGAAGAGGGAAGGGATTAGACGTGTAGATAGTGGAGAGAACATTCCAGTGCCCAAGGCATGACTGTGGTTGACATACTCAAGGAAAAAGGAGGATAGTATGGAAGATGTTTCCTAAGCAAGGTGGGGATGGGGAGGAGTAGGAGGTGAGGTCAAAGAAGATGCTATGGGGAAGTGCAGATCATGCAGGAGCTTTGGATTTTTTACTCTGTGTAAAATGGGGGAGCATTGCAGGTTTTGAACAGGAAAGTGACATATGAACATTCTTAGGTACTAAAAAGATGACTCTGGCTGATGTCTTGTGAATAGATGGAGGGTGCATGAAGAAGCAGGGAGACCAGAAGGGAGAGGGCTGTCATGAAGGTGATTGGAGATAGTAGCTGGGACCAAAATAGTGGTATTAGAAATAGTGAGTAGTGGTTGGATTCTGAATAAATTTAAGGGATGGAACAAACAGAATTTCCTGATTCACTGCAGGTGGAGTGTAGAAAAGGAGAGAATAGAAAGATAACTCTTGAGGGGTTTTGGCTTACATAATTATAAATGGAGTTGGCATAACTGAAATGGAGAAGAGTCAGTGTAGGTTTAGGGGACAATCAGGTGTGACAATCTTTCCAATTGTGTAAGTTTTCTCCCTCAGCATTCAGCATTCCTTATAGATAGTAGAAGAGTGGAATGGGAGAGTTTGACAGATCAGATATTGGGGATTTACAAAGTAAGCTCAAAGGAAGGACTAGGGGTATGAGATTTTGGAGTAAAATAAGACTCAAGAAATGTGGAAGTAATAAAAGTGATGGAAGTAATGGACTATAGATTCTAATTTTCAAAGAAAAGTAAATTAAATCTCAAAGAAGATAGTAGTGTCACCAGATGCATAGGGTCCAGTGTGGGGTTTTCACAGAGTATCTGTGTCCTCACATGGGGTTGTGGAGGGAGTTGTTAAGCATGATGAAAAAAATTAGAAAAATTGCAAAATGTCTGGATCATGGGACCTGGGCTTTGAAGTGACTGAAAGTTAGAAATCTTGAGAATAAGGAAGCGAATAAGTTGGAATAACAGGTTGTGTGAGTAAAAGCAAGGTGTTAAGTTTGAGATTCCAGAATGGGTTGAGTTCTAGGTAATGGCCAACTTTAGGGTATAGACTTTGGAAGGGCTGTTGAAGTGAAGTAGAGGCAGACAGATGGAACTACAGTCAGAAGAGGATGTAAGATGGATTGATCACTTAGTTTTTTGCTTTATTGAGATGTAATTGATATATGATAAAATGCAAATATTAAAGTGTGAAATTGGACAACTTTTGACCTTGTATACACCCATGGAACCATCACCACAATCAAGACAATGAACATATTCATTACCCTCAAAAGTTTCTCCATGCCTCTTTGCCATCCCTCACTCCTTCCCACTCCACTCTGCCCACCCCATTCCCAAGCAAAAACTGACCTGCTTCTGTCACTACAGATTAATTTGTATGTTCTAGACTTTTACATATAATGGAATCATACTACGTGTATTCTTTTTTCTTTTTTTTAAAGATTTAGTTATTTATTTGGGGGGGAGGTAAGAGGAAGAGGCAGAAAGAGAATCCTTAAGCAGACTCCCTGGTGAGTGAAGAGCCTGATATAGGGTTCTATCCCATGATCCTGAGATCATGACCTGAGCTGAAATCAAGAGTCAGACACTTAATCAACTTGAGCCACTCAAGCTCCCCACAATGTTGTTGTTATTTGGTTTTGTTGTCATTATTTGGTTTCCTTCACTCAGAATAACTACTGTAAAAGTTATTCTTGTTGTTGCAAATGTCAATAGTTAATTCCTTTTATTTTTGTGTAGTATTCCAGTGTATGGCCACACCTCAGTATTTTATCAGATGAATAACAGTTTTATATCTTTTGAAGGACATGAGGATTGTTCCAGTTTTTGATTATTGCAAATAGAGTTGCTATAAATATCTACATATAAGTCTTTGGACATAGGCTTTCATTTCTCTTGGGCAAATACCAAGGAGTTAAACTCTAAGTCACATAGGTGCATGTTTCATTTATTAAGAAACTACCTAATTGACTTTCAGATTCACAGTGGATTGGATCATTTTACCATCTAACCAGCAGTGTATGAGAGTTCCAGTTGCTCTACCTCCTCACTAACACTTGGTATGGATAATCTTTAATTTGATCAGTTCCTGTTGGTGTGCAATGGCATCTCTTGGTTTACATTACCATTTCCCAGGGGCCTAATGAGGTGAGCATATACCTTTTTACTATCCATTTATCTTTCTTGAGAAGTGGCCAAATATTTTTTGCCATTTTTTACTGGGTTGTTTATTTTCTTTTTAAGTACAAGAGTTTTAGAAATGCTCTTTATACAAGTCCTTTGTCAGATATATATTCGTAAACATTTCACCCAGTTTATGGTTTCTTCCTTCATATTCTTTTTTTTATTGTATTTTTTAATTTTCATGTATTTTTAAGTTAATTTTTTTTAATTTCTTTTCAGCGTAACAGTATTCATTGTTTTTGCACCATACCCAGTGCTCCATTCAATATGTGCCCTCCCTAATACCCAACACCTTGTTCCCCCAAACTCCCACCCCCACCCCCCTCAAGACCCTCAGATTGTTTTTCAGAGGCCATAGTCTCTCATGGTTCATCTCCCCTTCCAATTTCCCTCAACTCCCTTCTCCTCTCCATCTCCCCATGTCCTCCATGTTATTTGTTATGCTCCACAAATAAGTGAAACCATATTATAATTGACTCTCTCTGCTTGACTTATTTCACTCAGCATAATCTCTTCCAGTCCCGTCCATGTTGCTACAAAAGTTGTGTATTCATCCTTTCTGATAGAGGCATAATACTCCATAGTGTATATGGACCACATCTTCCTTATCCATTCGTCCGTTGAAGGGCATCTTGGTTCTTTCCACAGTTTGGCGACCGTGGCCATTGCTGCTATAAACATTGGGGTACCGAAGGCCCTTCTTTTCACTACATTTGTATCTTTGGGGTAAATACCCAGTAGTGCAATTGCAGGGTCACAGGGAAGCTCTATTTTTAATTTCTTAAGGAATCTCCACACTATTCTCCAAAGTGGCTGCACCAACTTGCATTTCCACCAACAGTGTACGAGGGTTACCCTTTCTCCACATCCCCTCCAACACATGTTGTTTCCTGTCTTGCTAATTTTGGCCATTCTAACTGGTGTAAGGTGGTATCTCAATGTGGTTTTAATTTGAATCTCCCTGATGGCTAGTGATGATGAACATTTTTTCATGTGTCTGATAGCCATTTGTATGTCTTCATTGGGGAAGTGTCTGTTCATATCTTCTGCCCAATTTTTTGATACAATTATCTGTTTTGTGTGTGTTGAGTTTGAGGAGTTCTTTATAGATCCTGGATATCAACCTTTTGTCTGTACTGTCATTTGCAAATATCTTCTCCCATTCCGTGTGTTGCCTCTTTGTTTTCTTGACTGTTTCCTTTGCTGTGCAGAAGCTTTTGATTTTGATGAAGTCCCAAAAGTTCATCTTCGCTTTTGTTTCCTTTGCCTTTGGAGACATATCTTGAAAGAAGTTGCTGTAGCTGATATTGAAGAGGTTACTGCCTATATTCTCCTCTAGGATTCTGATGGATTCCTGTATCACGTTGAGGTCTTTTATCTATTTCGAGTTTATCTTTGTGTACGGAGTAAGAGAATGGTTGAGTTTCATTCTTCTACATATAGCTGTCCAGTTTTCCCAGCACCAATTATTGAAGAGACTGTCTTTTTTCCACTGTATATTTTTTCCTGCTTTGTCAAAGATTATTTGACCCTAGAGTTGAGGGTCCATATCTGGGCTCTCTACTCTGTTCCACTGGTCTATGTGTCTGTTTTTATGCCAGTACCATGCTGTCTTGGTGATCACAGATTTGTAGTAAAGCTTGAAATCAGGTAATGTGATGCCACCAGTTTTATCTTTGTTTTTCAACATTTCCTTAGCAATTTGGGGTCTCTTCTGATTCCATACAAATTTTATGATTATTTGCTCCAGCTCTTTGAAAAATACCGTTGGAATTTTGATGCGAATGGCATTAAAAGTATAGATTGCTCTAGGCAGTATAGACATTTTAACAATGTTTATTCTTCCGATCCAAGAGCACAGAATGGTCTTCCATCTTTTTGTGTCTTCTTCAATTTCTTTCATGAGTGTTCTGTAGTTCCTCGAGTACAGATCCTTTACCTCTTTGGTTAGGTTTATTCCCAGGTATCTTATGGTTCTTGGTGCTATAGTAAATGGAATCGTTTCTCTAATTTCCCTTTCTGTATTTTCATTGTTAGTGTATAAGAAAGCAACTTATTTCTGTACATTGACTTTGTATCCTGCCACGTTACTGAATTGCTGTATGAGTTCTAGTAATTTGGGGTTGGAGTCTCTTGGGTTTTCCATATAAAGAATCATGTCATCTGTGAAGAGAGAGAGCTTGACTTCTTCATTGCCAATTGGATACCTTTTATTTCTCTTTGTTGTCTGATTGCTGTTGCTAGGACTTCTAATACTATGTTGAACAAGAGTGGTGAGAATGGGCATCCTTTTCATGTTCCTGATCTCAAAGGGAAGGCTGCAAGCTTTTTCACATTGAGGATGATATTTGCTGTGGGTCTTTCATAGATAGATTTTATGAAGTTCAGGAATGTTCCCTCTATCCCTATACTTTGAAGCGTTTTAATCAGGAACGGATGCTGGATTTTGTCAAATGCTTTTTCTGCATCAATTTGAGAGGACCATGTGTTTCTTCTCTCTTCTCTTATTAATTTGTTCTATCACATTGATTGATTTGTGAATGTTGAACCATCCTTGTAGCCCAGGGATGAATCCCACCTGGTCATGGTGGATAATCTTTTTAATGTGCTGTTGGATCCTGTTTGCTAGGATCTTGTTGAGAATCTTAGCATCCATATTCATCAGAGATATTGGTCTGAAATTCTCCTTTTGGAAGGGTCTTTTCCTGGTTTGGGGATCAGGGTAATGCTGGCTTCATAAAAAGAGTCTGGAAGTTTTCCTTCTGCTTCAATTTTTTGAAACAGCTTCAGGAGAATAGGTGTTATTTCTTCTTTGAAAGTTTGATAGAATTCCCCAGGGAATTTGTCAGGTCCTGGGCTCTTGTTTTTTGGGAGGTTTTTGATCACTGCTTCAATCTCGTTACTAGATATTGGTCTATTCAGGTTGTCAATTTCTTCCTGGTTCAATTTTGGGAGTTTATAGTTTTCCAGGAATGCATCCATTTCATCTAGGTTGATTAGCTTATTGGCATATAACTGTTAATAATAACTCCTGATGATTGTTTCTACTTCCTTGGTGTTAGTTGTGATCTCTCCCTTTTCATTCATAATTTTATGAATTTGGGCTTTCTCTCTTTTCTTTTGGATTAGTATGGCCAATGGTTTATCAATCATATTGATTCTTTCAAAAAACCAGCTTCTAGTTTCATTGATACGTTCTACTGTATCTCTGGTTTCTACCTCATTGATCTCTGCTCTAATCTTGATTATTTTCCCTTCTTATGTTTGGAGTTGGTTTGATTTGTTGTTGATTCTTCAGCTCTTTAAGGTGCAGAGACAGCTGGTGTATTCTGAATTTTTCAATTTTTTTAAGGGAGGCTTGGATGGCTATGTATTTCCCCCTTAGGACCACCTTTGCTGTATCTCATAGGTTTTGGACTGAAGTGTCTTCATTCTCGTTGGTTTCCATGAATTGTTTAAGTTCTTCCTTGATCTCCTGGTTGATCCAAGCATTCTTAAGCAAGGTGGTCTTTAGCTTCCAGGTGTTTGAGTTCCTTCTGAACTTTTCCTTGTGATTGAGCTCCAGTTTCAAAGCATTGTGATCTGAGAATATGCAGGGAATAATGTCAGTCTTTTGGTATCAGTTGAGTCCTGATTTGTGACCCAGTATGTGATCTATTCTGGAGAAGGTTCCATGTGCACTTGAGAAGAATGAGTATTCTGTTGTTTTAGGGTGGAATGTTCTGTATATATCTATGAGGTCCATGTGGTCCAATGTGTCATTCAATGCTCTTGTTTCTTTATTGATTTTCTGCTTCGATGATCTGTCTATTACTGAGAGAGGCGTGTTAAGATCTCCTACTATTAATGTATTCATATCAATATGACTCTTTATCTTGATTAATCATTTTCTTATGTAATTGGCTGCTCCCATGTTGGGGGCGTAGATATTTACAATTGTTAGATCGTCTTGGTGGATAGTCCCTTTAATAATTATGTAGTGTCCTTCTGTATCTCTGACTACAGTCTTTAGTTTAAAATCTAATTTATCTGATATGAGAATCACTACCCTGGCCTTCTTTTGAGGCCCATTGGCATGAAAGATGCTTCTCCATCCCTTCACTTTCAGTCTGGGTGTATCTTTAGGTTTAAAATGGGTCTCTTGTAGACAACATATGGATGGGTCCAGTCATTTTATCCAATCTTCAACACTGTGTTGTTTTATGGGCACATTTAGGCCATTCACATTGGTGCACCCTGGAACGCTTCTGAGCAATCAGGATTCCCCACCCAAATGAGAGAAAAAAGAAAAGAAAAAGAAAAAAGAGAGAGAGAGAGAGAGGCGAAAAAGGGAAGATAAAAGAGAAGGCTCAGCCCAAATGGGCCTCAAAGTAAGATTTATGAAGTATACAAAGAAAAACAGACAAACAATAAGACTGACAAAAGTATATGACAAGAGAAAAAAAAAAATATATATATATAAAAGCAATAAAAGGAAGGACCTTGTCAAAAAGAACCCCAAGTATAAGATTTATATACTATCAGGACAAACACAAATACACAGAAACACTGGCAGAAGAAAAAGATGGGAGAGTGGTTATAAATTTTCAATGTGGGCGAGGAAGGTTATTTTGATTCTTCCTGGATGTATCTTGATATCTTTGTTAAAGGATTCAACTTTCCTAAGATAAAGGGGGATTAAAAATTGGTTTACCTATAGGGGTAGCATTGATGGGGAAAACGGGTTACCTTGAAGTTTAAGTCTATATGAATATTAGAAAATAAAAATAAAAAAAGAATAAACTAGAGTAAACTAAACTAAAATTTAAGAAAAATTAAAAAAATAGAAAAGCAAAAGAAAAACACGGGTGTATGTATCAAAAAGTTCAGGTTAGAAGGTTATTATGGAATTTGATGTACTGGACATCTCACTGTGATGGAATAAGGTTAAAAAATTATCCATATATATAAAAAAACGAACCAGAATAGTGGGAACGAGTTAGAAATAAAAGTTGTATCTATGAAGTAGTGGTGGTTGTTCTCTTGTCCTCTTTTTTTTTTTTTTTTCTTTCCTTGTTGGTTTTCTGGGGGAGGGGCCTGCCTCGTGGGTTTTCAGTCAATGATGTTCCCTGAGTTAAGTTCTCCCGCCCCCCTCAAGGGGGTGGGCTCTGAGGAAACCGGTTTTTTCAGGCTTTTGTTCTCTGGAGGTTTTTATGTTTGTTTGTTTGTTTTTTGTTTTTTGTTTTTTTCTCTCACCTTGACAGTTTTTGATGGTTTTTGGAGGTTTAGAGGAAAGCAAACTGCATCCCGACTTCCCTCTCAGAGAGAAGCCTCAGTCTGCTCCCCTGTGGGTGCTGCAGAGCTGCTCGCAGAGCAGGTTCTGAGTTGAGGTCCCTGGGGATGCAGGATCTCCTGCTTGTACCTAAAACCACAGCTGTGGCAGCTGTCTGGGCAGCTCCAGACCACCAGAGAGGTTCCAAGCAGTGATCGCACACTGAGATTTTCCCAATGGCGCGGGCTGGGAGTGCCTGGTCTTTCTGGGTCCAAGAGCACCAGGCTGGCACCTGCGTGCAACTCTCCCAGGGGAGGGTGTGGGGCTCGTGTGTCTCAGGCTCTGATAGCAGGGCATGGCGTTCTGCTGTCTGGCGAGGCTCCCAGCCCCTCACAGGAGCAGGACCTCATGCGTTCTCTGGCGCGCTGGCTTCTCTGGTTTCTCCAGACCTGGTTTCTCCACCCACACTCTCTCTGGCTCAGTGCCAGGGGAGGCTATCCTGGGTCTGGGGACTTAAGCCCTTGTCCCTAACCGCCCCAATTCCCACAATTTCCCCCTGCGATCCTTTGCTCTTTTTGAGTGCTTTCAACCAGACTCCAAGTTAATGCTGGTCCCCAGATGCAGGGCACTCTCATATTGGGGTATTACTTTCCAATCGGTTGCCACTGGTGGCTCCCTCCCCCTTTTGTTTATCTTCCGATATCAGTCCGATGTTCCCACTCTGCTTTACCTGCCCACTGGCGTCTTCTGCCCCTGTAGAGATCCAGATGTGTCTAATTCTGATCTCAGGCTGATTTCATGGGTGATCGGAGTTCTTTGGTAGGTAATCAGCTCACTTTAGGGTACAGGTTGAAACAGCGCCTCCTCCTACTTCCCCGCCATCTTGTCTCCCTTCCTGGCCTTTATTCTTTAGGTATTTGAGGCACTTAAAGATTCTGATTAGATGAATGACATGGTTGAATTTTCATTTAAGGTATATTTTTCTTTCCCTGGATTTCAATGCAAGAATCTGGGAGGGGTTCTTAATGCTGTTGTGACCTCACTGTTTCTCTGGAGTTGTGGGATCTTGGCCTGGGACAGAAACAGAGATCTACTGCATGTCCCAGCTCATCGATACAGAGGATCTATGAGGTCAGCCCTGAGGACGACCCTTCCAGACGATGATGCTCCAGGCGGTGCTGCCGCTCCCGTTGGAGACGCTGCTCCCGAGGACTCTCTTTCTTCATATTCTTAACAATGTCTTTGGAAGAATAAAAGTGTAAAATTTGGAGTAAATCTAATTTATGTATTTTTATCTTATAGTTTGTGATATTTTTGTCCTATTGAAGAAATCTTAAACCCACAGATACTATGATTTTTCTCCTGTATGTTCCTCAAGAAGGTTTCTTGTTTTGGCTCCTAGTCTAGGACTCATTTGCATATGTTGTGAGGTAAATGGTAAATTTTTTTTCCCCTTTGCTTATGGCTGTCTGCTTTTTAGCACAATTTGTTGAAAATACTTTCCTTTCCTTATTGAAATGCTTTGAGACCTTTTCTGAAAATCAATTGATCATATATATAGGAGTCTACTTCTGGACTATATACATTGTCATTTATTTATCTGCCTACCTATATGGCAAGACCATGTTGCCTTGATAATAAGTATATAATAAGTAGATACAAAACAAATCTTCATATCATATAATATGAGTGATCCAACTTTGTTCTTCTTTTTCAAAGTCATTTTGACTACTACAAGATTATTTGCATTTTCAAATGAATTTTGGGATCAGCTTGCCAAATTCTACAAATTGACCCTATGAGTTGACACTAGGTGGGTCAATTTGTGGGAGCTTGGGTTTTAATAATTGTGTCTTAAGAACCATACTTGAAAATGGTATTTCTCTATTTAGGTCTTTAATTTCTCTTATCAATGTATAATTTTCAGTGAGCAAGTCTTGCAAATTTTTGTCAGATTTATTCGTGATCATCTGGTACGTAAGTTAATGAATAAATTATTAAGTGAAGAAGAGACAAATGTCCATTGCAGAAGAATTCTAAATCAATTATATATTCACTCTGAAAGAGGGGGTGTATAACTTCCTGCCCTTACAGGGTATGCTGTGCATAGTGACTTCTTTGCAATGAGTACAGTACAGACCAGGGAAATAAAAAAGTAACTTTTATTTACTATATATAACAGTGGAGAAACATGACAAGCCCTACTTCAACCAGATGATCAAGGTCAACATTAACTTTCATAAATCATGTTGACAGTATGTACTCTTGATATAATGTGATGGCAATGGCTCTTTATCTCTGTGATCTTCCTCCTAAAAACACAGAGCCCTAATCTAAACATGAGAAAAATATCAAACAAATTCCAGTGGAGGGATATCCCACAATATACCCAACCATTACTTCTCAAAACTGTCAAGGTCCTCAATATGCAGGTAAGGTTTCTCCCTGTCTTCTCATGGCTTGATAGCTCTTTCCTTTTTGTCAGTGAAGAATAGTCCTTTGGACATTTGTAATCCAATTTGTTCACCCACTCACTTATTAAAGGGCACCTTGATTGTTTTCAGTTTTTGTCAGTTATGAATAAAATCATCTGAAACATTCATGTGCAGGGCTTTACCTTTTCTTCAAAATTTGTTCTTTCTTGTGGACATATCTTTTCAACTCAATTGGGTAAATACTTAGGTTATGTAGTTTCTTCCTTGTATACTAAGACTATGGTAAGCTTTGTAAGAGACTGTCAGGTTGTCTTCCAAAGTGTAGCACCATTTCACATTCTATCCAGCAGTGAATGGGAGCTCCTGTTGCCTACTTCCTTGTCGGCAGATAGGCAGGCAGAGAGATAGGGGGAAGCAGGCTCCCCACTTAGCAGAGAGCCCGATGTGGGGTTCAATCCCAGGACCCTAAGATCATGACCTGAGCCGAAGGCAGAGGCTTAACCCATTGAGCCACCCAAGCGGCCATGTATAGTAAGTCTTGATGTTGGCTAGTGCCAAACCTCAACTTTCCTCGTCTTCAGTATTTTGTTTGCTATTCTGGGTCTTTTGTCTTGCCATATACAATGTAGAGACAGTTTGTTAATTTCTGCAAAAATAGCTTGCTGAAATTTTGGTGGGTGTTGCATTGAATTGATAGCTGGAGATGGAGAAAAACTGAGATTTTGACAACATTGAGTCACCCTACCCATGTACATGGAATATCTCTGTTTATTTAGAATTTTTTAAACTTCTTTTATCAGACTTTTGTAGTTTTCCTCACATAGATCCTGTGTGTATTTTTTTAAATTTATATCTAAGCGTTTCAGGGAGGTTTTGGTGCTAATATAAATTATATTGTGTTTTTAATTTCAAGTTCCAATTGTTTATTACTGGTAAAAGGAAAACAATTTGCTTTTGTGTATTAACCTTGTATCCTATGACTCTGCTGTAATCTAGGAGTAATTTATTTTTGTCAAATCTTTGGGATTTTCTACATACACAGTTGTCTCTTTTGTGAGCAGAGAAAGATTTAATTTTTCCTTTTTAATATCTATACCTTTTACTTCCTTTTGTTTGTCTTATTACACTAACTAGGACTTCCAATAGTGTTGAATAGGAGTGGAGAGAGGGGGTATCTTTACCTAGTTCCTGCTTTGAAGGGTGAAACAACCTTTCATTTTTTCACAATTTAGTATGATGTTAAGTTAATTGAGTCTTTTGTAATTGTTCTTTAGCAATTTGGGGAAGTTACTCTTTATTTCTAGTTTGCTGACAAATTTTACCAGGAATCACTATTGGATTTTATCAAATGATTTTTCTGCATCTATCTGTATGATCACATGATTTTTCTTCTTTAATCCATTGACATGATGGATTATGTGCATTGATTTTTAAATGTTGAAACATTTCCATACCTGGAAAAAAAAAACATGTGGTCATGGTGTATAATTATACAGAAAAAGTCCTCGGCCTTTTCTGTCCTAAGTAGAGAGAAACCCTGCTCTTCCCCACTATATTTCTTTACCTGTGAGTCTCCTGTGTTGCTCATATGGGACGTTTCACTTCTGATGCCCTGGTCACCCAATATGTGGAGGTTTCCCCCCACAACAAGCCATTCTCTGTGACACAACCTGGGTGTCCTACAATTCAACTCAATTCTGTCACTATCTGCCTGGAGACAGCATCAGGTTCCCCAGGTTGGGGGCAGGATCCCATAAAACTGCCCAATGCCTCTTTCAGATGCTGATTGCAAGCCCAGGTTATTATCTAGTGAAAAGATTCCCATCTACAAGGTAACCAGAGGAGATGACATGGAGAATGTCATGCATATACCCTCAGAAGAACAGAAACTTAAGTGAGAGACTGATTTTTGGTAAATGCCTGAATTATAGACCAAGACTTATCTCCTGACCAATGAACATCTGCCAAGAATTTCTTGCCCTTCTCCAGCTGATGAGCATACTGCTTGGAATCAGGCTGGATTTCCCCCTCTTTGCTCTCTGTGCCAGTAAATACAGCCCATCCCAAACCCTAGAAGGATTTGCGTGCAGCATAGGGCAGCATGCATTTTCTCAAATCACAATTTCACTGCTATTCCTGAATAAAGTCCATTTTTGGTAATTTGATTTTGCCTCAGTTTACCTACTAAGAAAGATTTGGGTTGACAATCTGTGCTTCTGACCAATCGGCTATCTTTTGGAGGTTCCTATGATCCCCTGCCTTGGACTTCAGATACCAGTCACAAAACCTGGTTGTTAGCTGCACTTGTGACCCATTGGCTATAAATCAGAAGCTCCCATCAGCCCCTCCTCAGGTTTGGTAAATTTGCTAGAACAGATTGCAGAACTCAGAGAAACATTTTACATACTAAATTACCTCTATTTTTTTTTTTTTTAGATTACCTCTTTTTATAAAAACATATAACTCAGGAACAACCAGATGGAAGAGCTGTCCAGGACAAGGTGTGGGGAAAAGGTGTGGAGCTTCCATGCCCTCTCCAGGCATACCACCCTCCCAGAACATCCACGTGGCCACAGATCTGGGGGCTCTCCCAAGCTTGAGCTCTTGGATTTTTATGGAAGCTTTATTATATAGTCTTGATGGATTGAATCATTGACCATTGGTGATTTATTCAACCCCCAGGCCCTCTTCCCTTCCTGGAGGTTGAGGAATGGGAATGAAAGTTCCAACCCTCTAATCACGTGGTTGGTTCTCCTGGCAACCCACCTCCATCCTCAGGTGGGGGAGAAAAATCACCTCAAAGTAAGAGACACTTTTCTGACATCAACACTTAGAAAATTCCAAGGGTTTGGGAGTTGTGCATAAGGAATGATGGATGAAGACCAAATACATGTGAGAAATATATTTTAATAATCTGAAAGACCAAATACATATTTCTGTAATAAAGCATAATATTGCAGTAATTCTTTTTCTGTCTCTACAAATGAATATAGTCACATGTCACTTCTAATGTAAAGCCCTGCCTGAACCCCTAGGGAGTTTATTGCTTTCTACTTTGGAACTCGCACAAAACTTGGCTTCTACCTTTATTATAGTACTTAACATAATATGTTGTTTTTACACATTTTAAGTTCTGTAACAATACTCTGAGCAGCTAAGAAAATAACTTCTTTTTGAAAAACTCCCCTTGTACCTGTAGCCCTCAGAGTGTTCCTATTTAACAGTAATTATCTTCATTATTCTCCCCTTCTCTAGTACTTAATGCTCTGCCAGACATATGTGAGTACTCAAAAATTTGTTGAAAGCAAAAAAAAAAAAAAAAAAAAAAAAAAAAAAATTGTGTTCCAGACATAAAACATGTTCCAAAGCCAGTCAGTAAAATGCTGAAGTATTTTAATGATATAAACCTAATGCTGATGGTAACATATCGAAAAGAATCCCATTTATTTTCTGTGACATTTTAAATGAATAATCTGGCTGACTTTATCAGTAAGGCAGCTACAGATTTCTGACCTTTGAACCCCTGTGGGTTGTGAAGGGCAGAGAAGGTGGCACTGGGACTTTATCACTTGTCTGGGCCACCCGAGATATGCACTGGTTGTGTATATGGCTCTGTAAATGTGCTGACATTGCACCAGACATTCAGGTTGCTTCAGTGACCCTGCCTTGGCTCTGAGGTCAGCCTTTCTTATCCCATTTTCAATCTGTCTTCTTCTATCTCAGGGTGGAGGAGAAAACAAGAGAAGACATTTTGTGTAATTGTTATTGATTGGAGAGGCTTAAAATAAGTAGCACCATCTCAAGCCTGTAGAATGGATCAAGGGGTAATGGACAAAAGGAATCTCTTTCTTTTTGGAAGTTTCTGTGAAGTCCCAACAGAAGGGAAGGGTAATTTTAGGACTCTTTTATCCTCTTTTAGTGTGAGTCAGAAATTTGGGAGACCCTCAATATTTCGACTCTCAAATAAAAATGCCCATTGTAAAATGTTTATCCCAACCGAGGATCATGGCCATGTTTCTAGAGCATTCTTCTCTGTATGTGAGAACCTTTGAGATCTTGTTGTTTTCACGAAAAAGGCTTTATAGCAGCCATGAAAGAATCCTGTGAAAAACCTTACAAAGTCAAGCACAAAACACACCTGGGATATCAGTAATACTTATCAGCTATTTTAGTGAGAACTTTCTCTACAGCGTAGTGGACATAATTGCAGTGAATTGCCTGAGCAGAGTTATTTTTGTTTTAAGAAACTGCGACCCTGGCCTGAAGGAGCTAGACTCTTCCTTCTTGAAAAAGTACCATGATCATTTTTCCTATTCTATTTGAGTAAACCCATTTTCTAATTCTACTATTGTTTTTCTCACCTTAAAACTTCAGATATATGTAATTACTTTCAAAGATAACACAGTGGTATAAAAATTATTTTGCAAGAATTTTCACTTATAATAATTTCAATATTCCCATGAGGTAAAGATTAAGGAATTAAAAGTATAATGAGATACTTTTTTAAAAAGATTTTATTTATTTATTTAAGAGAGAGAGAGAAAGTGAGAGAGAGAGAATGAGCAGGGGAGGAAGAGGGAGAAGGAGAAGCAGACTCCCCGATGAGCAGGGAGCCCGACTAGGGGCTGGATCCCAGGACCCTGGGATCATGACCTGAGCCAAAGGCAGACACTTAATCGACTGAGCCACCCAGGTGCCCCTAAAATGAGACAGTTTTCAAGGTCACACATTTGTTAGGGCTACAGTGAAAGGCAGAGTCTCAGCTTCCTGACCCTAAACCAGAATTGCTCCAAGAGACCGCAGAGAATTGAACACAATACATGCTACGGACTTTCCATCTATTAACTTGTAGTTGGGAGGTGTTATCATTATGTCAGTTTTACATATTGAGGGGATCAAGGCTTAGAGAGATAAGGCGATGTTCTCCAGATGGTAGAGTCATGAACTGTTGACCAAGTTTATGGCCGAACATGACTGAGCCCAAACTTTGGGCTGTGTTAGAGCAGCTACGCAGCTTGGCCAGAGCAGGTTTTCTCTGAGCTCTGTCACAGTGTTTGGCTGTTCAGGTAATGCCCGGTGCAAGAGTGCCTGACTTCTGGGATCAGCCCAGGCTTTACTGGCTGCACTTCCGCAGCCTTGCGCCGTGGCAAGAGGCAGCGCCATCAGGGAGGAAATATCTTAAATTGGGATGTCCAATGGGGATACTTCTTTTCTACTTGGTTTGCTGGAGGGGTGCCTTTTCTTCTGTGCTCAATGATGCCGTATGTGACAGTTGCCAGGCTGCCAGGCGCACTCACACACGTAAGTACCTTAGGGTCATTGTTCTTGCTGTCTTAGCCAACCCACCTATAGAATGGGCCTGGGACACAGCCAGGGCTTAGGAGGGAGGAATTCCAAAGTTAGTTTATAACTTCTTCATACTTCGTGGGGGCGGGGTGGAGACAAAAGCTATATTCATTGTAGATAGTGTTATCTCTTTACCTCAGTCATGGAACTCAATATCTAGGCTTGAGATGGTGCAGTCTTATAAAGAAACTTCAGAGCTCATTGAAAATGTTATCAGTTACCAACTCACCACTGATAAAAAAGGCTATAATATTTACTAAGCAGTTAAAGTATCAGGCTACAAACTGTGAACTTTCCTAATACTGATATTTGATGTTTCTGGTGAAATTCAGTGCTTGAGATGATACCTGGAAAGTCCATAAAACTTCAAAGATCTATAAACAAGTCAACTTAACTACCTCAAATATCCTAACATGCCACTGGTACTTCAACTTTTCCACGTGTTTACTGAGAAATAAAACTCAAACCACACTCAGGGGGTTGGAAGCCATGTGGGTATGTGAGTTGGGGAATTCTGGGCTTCTAACGGGGATGTGGAATCCTTGGGTCCCTGGTTTACCCAGAGGGGGTTAACCTTGTAAGTTTGTACTTCTTTTCAGTCAGGGTAATACAAACGGAGGAGTTTTTTTGGCCTGGAACTTGACAAGTGCCATTTAAACAGAGTATAATGATGGGTCTGACTGGTTCCTTGTCAAGAAAAGTCAGGGAGCTCAGTAGCTAACTTGGCTACACTACACATTTGCATTGGACTGGTAAACTTAACGCCTATTGCAGGCATGGAAAATGCCACTGACATATGAGTTACGGTTGCTGTGAAAACCATAACTTTGAGTTTATTGACTTTTGGTATGTTTAAGACTTTACCTATTGTGTTAGCATGTTCAGGGTAGGGATGCCGAGTAGAATTCATGTCACATTTTCAGATGAAGACCGATTCTGCTTTAAACTCTTTTTTTCCCCCCTCCTAACAGGTTCTCTGAATCTACAGAAAGCTGTCAGAGACTTCAACTCTGGTTCAGTCGCTCCATTACCATTGGCTTGAATTAGAAAATACATCAGTCCTGTGTCCAACTCACAAAACTTAGACCCAGAAGGAAAAATAAATTCCTTGTGAGGTCATCCCTCTAGTCTGAACACTATCTGGTAGACTCCTTGAGCCACTAAAATGGCAAAGATCTTGGATGTCTGCCCAGCTGTCAGACAGAATGGAAGAGACAAGGAAAGTGGCCAGGAGCAGTGGCGCACAAGAACATGGAGCCTGAACAGGAAAACAGAGGAGATGGAACAGTGCTACATAATGATTAGAGCAACTTACATGGGACCGAAGAAAAGCACATCTGTGAGTGTGTGCGTGTGCGAGTGCGTGTTATGTGTGAATGTGCGTGCGTGTGTTGGGGGAGGGAAGGGGAGTGCTAATGAAAACCTTTCAGACACAAATAAAACACTTACTCATTTCTTTACAGGTATTCCGTCAAAAAGAGTGCCAGAAAATCCAGGAACAGAGCTGGTGGCTTTTTTGTCTTGAAAAGCCAAACAAAAAGTAAAGTAATAGAAAAAAGTAGAGGCAGAGCTGAGATGATTGTAAGCTATATTTGGTAAAGTGATCTGGGTGTGAGTATGTGTCTGCAAATTCTAGCTTGTTCCTCAGTGCTCGACACTTCCTCAGTCTGCATTCACAGCCAGCAGTCTGATTACTGACCTTTATAGAAAGAAGTCTGCTGAGATGGGGAAATTTCAACAGTTCACTTAGCAAGCTCGACGCGGAGGGGATCCTTCTTTCTGCAGTTTTACTTTTTCAGATGGGCTAGTTACTTATCTGAAGGGAGTTAAGAGGTCCAGCAACTCTTGAATCCTCATCCTGTGAGCTTGAGATGTGTTTTCCAAGAAGGTTCTTTTTAGGCGTTTGAAATATTGAGAACATACCGCCATGTTTATTTGATTTTATTCCTTCATTTTTCTAAAAAGCAATTTGATACATTTGTATTTCTTTCTGGATAAAATCATGTGAAATTATTTTATATTGCTTGACAGACTGCATTGTTAACCCTCATGGTATGTAATGTGTGTCAAAGAATGCATTACATACAGCGCACATTTATTGGATACACTGTAGTCTCTTAAAATAGGCATAAAAGCTGCTGTAAGCATCAAAATATCTCTGTTCTTCCAAGAGCAAAAGATATTGTGTTATTGCCTGTTGGTTTGAGAGATACAGTTTAAACACTTACTTTACATAAAAATACATATAAAATAGAGCCCATTTTTGGATCACCTTTGATCTGTAAGTGGTACCAAAAGGAATAGATTTTATGGGGAACTCACCTATTCTTGATCAAGGTGGTTGGTTATTCACATATTTTTACAAAATGTAAATATTTTGTTCATTGCTTAAGAATAAGAGAAGTTTCCATAAAGGTGTGTGATGTCAGTTTTCTTTTTAAGAAGTTTTTTTCTGACTTGCTAAAGTCTTCTGTATCTGCATAATTTCTCCCCCAGTCCTTTCAGCTAAAAACCTAATTGAAGCTGATGTCCACCAGGGAGCATTCATGAACCTGTAGATCAAGGTTCTACAGGCACTTCCATGATCAGAGCAAAATCTTTGTTGGTTTAAGTTAGATCTTGTACATTATAGGAGCCACAATATGGTAGGGTTGGCTGAGTCTGTATTTCCAATTCTTCTTTGCTGAGAACTCTCATAAAAACTCATATCTTTTGAAAAAAAAAAAACCAATAATTCCCAGGTCTGGATTATGTTCTGGTTATGCTCCTGAAAGCACAAACATTTTTCTGCCCAGAATTAGTGGGGGAGACTTAGGCTGATAATGGCTTATTTAAAAATTGTGTGCTCTATAGATATTTAAAAATTATATAGATCTAAAAATTTTACATGTATGTTGCTGAAATCATATGTATAATGCTAAAACATTTGTATATTCATACACCCATGTGTCTAAAAGAGGTGGTCTTTTAAGAAAAATACTTAATTTAGTCACTTGGAGAGACTAGTTGGGCTCCCGAGCAGTCTACAGAAAGAGGGGACATGAAAACCTCATAGAAAGCTGAAATAAGAGTTGAAAGAACCTAAGCACATTTCTAGGAATAAATAGGTCTCATATGCAAATATATAGGTGGTCTGCATTGCTCTGATGGAAAGCTTTTTGTAGGTTCAAATCTTCAGTAACTTTGGCTTTTTACACAATAAAAATCAAATAAAAGGCCCCAATTCCATCTCATGGAGATATAACCCAAGGTACATAAAAAGTACATTTCTTTCCCAAACCATGAGCTGAGCATCGCTTTGTGGATTGTATGTCTAGTCACTTTCTGTGTATAGACAAGTTTCCATATGCCAGAGAAATAGAACTACTTCCAGGAACATGAATTTCCCTGAGAGTTCTTTTCTGGAATATTTACAATGTGGTCATGCATCTGTGTTAAATTAGATCTGAAAATTTTCTGCCGGTATAAGAAATCTTAAAATCTAAGATGCTAGTACCATTTTTTACATCCCAGATTGATTTTTAGATATCAGTTCAGGCTTTTTATTACTAGGATTCTTCACTCTATTGTTTTTTTAATGCCTTCTATGCAGATGTAATTGTTTTCATTAAATATGATAGAAATGATATACTAAATGATTTTGAAAAATTGGTATAAAATGAATCCTTGCTTGGGAAAAATATGTCATATACACATAGAGAACAATTTTTAAACATTTGCAAGCATACCGTGTCTATGAAGAATTCTGTGTAAGTACAATTGTGTAACGTTTCCTTTAGCTTCTCTTCAGTAAGTGATGTTGGATTTACTGATTTCTGCAGCCCAGTGGGGATCTAGGATTATAGACCTCAAATCATAGTTCTATATGGAAGGCTTCTTAATGAATTAGATTTTCAATAAATACCACATTGCAAAGGGCCAAAATCCACCACATAAATTGAGGTACTGAATCGTATCGATCACTTTGATGAGTGTTCAAGTAAACATTAACAAAAGAAAATACTTGAAGTATTAAATAATGGAATTTACAATGGGCTCTTAATCATTGAGACATTTTCCCCAAATTTGCAACTGTATTTTGAGTGGCATCCAGTAGGCACTCAAAGTTTTTGTTGACCTAAACTCCGTGTCTTCTGCACTGATTATATGCCTTTGGAGCCATTCTCCATGTGGCTGCGTGTTGGCAGTACTGGGAGAGCTCTCCTGACTACAGATTCTGAATGCGCAGATCTAAGGCTGGGCTTGCTCACAGCATGGTTTTGAAAGGATCCCAGAAGATTCAAATATGTAGATGGTGTTAAGAACCACCACTCTACTACTATATTTGTTGAATTTCTTTTTTTTAACGTTTCTTCAATTCAGCAGTCAGCTTTTTGGAGAGAAGGACATTGCCATGGAATATGGGAAGCATGTACATTGCAGTGGTGGGTATCTCAAAGGAGGAGATGATGGCTTGGGAACCCATATTCAGGATTAAATGAATTGAGGGTCCCTCCAATCTAATGATTGCCTAAGAACATGTTAGGAAAGAAGGTTGAAGATGTTTTTTTAGCTTCTAACCCAGACAAGATTAGGTGAGAACATTACAAAGGCGTAAGTGTCCGCTAAACTAAACCAGGCAAGTCAAAATGTATCTAGGATGACATACTTTGTAATAGGCAGCTTGTTTTTGTTTTTGTTTTGCTTTTATGGACTTGAGCTATATTGAAAGGTTTAGTTACCTAAGCTAAAATAAATTTTATGCGTCCTAGTCAGCATTTAGAGTGTGAATGGGTGATGGAAATGGAAAGCAAATGCCAACTCTGCAGGTCTGCGTTGCCTTCCCATCCTGGCAAGGAGACAACAGAGCCTCTCCTAGGGTTCTCTCCTAACCAACCACAAACCCGTACTTCAAAGATAATTCTCCGAGGCACAACGATGGGAGTGCTCATTTATCAGCCAAGAAACCTGTTTCTTTTAATAACAACTGCATTAAAATTTTTGTTCAATTATAGTTGTTCTCCCCAACTATTAAAATGGGCACTTTCCACAAAAGTTTTTATAATTGGCAGTAGGTTAGTCCTTAGAAAATCCTCAATCTTTAACAAATACTTTAGCACTATGTAAGCAAAAGATAAGAAGGAAGAGTAATTTTTTGTCCAAAAATTAAAATAAATTTGCTTGCTTGCTTCGTGCAGACAGCCTGAATACACCAGGTTGTGGGATTCATTCTGTGCTCTCTGGAATGTTCCACATTTTGATACAATTAGATATCTTCTCTTCCTCCTTCAGGTTGGTCTTCAACTGTCAAATTTTTCCTTATCCTCTCCTGTATGTGTTTAGACTTTTTTTTTTCAAGATTTTATTTATTTATTTATTTATTTATTTGAGAGAGAGAGAGAGAGAGTGAGTGAGCATGTGGGGTTGGGGAGGAGCAGAGGGAAAGGGACAAGCGGGCTTCACGCTGACCTTGGAACCTGACTCAGGGCTTGATCTCATGACCCTGAAGTCATGACCTGAGTCAAAATCAGGAGTCAGACACTCAACTGACTGAGCCTCCCAGGCGCCCCATGTTCAGTCTTTCTATTGTCTTTAGTTTAGTTATGGGTTGTATACAATTCACCTGAGTCCTTTCTACCTTTTGGATATTTTTTCTTTAAAACCCACGGTAGTCATAAATTCAGTTTTTAGCATATGCTGTTTTTTTTTTAAAGATCTTATTTATTTATTTGACAGACAGAGATCACAAGTAGGCAGAGAGGCAGGCAGAGAGAGAGGAAGGGAAGCAGGCCTCTGGCTGAGCAGAGAGCCCAATGCGGGGCTCGATCCCAGGACCCCGGGATCATGACCTGAGCCGAAAGCAGAAGCTTTAACCCACTGAGCCACCCAGGCGCCCAGCATATGCTGGTTTCTAATTAACAGCTCATCACTTTGTATATGACCTGCTCTTATTTTTGGTTTCTAGGAAAAAAAACAACAACTCTACCTGAGCTTCCTTATAGCTCTGCACCATCTTGTTCTGACACCTGAGGTATTACTTGGTTTCTATGTCAACATTGGCTTGTCTGGGAAAACTCTTGCTCTGATTTCCAATTATATTTACTTTGCTATAGATTTTATAGTTCATCTTCTTATTGGTATTAATAACTTGATCAATTTAATGATCATTTATTAACTACATAGAAGGAAATCATTCTGAACCAGAGGCTCATAAAGGTGAAAGCTGTAAGTGTACTATTTTAGTGATATCTGGAAGAAAGCCCTGAGACATGGAACACTCCCTTTGATCAGACACCCATCCAGCCAGGTGTCTGAACACAGAAGAAGACAAAGAAGTTTAATGTTTCATGTTAACAATGGCTTCTGCTGCCAAACAACACTGTAAATCCTAGCAGGCTCAGTACAATTCCATGGAGTATTATCTTAAGCGGTTACTCTGAATGAACAAGAACAGCTCACAAATGCTCATCTGTCCACAGCCACCCCAGGGCCCAGCCTTATCTCCCCTTATTCCGGGTCAATGCAGGGAAAGGTCAGTGGAGACCTCCAGTAAGAAAAGCCAGAGGAGAGCAGTGAACATGACCGTTAGGCCCAGACGGGAAAATGAAAATGGCTTAGAAGACTTGCTAAAATCCTTCTTAGCTGGGGAGGGATTTGGGAAAGCAGGGTATTGCTTCCCAGGCATATCTTCCTCATCCTTCTCAGCCACCTTAGGAGAAGAGAACTTTGAAAAAGTAGGAAGAGAGGCCTGGGCCTCTTCAAGGAGGAGATCCACACTGCCTGAAATATTCGTGCTCCTTGGAGGAACAGTGTCAAGTGAAAGATGAGTAAACGAAGATTTTAAAGGAGGGAAATAAAGACTGGCCAGGATTCCTGCTTCCTTGTGAGACTTTGTTCTTCATCTAAACACTGCATGTCTGAGAGGAAGAGAGAGGGAGAAGAGGGAGGAGGGGCGAAGGGGCAGAAGAGGTGGGAAAGGGGAGAGAGAGAGACAGATCTAAACAGAGATGGTTACGCCTTCTTTCAAGGGAAGTAGAACTAACATCTGTACTTCTCTTGATACCTGAGAAAATAATCCTCACATCTTCCCCTCGTCAACCTGCTTGAAAACCTCATAGAATGGGGGTGATTGAGAGGCACATCGAGAAGGGCATGTGAAGGGGAAGGGAATCTTCTATTACCTCCCCATAAGTGCCAGTGAATTCCAGTCTGTACTGCTTTCTGTATAGAGCCGCTGAGAAAACAAAGTCCCTTCACTTCGTTGCCCCCCTTTCCTTTTTTTTTTTTTTTTTTTTGTAAATACCAGAAACTTCTTTGTCAATTCTTTGAAGCCTAAGGACCCTTTTACGGAACAATGCTTTTAAATACGTAAAATAAGTTACAGAGAATTACAAAGGACATCTGTTATATTGGAATAGACTTTTACCAATGGATCCCTAAGTGTGTCCATGGGGCCCAGGTTAAGAATCAATGTTAAGGGGCGCCTGGGTGGCTCAGTGGTTAAAGCCTCTGCCTTCGGCTCAGGTCATGATCTCAGGGTCCTGGGATCGAGTCCCGCATCGGGCTCTCTGCTCAGCAGGGAGCCTGCCTCCTCCTCCTGTCTCTCTCTGCCTGCCTCTCTGCCTACTTGTGATCTGTCAGATAAATTAAAAAAAAAGTCTTTAAAAAAAAAAAAAGAAAAAAGAAAAAAAAAAAAGAATCAATGTTAAATAGGGTCCTGCATAATCAGGGTCTCTGCAGGGGATAGGGGACGCATTCAAGTTAAGTTCATTTGAAGGCTATTTAATAAAGAGATGTTTACAAACCAAGGGTAGGGAGTAGAGAAAGCATTCAGGGTTAGAACATATATGGTTCCAGAAACTACAGGGCTATATTAAGAGCAAAGACAAAAGGAGGGGAAGGGGGTTCAGTGTGTAGTGAGGCACCTATTGAGAAGAGTGCCTCAGTCATGGGAATGGGCTGCCATGGGTGTCGTTTACAGGGAGGGAGCCTGGGGCACAGGTACCTGACCTCATTCCTCCCGATCCTCATCTGGGGCTCCCCAGAGATGCTGTGCATCAAGCTGACTTAAAAAAAAAAAAAAAAAAAAAGAATAAGACATAATTTGATTTAGGCCTCAACAATTGTCCTGTCTGTCCTCGAGTCAGAGACCTCAGGTCCTTCACCTCTCACTTGGCCCTAGTCCTGTGTCTTGTGTTCTATTAATCAGAAGCATCATCGAAAGGTAGCATATGGAAGCAGGTAAATTACCACGCACAGATGACATCGGTAAAAAATCACTTACCATAACTCAAGTCTTTATTTTTGTTGGCAAATATTTAAAAATACTTTAAAACATATGTGGCATTAGAGTAATTGATTCCGCTTCCCCCACAACCCACCTTTTTGCTAGAATAATTTTTCTTTTGTGATTGATGTAAAAAACAACACTCACTGATAGATTTCTCAGGAAATCTCATTATTTGCAGGTTAGCTGGCTCAGGACGTCATCTGTCTGTGCTGAAGGAGAAATCCTTTAGAAGTTTCATCTTGAGAAACGGTTAAATTCACCAAATTCTTTGGGAGCAGCTCTTTGGTCTTTGAAAATGTAGGTGGAGTACTTAGAACTATTTGAAAAGTTATTTGTTCCAATGGTTTGTACTGTCATTCTACATATTACAAAAGACCCTTTAAAAAGGGAAAGAAAAAAAGAACGATTATTATCAGCTCATGAAGAATCATTGAGAAAGTACACCCAGTGTTTCCTGATGACTTTCCTTTTGTGATAACAGAGCAGTAAGGAAGATCTGCCTTGACATGCAATGGTCTGGCCAGAGAGGTGTGTGGTCATTTCCCTTGGTGTGAAGGTAGAGCCACTGCAGAAATGGGACTCAGCCTTTGCCCCTGTGAAATGATTTGCATACGGGTGTACCAGAAGTTCCCAGAACTTCACTCCTGGGTGTTCCCCTCCTCTGTTTCCACGGCTGGCTGCCTGAGTCTGTTTGGGTGTATGTCTGCATGTGTCATAATGTTCTGTTTTAAAATACAGCAAAGTTCAAGAAGTTTTGCTTCCTTAAAAGCAAGCCTAGCTGTGAAATCCTGAGCTGCTTTCCACAGGTTTTTGTTTTGTTTTGTTTTGTTTTTAAAGTACAAAGCAGTTCTCTAAAACCCATCCCTCAAACCCTATGCTAGGATGTTAAGTTCTTATCTGATACTGATGTCCCTAAATGCAAGGTTGCTACCACAGTGCTTGTTTAGCCTTATTTCCCTTTCATGGAGATCCTAACACAGCAGGTAACTTGAGAGCTGGAGAGCATATTTGCAGATGGTGTTTGTTTGTTTGTTTGTTTGTTTTGTGAAATCGTCCCTTTTCTTTTCTTTTCTATTCTTTTCTTCTCTTTTCTTCCTTTCCTTTCCTTTCCTCTCCTCTCCTCTTCCTTTCCTTTCTTTTCTTTTCTTTTCTTTTTCTTTTCTTTTCAGGCAGTGATTCCCTGCAGAAGAATTTTTTTTTTTTTTTTTAATGAATTCTCAGAGGGTGAACAAGAGATGAAAAGGGAAGAACGGCTGAATATTTCTGCTAGTGTCTTGACCAGAGCAGCCCTAAAATGTTCTGTTTATTAACATGGGGGAATGGTTTGCGTAAGGTTAATGCTGGGATCACTGAGCCGGGTCACTCCTCCCGTAGTGTCTGCATGGATTAGAAAAGGCTGCCAGGTGCCCATCTGTTAGCAATACAAGCCCAGCCACAAACACAACTGTCGTGACAACCACACTGAGTTAGTCTTTCAAATAAAACTTGTTAAAAGCTACTGCCCTCCAGCCTCCACCCACTGCAGTTAAGGGCATGAAATACCCCTGTAACTAGTATTTATTTTCTTAGGCGTGCCTTACTTGAGCAGCTGCTCTGTACCAGCCTTTGATCAAAACTAACCCCACCAAGAGGAGCGTTTACAGTCTCCTGAAGGTCAGGATGTGTTTAGGGTGGTGTCTGAAAGCGGGTCCCACCTGAACTTTCTCAGGCTGCGGCATCTGCATCCGGGGTCCTCTGGTCTCCTCTATGTTCCATGGTCTTTCAGTCTAGAACTGATGGCCAGCTGATTTCTTCCAGATGATGGCCAATCATAAAGACAGCCTTAGAGTAGAGCTGGGAGTGTGAGGGGTGGAAAGACTCACCTCAAAGCGGTGCCCTCTCCCCAGCCCCCCTGGTTTTCACATTTTGATGAACTTGGGTGGCAAAGGTAAGTTTGGGCTAATTTCAGCTCACCTGTGAAATCTGAGTTGAGAACAGAATCAAAGCTTTAACAGAGTTCACTGGCACTAGATTTCCTGTAGTGTGCATTTTCTTTTAACTTTTATATTTGAAATTTTAAGAGATCAAATGGACTAGTGACCCCTTGGTATGACTCTTCTATCTAGAAGCAATTTAAAATGCTCTCAATATGCTCTCTAAGGAGCTGGTACTTTTAGAAGACCTGCTCATAGTAGACACGTTATCTTTAGGTAGGCTGGTAACATGGGCACTCTACTTAAAGAAAAAAAATAAAAGGTGAAGGGTAGCAAAAGTGAAATGATGATGAAACACATTGTGTATTTCTGAACTCTATGTACCTTTTGAAAATGAAAAAGAGAAGAGCCTTCTCCGATTGTTAGAAGAACACCAAGAGGCATGTCTGTATTTGAACAATGTGATCAGTACCAGGCCCTTAGGAAAACAATGATGCCTCAAATACTATAAGACAATTGGGGCTTTTGAAATACCAAATTCCAACTTCTACGCAGCATGGTACACACTGGGTATGCAACATTATTTATGGAATAAATGAGTGGGTAAAGGAGAGGTAAGAAAGAAGAAGATAGCATTAAAGAATAAACTTTATAAGTATAAATCAACACGTGTCAAAATTTTATGCGATGTATTGATTAATGAAGAAAGCAATAAGATATTACGACTGGTTTAAGAGGGAACTCAAGAATCACACATGCAATGTAGACAGGAATGCTGAAGGGGAGGTGCCAATGGATAGAAATGGCAAAACTGGCCCATAGCCACAGGGCAATGGCCAATTGTCCTTCCAAGGGACCCAGTACACATTTCTGTGGCAGGATTATTTGCCTAGCTCTCGCTTTCCACAAATTAACTTGTATCTCTACAGAGCCTTAAAACATCCCAGCCAATGAGAAACAAAAGTGCAAATCCTATAGAATCAAATATTCCTTGTAATCCCAACATTCAGTTGAAGGCTACCAACAATCCCTTGGACCTGTTTCAAATTCCTTCCCTAGAGTAGCTAACATGTACATCGTATTTATGTGCCAGACACTGTTTGGGATTAAATGCTTTACATAGTAATTCATCATATTTTCACCACAGCTCCAGGTGTTGGGTACTTTTTGCAACCCCATTCTACAGTTGAAGAAGCAGAGAGAAATTAAGGAACTGGCCCAAAGTCATAGAGCAAGTAAATAGGGGGCCAAGATTTGGACACAGCTGTCCGACTTCATGATCCCAGACTCTGGCTGAGGGTGCAGACCTGCCTGAGGTTGGAGGTAATCAATGAGGTGAACCAGCCTGGAAGAGGGGCTACTGTTCACACTGGTCTTGAGGTCACATGAGAGAGCCTGAGGGTTGGGGGCATAGGACATTTGAGGCTGTCCTGGATTCTCCATCGACCTTTTGAGTAGAAATGAGTGCATTGTGTTTCTTGGTGTTCCTTTGTTTACTCGTCAAATCTGCAACTGCCCAGCACTTCGATTTGAATGGTCTGTGGACTCAGATGTCCTTGGCAGTAGTTAGCAGAAACAGCTTCATGGCAGCTTGAGTGGAAGCGAGTCATCACAGCTAGATAGCTGTCTATTACAAATGCAAGTAGCAAGCTAAGGGGTCAAACATGGGTCAAATAGATTTGCTTCAGGACAGACCCTTCTGTTTGCTCAGGTTGGCTTTAGGGAGGAAGGCCCCTTAAGGAGGCCACCTGCCCATCCCACTCTCACACCAGGGGGGTGCCTGGCGGCACCCCCATGGGCTGCCTTGATTCTTTATCCTTAGGGGACCAGACCTAGTTTTGTGGGGCAAACACAGAGTGCTGCAAACTCCCAGACTGGCAAAGAGTCTGTCCTGTTCATTTTCTCCCCTAGTTTTACTGCTTCGTATTAAAAAAAGAAGGTCCAGGAAATATTTAGTACAGCTGTAGAGCTGTGTCCCAAGAGCTATAAAACTTCCTGGCCCTTGGCCTCCTGTGATCTCTTATCCTTACTCCCCCTGAAACTGGGACAATGATTCCTGGGGAGGTCACTGATGTATTGTGTCATGCATGTGCAAGTCGACTGCAAAGGTTCAAGGGCAAGGAAAGTGACTGTAGATCTCCCGTTCCCCGGTCAGCCCCCTCCTGCTCTGAGCTGGGACAGCTCAGCCACACCCCAGTTGTGCCCCAGAAAGAGAAATCAGTATAGGTTCTCCCGCATTTAAACATGCATTCTCTTTGCTTTAAGTAAAACCAGAGTAAAGACGGTAAGCCACTTACAATTTTGGAGAAGTGTGAATGTTGAGGGGAGGGGGCTGTTTTTCATTTTTTTTTAAATGAGCTTTGGCCCTTTATGTGTAAGTACAGTTTCAGCGGGAACATAGCTGATATTTTATATGATTCTTCATGGAGAAAAATGAAACAAAGCTCTGTCATGATAATCAAAATAATCGAGTCCATCTCATTTTTTTTTTTTTTTAATTGCTGTGTCTCTGAAAATTTCCTTTAGGGAGACTTGGTGAGAGAAGGGCACTGGGTCCCATTTTATCTGCAAGGGACAATGTCAGAAGGGGAGGCCCATGGGGGCAGAATGATGATGGTTTATGTGTTCATACATTAGTGTTGTACTGGATCCGGGGCTGATCGTGGGCATGTCTTCCCCACTCTCTTGTCTTGTTGGTCATTTGAAATTGGCCATGGTGGGAGGACTTACATCACAGTAACTGGCAAACACTACAAGTCAGAGCTTTCTTCTGACCCTGCCCGAGTGTCCCGGGTGCTAAACGTGTACCAGCAGACCACTTCACACTCCCCAAGGGCCCAGAACGGTGTTTGGCAACAGCTGGCATCCAATAAATACCCACTGAGTGAATAAATGAAGAAAATGTCGCTCTAGTAAAATAAATAATATCCTCAAGGTACCTAAGTTTAGAATTTTATCTTGACTTTTCTTAACCGTATAATTTAACTTATTGTTTCGTAGGCTGTATTTAAGTTGCTTTTCACACTTTGCCTCTTTTGGTCTCCATACACAGTCTCCTACGCCAACTGGAAATGTTCCTCATTTTATAGAGAGAACATGAAGATTCAGGGGTGAAGAGTAGCATAGCAAAGGTCGCGGGGGCAATCAAAGGGCAGAGCTCACACTGAAACCAAGATCTGGTTGATTTCAAAGATGCTGTGTGGCCATGAGACACAAATACCTCACAGGGAGGTAAAGGAAACCCGGGTCCTCCACAGAAGGGAGAGAACCTGAGGCCTGTTCCGTTCAGCTGTGAGGCTACTTAAAGAGCAGTGCCATAGAACCTCTAGCTCTATACACCTGCCCTTCCTCCCTGTTGAGAGACATGAGAGCAGACGCATATTACCAGGTCCAGCCAGCATCAATACACTTGGGACTCAGGGCCGTAAACTTTAGTCCCCTGTCTTCCCCAACATTGTCTCCAACCATGGAGGACCCATGCGTTGACTGAGCAGAAGAGACCCAGTGTTGTAAAACAGCTATAATATTTGATCTTCAGCATGAAGATAGCTATCTCTGAATGTATTTACTTGGTAAAAGATGTCGGCATCCCCAAGAGTCACCCCTGGGGTTCGAGGCTTCAGGTTGCCTCATGTGCCCCTGTTGGTCAGTAGAACAATGGCAGAAGCTGGTCTCAGCTCTTTGAATATCTTCAGTGAAAAGGCTGAGATAAAATATTTAATTAAGCTCACCTCCCACCCCACCCCCTGCCATCAGCCCACCCACCTCTACCCGGTCCTGCTCCCCTGTCAGGGGCAAGTGGCAGCTGCGTGCTCATCTCTCTCCTTCACTGATTCTTTCCTCCGGGGCCCTTTACCTGCCCACTCACTGCACACAGAAAGGAAAATAATGAGAGGGGCCATGTGATACGGCACAACAATGTCTGGTTATGGCAGGTCCACATTCTACATGAAAGAGAGAAATAACGGGGCTGTCACTGTAGGAACGAGAATGCTCATGGGGGAAATACAATAATGTTAAATGCACCTATTCAGCTGCATTGAATGCATCTGAGCTAAAATTAGGATGCAAGGCAATCAATCCTAACCATATTGCTGTACTCTGCTTTGAATGAGATTTTCAGACATTCAGAAAGAAACTCTAGAGAGCCACTTCCCTGAAACTTTGGTGCCTTCATCAAAAAGAATGTTGCTATTTCCTGTCCCTAAAAGTTGGTTGTTTCTAAAACTTCATTTTATGGGGTGCAGGCTTTGAGATTTGTCCTGCAACCTGTATTCTTCAGTCCGAGGCTGGCTGGCTCACTGGGGCTCTCCAGGTAGAGCAGACTGTGTGCCTCCACCTAGCTGGGGAGGCATCAGGAATAATTTGTGGGTGTTATTGGTGACCTTCTGTGAGAGTACAGCACACATGGCTATTTTGGTCTTAAAAGCCAAAATCTAGGAAATCTTATCAATATACACGGAAGAAAGTTAACGCTGTGACTCCATAAAGAACCCTTAAAATCAATAAGAGAAATAGAGCTGAGAGTGAAATAAAGTTCCATGTCTTCCCAAATTGTCAAGTCCAGTGAGATGGGAAGGATGGACTGTGTGACCTCTTTGTGTAGTCTCTGGTGGGCTGGGCTGGGGGTTTTGACATCACTCGAGTGCAGTGGAGAGGCTCAGTGAGTGCGTGGAGGGGAAAGTGACACGTGTATAGTTACATTTCCAAAGTCTCGTTCTGTGGAGAGCAGGTTGAAGAGGCTGGGATAACAGCCTGTCCTGGAGACATCAGGTGGGTCCAGAACAAAGACAGTGGTAGCCAGAAAAAGCCTGGAGGTTATGGAAGATAGCTAATGAATGAATGATTTTTTTCAGAGGAAACACTGGCAGACTTGACAATGGTTTGGAGGCAGGGGTGTGGGAGAAGGGGGTCCAGGATTGACCCCTGGGCCTCTACCTGACTGACTAAAACACTACAGCCTGTGGGGCCACTGACAACACCCAGCACTGGAAAGGAGTGGAATGTTGCTGAAGGGTAGGAGACGGGACTCGCCTGCTCACTGTGGTTTATGTCGAATCAGGAGCTATGGCACTGTCACCTGGTGATACCTCTAGGGTCAGGTATGAGGGCTGAGCTACAGGTGTAAATCCACCCTCATCTGGTCCTCTGGCCATAGGTAGACTTTGGGGCATGGGGAGAGAAAGACAGCCTAGGATGTCACGTTGTAGGAACTTCAGAATCACACATCCAAGTGGAAGATGATGCACTCGGATGCCGCGAGGTAAAGGAGTGGGCAGGGAGACAGGAAGAAAGAGGAGGAAAGCCGGAGGTGGCTGCTCACAGAGAGGGCAGAGAGTTTCCTAAGTCAAAGGTATGGACCGGGGCTGAACCTGGCTGGCAGGTCAACTGGGCTCAGCAACATCAAGCTTATGGACCTCTTTAGTGAGAGTTGTTTCAATTAACTTAGCAATGCCACGGCCCAAACTGGAGTCAGCTGAGAAGTGAGAGGAAGCCAGGAAATGAAGGCCACAAATATAGAAAGACCTTTAAAGAAGGTTGGCTGTGAAAAGGGGTGGGGCGCAAAAGAGGTCCGCTTGGGAGGGGAGAGGGAGATAGAGAGAGTGAGGTTGGGAAGTAGGGAGAGAGGGGGGAGAGAGAGAGAGCAAGAGGAAGAATATGAATCAGACAGGGAAGAGTAGATCAATGGAAGGAAGTTCAGTCAGAGGAGGGTGTGGGCATGGTCAGGCTCCAGGACACAGGCACATGATTATCTGTACTTGGAAGAGAAATGGCTTTTCTTGAGTGATAGGAGGAAAAGCCGACTGGAACAGGGTGTAGATGGAGACAAATTCTCAACTTGGCATCTGGAGAGGTGGGAGTTCCCTAAGATGGCTCCAAGTCTTCTCTGTAACACAGGAGTCAGAGGAGAGGAGGGTGGATGGAAAGACCCTGGTGCAGATTGGATAGTGGGCTACTGACTAGACAAATGTCAGAGTAGAAAATCTGCTCCGGATGGCAAACTCTTCTTATCTCTGCTTTAGAATCTTGTCTGCATTGAGAAAAAAGCATTTTTTTGTAACTGCTGCCCTAGCAGGAACAGGAGAAGGTACTGTATTAGTTGGCTAGAGCTGCCATAACAAAATTCCACAGCATGGGTGGCTTATAATACAAGTAAAATTTATTTCTCACAGTTCTGGAGATTGGAGGTCTAAGATCAAGATGTGGGCAGGTTTGGTTTTTGTGAAGCCTCTCTCCTTGGCTTGTGGGCAGCTGCCATCTTGCTTTTTCCTCACATGGCCTTCTTCCTGTGGTGCCCATCCCTGGTGTCTCTACCTCTTTCGATAAGGACACCAGTCATATTGGATTAGGGTCCACCTGTATGACCTCTTTTAGCCCTAATTAAGGGCCAGATTTCCAAATGTGGTCACATTAGGGGTTAAAGCATCAACATATGAATCTTGGGAACACAGTTTAGTCCATAACAGGTAAAGATGGAGTTTCTTTAGAAAGTGAAAATGTGTGGCTTATTATCATTGAGCTTTTGTTTATAGGCTCCAAGCAAGTGCTTGTTTTACCTGTGTGTGTGTGTGTGTGTGTGTGTGTGTGTTTTGTTTTTTTACATTTTATTATAGCTTTCATCCTTAAAGTCTGTTAGCTCTTTGCACTTTATAACTTTCTTTCATTTCCATCTAACGTAATATCAAAAACTTCACAGAAATTTTCCATACCCTCTCTTAGTCCAAAAAGAAGTTTGTGGGGAAAGAAGGCAAGTGAAATTCATCCAGTTCTTTTTCAAGTAGACCCAAGGTAATGGCATTGTTCCCGCTTCCCTAAGAATCTCTTGAATAAGTTGTTCTGAAATGCTTTTGAAAGGAGATGAATTAAAAATTTTTACAGCAACCAGTTTTGTAGTAAAGATAGGTTAGAAAAAGTGAAGAAAAAGAAATATTGATTTTTTTACTGTAAGTGAAATAGTTTCACAATTATTTCTCTTAGGAAATTTTCAAAATACTTACTGCTTCATAGAAGATTCTGACAAAGTAAATGCAATGAGTTTTTTTAAAGGTTAGATTTGGTCTTTTCCCTCAATTGGTCCCTCTTTAAACTTCCTAATATGATTATGACTTATGAATATACATCATCTATAACCCATTTTACCCTCTATAGTCAGAGATAAAACTACTGATAGCTTATTATCTGATGTATCACTTCAGGCTAGGTTTGGCTGTGTGTTCCAAAGACCTGAAAAAAAAAAGTAGTAATACCGTATAGGAAAAATTTCATTTCCTCATGTTAATTAGCCCAGAGAAAGAATGTCCAGGATTGAGGTGCCACTGCACCTGCAGAGAACCCAGGCTTTTTCCAGGTCTCTGCCCTGATTTAAAAAAAAAAAAACAAAAATAAAACAAAAACAAAAAAACTTTCTCCTCATAGTCTAAGGTGGCTGCAAGAACCCCAGTCACCTCATCTGATTTCCAAACAGAAATATGAATGAGGACTGAATCTTCTCCTCTAAGGAGCACTTCTGGAAATTCCACCCACTTCCAGTGAAATTCAGTGCTCAGAGCTTACAACTTATCCAGAATAAATTCAGAACTCTGTTGCTAAGGAAGATGGGAAGAACAGGTGCCTGTGGCCACAGAGTCCTCCAGCCCCTTTGCCCATCATGCATGTGCCACAGCTGCTCGGGGGGACATTGAAATGCAGGGACTCTGACCTCTGGCAGACAGAGCCCTGGACTGCATGAGAGCAAGGATGGTGGTAATAAATCCAGAAAACGCATGAACAGTGCTTTGCCGGTTTGTACAACATTTTCATACCTGTTATCTCAGTCCTCGTAATGCAGTTGTGAGACAAACAGGATCCTAGCGGCCTGGATACTCTTAATTCTTTTGTAAATTACCTAAAACAATATAACCCATAAAAGATGAGGCTCCTATGCCAGGATCTGACTTAAAACTACGTGTGTCATCTGCCAGACCAGGCTGCCTCGACATGCCTGATTGTGCCTCTGCACCCCTCTGTGCCATCTTTCAGGGACCCCGGGGGCCAGGCTGGACTGGTTCCCTTTGCCTCAGTCTCCTGGGTGCAAGCCTCACAAACATGGTTATCCTCCACTGCTGTTGCTGGGATCTATTCACCCTCTGTCTCCCACTGCTATGGTAGCTTCAAGTATACACGCTTCTCTGCTATTCCCAACTCCCTTCCAAATGATCTTCTAGAACACAAACCCAGGCACGTCACTCATCTCCTTAAAAATTTTCTAGGGTTCCTCTTGCCTTCAGGATCACTCCAGCTTCTGTGGCAATCCCGGCCCTTCACAACTGGAGCTCACTGGCCTGTAGTCTCACTGGCAATTTTTCACTTTTGGGTTTCCAGCAAGTTTGAGTGACACCCACTGACCTAATGGTTCCACTCCCTCTCTATCCCTGTCCTTGCTGCTTCTTCCCCTGACTGGTCCCTGCTCATCCTTCAGAGCTCAGTCCAGGCTTCGCCCCTGCTGGGAAGCCCCTGACCCAACAAAGCCTGGCTAGGTGCCCTGACAGAGTGCTCAGCCCTGTGTTGCATTTTTTGTGTCTCGTCCATCTCCCTAGCTAAACAGCTAAACCTGGAAGGTGAGATCTTACCCATGTCTTTTCGTTCTGATGTTTTGACATCTGGGACCTTGCAGACCCTCCCTGGACTAGCCGATTCCTAGAGATAGTGAAGACTGGCCCATGAGCATACCCTCTACACTCAAACTAGCCCAGGGATACCCCTCCCCACCACCTCCTTTATCAAGCTGTTACACTCTGGGCCACTATTCCCCTACCCTTCACCTTGGCTCAGGCAACTTGGGGCAGCCCCTATACCCCAGAACCCCCTGAAATTATTCAAGTTAGTCAGTCCTAGCCTTCTTACCTGTTTCTTCCCACAGAGATGGCAATCAAGTCTCTCGCCCATGTTTCCTCCCACGAGCTCCTCCTGAGTCACCCTGGTGCTTCCCCATGGGGCCCTGCTTGTCACCGCACACCTCCTCCACTTGGGAACTGTGAGTCGGAAATTGTCTTTTCAGGGGCGGTCTCTGAAATCTGTTGGCCGCACTATACCTGGATAACTATAAAGCCTACATTTTAAACTGGGAGAAGTCTCTGTCTCATCCACCACAGTCACCTAACGCCCACTCAGTGCTGGACACATTGTAGGTGCTTCATATTGGCTTGCTAAGGTGGGATAAAGAAGGGCAAGTGAGTAGTTCAGTTTGGGAGAATATCCAGGCAGGATGCGTTAAGGGGAGTCATTTGAGTGGGGCTTGAAGGAGAAGCAGGGTTTCACGGGGTGCAGGGGAGTGGACAGGACATTCAAGGGAGGTCAACAGCCGCTGCCTCAGCCTGTGGTGCCGCCTGCTCTGCCCCCTCCCCTCATGGTCCATCCTTGACATGTTGGCTTCTGATCACCTCCCTGGAGGTCTCCCTGACCACTCAAACCATGTAGAAGTGCCCAATCAGAGGATTTTCATAGCACTTTGTTACTCCCTTCTTAGGACCAAGAACAGTTTGTGATTTTACATTTATTTGTGTAATTTGATGACTATGCCTGCCTTCCCCAATATGTCAGCTCAGGGAAAGGAAGGGCACCCTCTTTGTTCACTACAATATCTCCGTCCTTCACAAGATACTTCTTCCAGTAAAGGTGCAATTTGTTGGGTAGAGGAAAGCATGGCTGAATCCAGGAACAAGAGCATTTTGGAATGGCTGAACCATGAGGTATGAAGTGGGATGTTCTAGGGCGGAGCCTGGACCTGGCTGGGCAGCTGCTCGGGGTTTCAGCGCTGCAGCCTGTGCTTCCGAACCAACCCTTATACAGACAGAAGATCAGACAGTTGGAGAGGGTGAACACAAACCAAGGCAAACAGGTGGGAGTGCCTCAGAAACAAGGTGATGCTTATGGGAAGGAGGGTCTTTCAGCAACCCAGAATGTATCATAGGAAGCTGAGGTTGAACCCCTTCAGAATATTTGCCCAGTTCCCCTGTCCCTGCCTCAACTCCACTGCCATGACTGAACTGACCCCGTCTTCGAATCCTAGTACCTGCCTATTTCTAACCCATAGTCATTTCTTGCTAGCCTTTCTTTCGTCCGTCTTTCCTTCCTTCCTTCCTTCCCTTCCTTCCTTCCTTCCTTCCTTCCTTCCTTCCTTCCTTCCTTCTTTTTTAGCCAGGATAGAAAAAGCTAGCGCTTTCCAAGAAAAGTGCAGTACATTCAAGAAAAACACATACAAGCAAAATGTAGAGCCACTTTTTTATGATGGCTCATTTGCAAAGCTAAATTGTCGGGCTCTTTTAATAGAATCCATCATATGTATGCATATTGCTATATAGAGCTCTTATGCTATTAGGTTTTACACATGAACACTGTGAAAAGGAGAGAATATGATCCCGATTTTTCTATTTGTGATTTAAAAAAAATAATAATGGATAGAAAACAAAGGGCAGGGTCTTGAATTCTCAAGTCCCTAATTATAAACACACACACACACACACAGTACACATGAATCCACCATCCTTGGTATGAAGAAAGACCAGAGTGTCACAGTTTCTCTATGCTAACAACTCCCGTGTTATCTCTTAACTGGGATGGATTTAATAACTGGGAGACTGAGAGCCATTGAGATTTGATGACCCTTCAGTGGCCTCAAGTTATAGGACAAAAACTCGTGAGGAAATACCTTCTAAGGACTTCGCCTTGGTGATTTCCGTAAATGACTCCACTTTAAATTGCTGGGATTGTGTGCCCTCCTACAATTACTGCTGTTCTAATTTCCTGGGACTAATTTTAGAGGGTGGAAGATTTTAATCACGGAAAGGAATTGTTTCCATTGTTCAGAATAACTTCAGAAGCCGAGTTGAAAGCAGGCGCCCGAGCAAGCCCCCAGAAAATTCCACAGGGACTGGGCGGGCTGGGTCTGTCTACGGCCTGAAAGAGAAAACCCTCCATGAGCCAGGGCCTCTCCGAGTCTCCCACTGAACTTTTGAATCTCATTTAACTTTAAATGTGTCACCAAGGAGCCGTGGCGTCTAAGGATTTAGGGGAGATCCTCAGAATGAGTTTCTAGGCATCATTCTTCCTCAAAGAAATTTCTAGAGATTGAAGAGAGCCTTGGTACGTTTTTGTGACCTTAGGATGTGACCTTCTATACTCCTGTCAACAGAAAGGCCTTGAGGGGGGTTGGGGGGAGTTGGGAGGGGGGAACAGAATGTTGTAGGGAGAGGGTGGCTCCCCTGTTCCCATGGTTTAGAGCTTTGTTTACTTCTTTCCCTCTCCATGTCATCTGAGCAGGAGATGAGAGGAGACGCTGACCGGGCTGTCAACAAAGTGGCCTTCCTATTATGGAGTATTAAAGGGCTCTTCCCTGACACACCTGGAAACCCACTTCAAAGTCGGGCCTGCCCAAGGCGGAACTTGTCAAGCCATGGGAACTTCCTGTGCCCTCTGCATGACCTCTTCAGAGGTAATTTCCTTCTTTCTGTCCTGTTGGTATAAGCTCCACCCCTGGCCCCCCGCCAACATGCACTAACCTAAGTTTAAGATTTAGAATTTATGGAAAAACAGCTACCCCATGTAATGATTATCACCTCCTAAAGGTGAGCAGGCAGGAAAATGTGGAGGGACCAGACTGTTGGCATCCTGTGGCTCCCTCGCCTACTTGGGCTGTACCGTTTTAGCATGCACAAAATTACAGCTGGACAAAACCTCGCCGTCTCATCTTCCTTGAGACATTCCTCATGCTGCCTTCCTACCAGCAGACCCCGTTCCTCCTTTGAAAACTTCCCAGGAAAACCTGTGCTGGAACAAAACCCTCAGCTCAATAAATTTGCAATGTATACAAGGTAAAAAGAGAACCAATGCACAGAAAACACCCTTGGTCAAAGGTAGGGTGAGCAGGAGACTGAGGAAGGACAGCGGCCGTATTGATTATTCATGTGTCTCGTAGTGCTTTATTTTCTCCCATTTCTCTAATTCTTCTGTGAGGAAAGTGTATGTAGACTGTTTGAAAAGAAGCCCCATTAAAATGCATCAGCACATGGTAGCCTGGGGAGTCTATACAGCTGGGACAGCCCGGGGAGCAGAAACTCTGCTTTTGAGGAAATGTTGGAGCTTTTCCAGCCTAGGATCCACCTAATTCAAGCATGTGTTTTCCTGCAATCACTGGACAGTGTCATTCAATCGCTGCTTGAATGCTCCCAGTTAAGGGGAGATCACTACCTTACCAGGCCACAGATCCCTTGTTGGGCAGCTCTCTCCTTAGAAACAAACAAACAAACAAACAAACAAAAAAGAAACTGAAGTGGGTCAAGGAAAGAAGAGAATGATGGGGGGAGGGATAGAAAACGCTGATACTTAGTTGAATTCAACTTCCTGTAATATTTAGATAACCCACCTGGTTTCCCATTTGATCAGCACAGAACTGTGTGACAACTTCATAGGCTTGATAACCTTCCTTCTTTGTTCCATGAATTAAAGCACCCTAAGTCCTTCAATCATTCATTAAATGGCATTGATTTCAGTCTCTCACCATTAGAATTCTTCTCTAGACTGTCATTAAAGCTTTCCTTAAAAGTGCATTTCCTGGGGTTCCTGGGTGGCTCATCCTGTTAAGTGGCTGCTCTCAGCTCAGGTGATGATCTCAGTATCCTGGGATAGAGTCCCGCATAGGGCTCTCTGCTCAGCAGGGAGCCTGCTTCTCCCTCTGCCTACCACTTCCCCTGCTTGTGCTTGCTCTCTCTGTCAAATAAACAAAATCTTTTTTAAAAAGTGCATTTCCTCAGTTGCATATAACACCTCCAAAATCAAGTTATTTACATTTAATCTTCATGAAAAAAATAAGTTGAGAGTGCATTTCCCCAAATTGAGGGGCGCCCTGAGGAGGGTGTAGGCAATGCACAGTATGACAGCATGATTCCTTCTCTCCATCTGGATGCCAGACAAGTGGGTCTTCAGCTCAAGATGGCATTAGCATTTTTAGTGGTTACGTCACACTATTAACTTATATTGAATTTGTGGTCATCTCAAACCCCTGCTCGAATATCTGAAACACATCAGCTGGGGGAGTCAGGATTGGGGGAAAAAAAACATGCCATGTGTCTGTGCTGGAGATCAGACATGTAGGCATGTCAGGTAAAATCAGGGCAGCTAGCATTGAAGCCTGGGCCCCGGGAGAGGACCAGCAGGGAGGAGGGCCCCCCAACAGTAAGGCCTGAGGGCTGAGGGAAGTGAGGTCCATAGCTGATCTGAGACCCCATTCAGATCCAGGCCCCCTTTGGATAGGCGTGTACTCTGGGGAAGGAAAGAGCTGGATTAAAGCTAAGGACTCCACATCTAGGGCCTCCAGCATGCCTGCAGCGGGCCCTGCAAACCCCGAGAACCTTGTCCCACATCTGTCATGCAGGGCAACGTTGTGGTTTGCCAGACTCAGTGCCATTGGGCCATGTCAAAAGCCACAGTGGGGCAGAGACCAGGCAGGTGTGGGTAGAGTGGCAGGGACAGAGCTGCTGTCTAGAGAGGCAGAGCCAACTCCAAGAGAGTTCTGGAGAAGGCAGCTGTCCCCAGAACATGTCGGAAGTGTAAAGCAGTGTAGCCTGAATGGGGCAGGGCCCTAAGCAAGATCTGGCAGTGTAGGGCAGCTGTGCGGGGCAGGAGCAGTGGTGACATTGTCCTAGTTTTCAGGGCCCTGGGCAGAGGCCACCATTTCCGTGTCGTTGTTGGTGTTAGTGATGGCTGTCTGATGGGAGCAGCAGAGTTAGTGCCCGGGACCAGGTGATGTTGGTGGTGGACATAACGACCCACAGGGATGTCAAAGCAGATAGAAATGTGCCTGACTCCCAGGAAGGTGCCTAAAGGATGAGGGGACCTCAGACCAGGCAAACACGAGCTCCTGCAATGGGGTAGATGAAAGCCATTGGTCTGCAGGTATGACTTCCGTTAAGACAATCAGGCCTGGTCGGGTTGAGACACTTTCTTATACAAAAATGTTTTATTTAGTTTTATTTTTTAAAAAGAATGTATTTATTTATTTGAGAAAGAGAAAGAGAATGATTTGGGGGAGGCAGAGGGAGAGGGATAAGCAGGCTTCCCTCTGAGCAGGGAGCCAGATGCAGGACTCGATCCCAGGACCCTGGGATCGTGACCTGAGCTCAAGTCTGCCGCTTAACTGACTGAGCCATCCAGAGGCCTCCAGAAATGTTTTAAACTCATCACTCAGACATTGGTGTTAACGGAAGATTTGTGGTAAGAAGTACAACAGTCAAATAGCCATTTAATGCTGAGACTTCTCCAGCCTAGTCACATCCAGGATGGCCCCGCATGTGCAGACCTCTCAGTGGTTTTGCTCACTGACCTGCTCTCAGCAGAGAGGCTGCATGCCAGAAGGTGGCACAGCCCAGACCCCCAACACCCTGGAAGAGAAAGAGTCTTCTGAAGGCTTAAGGAACAGAACTGCTTGATGGCCAGGCCATCATAGAGGGACATTTCTGCAGGAGGAAACCAGATTATTGGCTTTTCCTGGCTTAAAACTTAAGGGTTTGAGAATCAAGCCATTTTTACAAGTTTAATTTGAGACATCATCCTGTTGTTTCCAAATTGCTTAAGTCAACTTTTGATTCTCAGGTGAGATTTTCTGGCTCATTCTTTAACATTCTAATGTATAGAACCAGTCAGCAGATAGGATCACCGAAAAGATACCTGTTTAGTAATGGTATAATTTAGAGGTCCCTCTGGGAACCCATTTGAATCATCAACCTATTTTTCTTTCTTAATGAGAACACACAGACATGCTGAAAAAGTGATTTTACAAATATATCAAGTTGAAATCTCTTTTAAGATACGTAAAACACTTCTATGTAACTTCTTCTAGAAAGGATTTCTAATGTATAAGCTAGTGACTTGTTCTTTTTCCTAATGTGCCTCTTATTTTGTGCACAATTTAGTATCCATTTTAACTCTGTTATTTTTGCATTTATTGGATTGCAACTGTCTTAATGAGATTTAAATGAAAAACCCTGAAGTACCCAGTCTAGGCATCATATTGAGCCCACATGGCTCGCTAAAGCAGGTACCGTACCAGCGGGGATCTGTAGTTGTCACAGCTGTGAGTAGCCTCCTAATTGCTTGTGACATGGGGCTGCCTTTTGATCTTGACCATGTTCTCCTAATTATTTAATCTTTGACAACATGAAAACATGTTTAACCACATACCATGAATAAAGATCCAGCCTAACTTTTCTCCCGAGGCCTGGTTTAGTCTGCATATCCTGAACGCCAAGAGCGGTGAAGGCGAAAAAATGTTTATTTCCTGCGCTCCGTTGCAGGGGAACTTGGGGATGGGGGTGGGGGAGGTCTCTCCACTCCAGACTTCTGCTGATACATTTCCTGTTAGTTCAGAATTACTCCTGAAGCTGTCCCATTCTCAAGCAGCCTTATCAGGTTGATACTGACTGACAGCGTTTCCTGGCCTCTGGAAGGGAGGGAGCTCATTCTAGACAGACAAAGAAACGAGGCATGGACTCTGCTCTTTCATACTTTATACTGTGCTCATCATTTCTATTTAGTAATAGTAACATTTTATTTTATTTAGGTCACATGTCTGTTTCCTTCAATTGACTAAGCCGCTTGCTGGTAGGTCCTTACTACTTTATGTATTTATCACCTGTGCTTAATAAATATTCACTGAGTCATTGAATGAATGGACAAATTAACTATGTCATGAATGAGTGAGTGAATATTAAATTAGGTTTGTATTTGAGAACTTAGCTAATAGAATAAGAGTAAATACTGAGGCCTCTGGGTGAGAAATTCAGAAGAAAATCTGCATCTTTTCTTAATTGCAGCAAAAATGGAGTCATGTGAAGATTTCCCTCCTGGATCTGAGCCATATGGCCCAACGTGCTGTAACTGATGAAGGCATTGAGAACTTTTTGCCGTGGCGGATAGTGTAAGACTCCAAAGTTCAGAATTCACTCATTCCTTAATAGTTTATGACCTTTATTTACATATGCTGGAGGTATTTGTCTCAGTTCCTGGACTCTGGCTGCTCACTAGCAGAAATGTTTATTAGGATGACAAGTTGCCTATGTATTTTGTTTAATACTTGTGTGCCTTAGTTCTTTAGAGGACTGTCCACTTTTGGGAGAATCTCCTCCGAATCCTGACCAGGCCAGTTAGCATTGCTCCATGATGTAGGCTCTGTTGGATTTCTTGCCATTGGATCAGTGATCTTGCACATCTGGGGTTGCTAAATGTTTTCTGTAAAGAGCTAGGTAATAATTTAGGCTTTGTGGGCTTTGTGGGTCTCTATAGCAATGCTCAACTCTGCCACTGTAGTGCAAAGGCCAATATAGACTGGACCTAAACAAGTGGGAATGGCTGCGTGCCAGTAAATCCGAAATCTGAATTTCTTGCAATCTCCCTGTCACCAGATTTAGTATTCTTTTGATTTTTTTCCCCAACCACGTAAAAAATGTAAAAACCATTCTTAGCTTGCAGGCTGCAGTTTGCTCCTCCCTGTTATCCCTGGGAAGTGTGTAATATGGAACCAACCCGCAGCCTGAGGGGGTCAGCATGAAGACAGCAAGCACCGTGACTGGAGGAAACCATTTTCCTGAAAGGACAACACCATTATTCATTGTGAACTTCCTTTGGATTAGCTTCAGAGAAACTCTTGATGGTTCTTATGGCTGCTCCTGGCTTTAGCATTCTGCATTTGTCTGTGTTGTCCTGAGTCTGTCGGGCGTTTCCACAGGGTTGAGCTACAACTATGAGGTCCCAGCATTCTCTCTGCACAAGACATATTTCTTGTCTTCTGTGTAAGAAAATGTGACCGGGGAGCCTGGGTGGCTTAGTCTGCTAAGCGCCTGCCTTTGGTTCAGGTCATGATCCCTGGGTCCTGAGATCAAGCCCTGAGTCGGGCCCCTTGCTTAGCAGGGAGTCTGCTTTTCCCTCTCCCTCTTCCCCTCCCCACCTTCACCCCCGCTTGTGCTCTCTCTCTTTCTCTCTAATAAATAAATAAAATCTTAAAAAAAGAAAATATGGTGACCATCATGCCTATTGGTTTGGCTGCAGAGAGGGGAGACTTCCACCTGGAAAGGAAGATCCCTAAGGCATCCATGCCACTGAGAGGGGAACTGGAACTATGGGAAAGGAATGGCATCGGTGGGGCCAGCCGCCAGTCAAGAAAGGATTCTTTTTGGCCTCCTTGGACTTCTCCGCACATGTGGGTTTCTCCAGTCTCTGTGTGGGGTCTCAAGTGTCCTATTCTTAGTAGTAAGGGGAAGGGGAGGCATATAAAGAGGTTCTTCTTTCTTCCCCTAATGCAATTTTCTAACTATAAAAGTGAATTCAGCAATTCACACATTCTGAGGTTTTTACTCTTAGTATAGATAAAAGTCTAAATGTTATACCTGCTTGAGATTTCTAAAAGACCAATCCTTGAGAATTCAGCCCCTAATTTCTTTTTTCTTTTCTTAAGATCTTAATGTTTAGAGCAATTTTAGGTTTAGTTTCACAGAAAAATTGAAGAGAAGTACAAAGATTTCCCTTTACCCTCTGTTTACTAAAACACATGCCCAGCTTCCTGCCCCCGCCAACACCCCCCATCAGAGGAGGACATGTGTTATAATTCATTAACCTTCATTGACACATCATCATCACCCAAAATCCAAAGGTTACTTAGGGTTCAGCCGTGGTATTGAGCATTCTATGGATTTAGGCAAATGTATAATGACATGTGTCCATCATTACAGTATCATACAGAGTACTTCTCCTGCCATAAAAATCCTCTCTGCTCCCCCTATTCATTCCTCTCTCCCTGCTGAACCCTGGAAACCACTGATCTTTAAACTCTCTCCATAGTTTTGCCTTTTCCAGAATGTCTTATAGCTGGAATCATACAGTATGTATCCTTTTCAGATTGGCTTCTTTTACTCAGTAATAGGCATTTAAGTTTCCTTTGTGTCTTTTCATGACCTAATAACTTATTTCTTATTAGTGTTGAATAATATTCCATTGTATGGATGTGACTACAGTTTATTTAAGCATTCAGCTACTAAAGGAAATCTTGGTTGCTTCCATGTTTGGGTAAAACTCCTCTAAACATTCATGTGGGGATTTCTTTGTGGACTGGGGTTTTAATTCCTTTGGATAAGTACCAAGGAGTGCAATTGCTGGGTCCTATGGTAAGTGTATGCTGAGTTTTGTACAAAACTGTCAAACTGTCTTCCAAAGTGGCTGCACCATTTGCATTCCCACCAGCAATGAATGAGAGTTCTTGTTGCTCCACATACTCACCAGCATTTGGTGCTATCAGTGGTCTGGATTTTAACTCTTTTATTAGACATATAGTGGTATCTCATTGCGGTTTTGATTTTCATTTCCCCATGACATATAATGTAGAACATCTTTTCATGTACTTATTTGCCATCTGTATATCTTCTTTGGTGAGGCTGTTAAGGGTCTTTGGACTATTATTTAAACTGATTTGTTTTCTTACTGAATTTGTAGAGTTCTTCTAATACTTCAGAAAATGGACCTTTGTCAAATGTGTCTTTTGCAAATATTTTCTCCCAGTCTATGGTTTGTCTTCTCATTCTCTCGATGCTGTCTTTTGCTGGGAATAAGTTAATTCTAATGAAGTCCAGCTTTTGAATTATATCTTTTATGGGCCAGGTAAATTTTGTCCTATGTCATCTTTTTTGATGTTTATAGTTGTGAATTTTACATTGAGGTGTATGACCCATTTTCAGCTAATTTTTATGAAGAGTGTAATATCTGTGTCTAGATAAATATATTTGCATGTGGGTGTCCCTGAACCATTTGTTAAAAAGACTGTCTCTGCTCCAATGCATGGCCTTTGCTCCTTTGTCAAAGACCAATTGACTGTATCTGTGTGGGTCTATTTCTGGGGTTTCTTTTCTGCTCCATCAATCTATTTGTACTGTTATCAATACCACACTGTCTCGATTACTGTAAATTTATAGTAACTCTCGACGTTGGGTAGCATCAGTCCTCCAACTCTGTTATTTTCCTTCAATATTTCTCCTTTAATTATTTTTTTAAACTTACCTTTGAAATGACATGAAATGAGACATAGAGGAAATATGATTTTGAATCATCAGAAATCAACTTCATTCTGGGATATTTTAATTCCAGGAATATTTTTCTGGAACTCATTCCAGAAATGGACAAAGAAATTGAGTAAGGCTGAGGAAAGATTTATGTACATTTTTTTTTCTTGGTAAATCCCGTGTTCCAACTCCCATTAGTCACAGAGCCACATTATCTGATACCTATTCTTGAAAATCAAGAATGATACATTCACATATAGATGAAAAGTTATTTTCTTAGAAATTCAAGGAGCAAAATCAGCTGTCAATAAGCTTTTAGAAGGAAAGGAAAGGATTTGCTAAGAATGTGAGTGTGATAGAGCATTTCTAGTAATATTTGAGACACTATTTGCAACACCTGTTCCAAACTAAATAGAACATTCTATAAAGCATTTGGAAAAAGCAACTTCATCCTCCCCACATCTTTGTGTTATCACAGAACTACAAAATGCAAACATATTCATATCGTTATGGACACATGTGTCAAATTGATCACACTCCAAAATCTCTATGATCAAAAAGTTCTCAAGTAATTTTAGTCCTTGACATAATCCACTTCTCAGTTTCAAGACCTTTTTAAACTGTTTCCACGAATGCCGACTTAAAGTCACCCATGTGTGCAGAATGAAGAATGGAATGAGAAACATCACATAGCATCAGAATGCAGAAGGGTCTCTCATTTCAAAACAAAACCAATATTTGGGTTTGCCTTGCCTGCACAACTGTACTTTTGCACAAATGTCTTGGTTCCAGGCACATGGTTCTTTTATTCAGAGGTTAAGAGTAGGGGCCAGGGTCTGTTCTGATTTTACGGTTCAATTTTCAAAAATTTGTAAGCTGTAAGGACGAGTTCATTCTAACTTCTTTAAACAGTTTCCGTACAGGGTTACTCACTCCTATCACAGTAGAAAAATGTCCTTCATGGTGGTTTGTTCTAGGTGGGCATCACATATAATTGGGGAAGTGGTCCCGTCCTGCTTGATCAAAGCACCCATAATCCAAATAAGACATAAAAATACAGGGAGGCCAAGGATGGCTCAGCCTGCTGTGCTAGAGCTGTGTCTGTCTTCATGTTAATGTGTTCCCTCTTTTATGTGTTTCCCCAAGACACCCCTCTCAATGGAGGGTGTGGCGGGCATAAAGTCTAAGCAATGCTTCCAAGGAGTGCCTTTCAGAGGAATTAGAAAACAACTCTATGACCTGACAAAGTGAACATTTCTGGTAATCCCGGCAAGGGAGAAGTTCTTGAATATTGGGGCTACAGTCATAGGAAATCTGACGATAACATCCTTGAAGACATGGGCAGACAGAGGGTGACATGTGTGAGAAAAGGCAGGGTCCTCACTCTTGATGCTTTCAGAATCTAGACAGGTAAACCAGCTGTGGAAAGCAGCCAGATACAAGAAAAAGGTGACAGGGAGTCTTGCAGCAATCTGGAGAGCATTTTGCCCCAGTTTAAGGGATGAAACAGTTAGTGCACGGGCCTGACAACAGTGGCATGTGAGTGGACTCTGAGTCTGCAACTCCAGAACCAAGGGCTGGTTCTGAGCAGGGTGGGTCTTGGTGATGGAACACAAATGCACAGGCAGAATGTGAGAACTCCATGTAGCGAACAAAGGGCTATAAATAGAGTTTGATTCTGTAGTCACTGCTGAATCTTGGCAAAGCTATCTTGAGATCACAATCAGAGCATAGGGGCATCCAACCAGCAAAGGGATAAGGGACAAAGTAACACTTTAAATGATGCAGAAAGGTGGGCGATGACTCATTACCCATTCACTTGTTCATTTTGAGTAATGTGCTGCCTGCTTTAATTATTGATTTTCCTGAAAATCAGGGGATTGTCTCTCTGGGATGATGTCAAGATAGAATCAAAATGGCAAAAATGATCCCGGGGTTATGATCTGTACTCTGCCTATGCTGGAGTCACTCCTTGCTTTTGGAAACATTTAAAAAAATCCTTTTTCTTGCTAAAGACACTGCATCTCTGGTCCTGTGGAACCCTTGGGGATGCTGCACTGACGTGGCTGCCACACAAGAGAAGAGCCTCGTTCTGCACGTACGAGAAGGGCACACCAAGTGAGCATCCAAAGCTCTGATAGTTTTTCAATGTCTACAAGGCTATGGAACATCACGTTCACAACCTGCTGGTGCTTTACACCCCAAAGAGTATGGAAGACATGGGGGAAGATCCATTTCTCATTCCATTAAAAAAATAAAAACTTAGTGCCTATCCTCTATAATACCAAACCTGGATGACACTGAGCAAAGTTAGCAGTATAAAGGCAGTCAGTCAGGAAATGGGATACGGAATGGACCCTCAGAGAACACAGATCCTCAGATGAAGTGTCACTTGTCATGTGACCAGAAATGGTTTTCAAGCTGTAGGACCCACAGGCTTGGTAGATGGCATCACGGAGCCCCATGCTCTTGCACCTGAATCCCTCTTCTCTCCCCTCTTTCCTTTCCTTTGTCCCCCACTGTTCCTCTCCCTTCCCACCCTACCGGTCGGTGCGTTGGAGACCAGGAGACAGGACATGGACACAGAACCCCAGCAAGTAATTTCTTCCTCACACTGTTGTACCGATTTTTCTCAACACGGGTCTGGAGACCACCTTGAGGGGTGACAGGGTAATTCAATTTCCAATCCATTTCGTTCTTGGTCTCTGAGTAGAGACTGCCCACAAGGCACCAATTAGGGGAAACAAGAGGCCAAAGGAAGAGAGAAGTTTGCTACTGTATTGCATGTGTGTGTTTTGACATTTAGTTTGAACTTCAACCTGGCCTGTGCTCCTTTGGGAGCTTTTAAAAAGAAATAAACTTCGTCTCATTACCATCAGATACAATGATGGGGGAAATGGGCTGGAAAAATCCTGAATCTTTTCTGAGCCCTATTTTGCGCCTACAAAGAGAAGGGCAAATTCTTTACTGCTGTGCCATTCAGCTATTATGTTTAACAATCTAATTAGAAAGGCCGGGTAGCCTATTCCCATTGTAAAAGCTAAGACAGTACGCACAAGCAAATCCAATTAGACAGCTGTCCTTTACAGATCCGAGCTGCCCTCCGGCCAGGTTCTAATGAACGACCCGCCACCCCAGCCCCTCCCCGCAGCCCCCAGGAGATGGGTTTTGTCCATAAACTGGGCCAGATGACAGTGGCAGTACATTCAGGGCTCCCCACCCTGCGGCAGGCGGCGTGGTTACCTGCTCGCTGGCACGCAGCAGGAAGCCTTCGCTGGGGCGCTGGGGCTCCTTCCTTTCCAGCTGAGCCTCCCTGAGCCTGGGCCGCCAGTCCTGCCCCACTCTGAGCGCCGTGCTCCTTCGGGATGATCTTGCCCGCCACGTTCAAGCAGGTCAGCCTTATGCTAACAGGTGGCAATAAATCAGAACCGTTGCTTTCACTTTTATGAATGTTACTTTCTGCACACCAGGGACTTATTTAACTTGAAACAGACCAAAAACTATACATTGAGCCGCATGCTTTCCATGCCTTTGTTTTTCACCACGTATGGCTTAAATTAAGGCGCCCTGTGTTGAGCAGATTGCTCACTGCAAGTTAGTCATCTGTTTAGTGTTTGGATGTCCCATAAGGCAGTTGTGGTTATTCACAAGTCTATTAATTAAAAGGAGAACCAGTAAGAGAACTACTAAATGGGCCTGGGATCGTGTGGCCACTTCAAATAAAAGATACGTTAAAATGGGTGTAACAAGACCCTCTTGGGTTCCCTTTCTGGATGCATCTGATCGGTAGTCATTGTTGGAATTAGGCGTGTGAAAAAGTGCTCTTGTCATCACTGCGTACAAAAGGAGGAGTTTTATGACAAAAATTAGAGCGATGTTGTCTAAGTCGATAGGATTGAGATAGTGTCAAGTTTTCCATTTTTAAAGATCTATTTTCATCAGGCAGTGACTCATTGAAAAATATCCACCTTGTGTTGAAATCAAGTCTTATCAGAGCAGAAATCACAAAGGATCTTTAGCTTCTGAGAGAAGAAAAAGAACACACTGTGTCTATCAGCAAGATAGGTGCTAATAGAGACTGCCCTTACCCTTACTTTCCTCTGTATTTTAGGGACCAAAGTACCTCTCATGTCATTCTGTTTATTCCCAAAGCCACATCACCAGAACCCTGGAACCAATTTGTTTTATGTATGAGGAACTGAGTGTTTAAGTAGTTTTGCAAACATCCTCAAAGGAGTTCTGCCACTTACAGTCATGGCAGAAGTAGGAATTACTGGATAATAATCATTCGCTTGCTTATGAGTTATCAATTCCCTTTTAACCAGGAAGAATTTGATTTTGAAAATATCCTGTAAAGCAAGTGTTATAAAATTTGATTTTTTAAAAAAATTATTTATTTGAGAGAGAGAGAAAGAGACTATAAGCAGGGGGAGAGGGAGAGGGAGAATCCAACTCCCCCCACTGAGCAGAGAGCCCAACGCAGGTCTCAATCCCAGGACCTCGGGATCGTGACCTGAGCTTAAGGCAGATAGTTAACTGACTGAGCCACACAAGCTCCCCTAAAATTTATATTTGGTTAATATTTTGTGAAAATGGAACTTGCTTTTGCGAAGGTGTTCTATGTTGGACTATTCCTGGAAACGGATCAATTGCCCATAGTTGATGTATATTTAAGATGAATTTTCTGGCATATCAGATTGTGATTATACTGGCTAAAACCAGCTACCTTTTCTGTGGTTTGCGGGGATGTTCAGATCTGAGATATAAACAGCATTACAGATTGCTGAAAACTGGGACCAGAGTCATTTGCAAATCATTGACCCCTCAATGGCAAATCAGCTGGCAAAACGTATACTTGATTCAGTAAAAAATTTCAGAGCATCTATTATGTGAAACTAAAGAAAGAAGGTGTACAGAAATAGGCTTACTTACATATGACTTCTAGGAACTTACAATTTAATTGGGAAGCTAGACCTTAAACATGAAAATGTAAGCAATTACTTAGAATAACCAGCATTATACATATTGGAAATAGCATATTGCATGCTGTTTGACACAGCAGTGGATAGTGTCTTTAAAAAGGTTTTAGAATAATTTTTAAATAAAATAAAGCTATTTGCCTCATATTCATCAAATTAGAAATGTCATGATATTTATGATGTAGTTTTGTGCTGGATGAATGAATGAGGGCCTAAGGGCAGAAAGACAAGTTGAAATAATGATTTTAATAGAGCAAAACTTAATGGGAACAAAAATAAAGACCCAAACTTATATCCTAAATACAAATACTGAATTACTGCATGAGAAAAATATTTTACCACAGCCTTAGAAAAGACTGTAGAATAAATGAGTTGAGAGTGAAGGAGAAGAGTATGGACATTTATTAATCAGCTACCATGTCCCAGCAACTGTGGTAGGTGCTCTACCAAGTCTTCCATCTTCCCAGAAATGCTGGGGCATCTGGAGCACCTTGCATAGCGTGAGTATTTTATATGCATCTTCTGTTCGATTTTCATAACCATCTTGCAGAGTGGATGCCACCTTCACTTGACTAATGAGATAACTAAAGCTCAGAGAGGTGAAATCACTTGGCTGGTGTTGCACAGGTAGCAAATTAGATTGAGAAATGGACCGTGAATTCTCTTTACTTATTTATTCACTCTTTTCTTTTATTATACTTTACTTTGTTTTATTTATTTATTTTTACCGTGCCATCTGTCTTTCAGCAGGTAATGTAACTTCATTGATAGACATGTAGTACCCAGAGTGAGGGAGAGAGTTCTGTTCTGTTAGAAGAAGGTTGTGTCAGAGCAATAAGTGCATGGATTCTGGTACCAGGTGGCCTGGGTTTCCACTCAAGTTCTGCCACTTAGGAACTGAAGGCATTGGCCAAAGTATTAAAATAACAACAACAACAACAAAAACAACAACATCTCTTCATGCCTCAGTTTCCCCATCTCTAAAGTGAGGGTAAGTGTAGTACCTAACCATTTTCTGGGTTATTGAGACAATTCAGTAGGTTATTATTATTTTTTAAATGTATTTTTACCAAGATATAATTGACATAAAACATATCAGTTTTAGGTGTAGAACATAATGATTTGCTATTCACATTGCAAAGTGATCACCACAATAAGTCTAGTTAACATCCATCCCCACATATAGTTATTACCAATCTTTTCTTGTAATGCAAATTTCTAAGATTTACTCTCTTAGCAACTTGTGATGTGCAATAGTGTCTTTAACTGTAGTCCCACGCTGTACATTATATCACCATGCCTTACTTATTTTAGACCTGGAAGTTCCTACTGTTTGATTCTTTTTACTATTTCTCCCATCCCTATCCCTACCTCTGGCAAACACCAACCTGTTGTCTGTATCTATGAGTTGAGTTTCTTCTTTGAGATTCCACATGTAAGTGTGGTCGTAAGTATTTTTCTTTCTCTGTCTGACTTATTATGGCAAGATTTCACTCTTTTTTATGGCTGAATAATACATACACATATATATGTATATATGTATGTATGCCATATCTTCTTTATCCATTCAGCCATCAGTAGATACTTTGGTTGTTTCCATACCTTGGCTATTATAATAATGCTCCATGAACATGATGTGTGTGTGTGTGTGTGTGTATATATATATACATATATATATATATATATATATTTAGAGTTAGTGTTTTTGTTTTCTTTAGAAAGATATCCAAACATGGAATTGCTGGGTCATATGGTAGTTCTATTTTTAATTTCTTGAGAAACCTCCATACTGTTTTCCACAGTAGCTACACCAATCTACATTTTTACCAACAGTAAAGGGTTCTCTTTTCTCCACATCCTCGCCAATATTTATTATTTCTTGTCTTTTCGATAATAGCCTTTCTAACGGGTGTAAGGTAACATCTCATGGTGGTTTTGATTTGCATTTCCCTGATGATGAGTGATATTGATGTTTACGTACCTATCAGCCTTCTGTGTGAAAAATGTCTATTCGGATCTATCCATTTTTAAATTAGATTCTATTTTGTTTGCTGTTGAGTCATATAGATTCTTTTTTATTTTAGATATTAACTCTTTATCTAATATGTGATTTGTAAATGTTTTCTCCCATTCAGTAAATTGCATTAACATTTTTTGATGGTATCCTTTGCTGTGCAGGAGTTTTTTAGTTTGATGTGGTCCCACTTGTTGACTTCTGCTTTTGTTGCCCTCGCTTTTGGTATCAAGTCTGAAACATCATCACAAAGAATGATGCCAAGGAACTTACCTTCTATGTTTTCTTCTAGATTTTATGATGTCAGGTTTTGCATTCAAGGTTTTAATCCATTTTGAGTTGAATTTTGCGTTTGGTGTAAGATTGCGGTCCAGTTTGATTGTAATAAATTATTTCATGGAAAGCTCTTAGAATAACCATTCGTGGAACATCTTAAGGACTGTGAGTACATTACTCTGCTATTGTTCTGCTCACATCAGGTCTAACCTAGGGTCCTGGGCCATCACTTCAAGGGGCACATTGGGAAATCATTTGTCTCATTAAAGCCTCCCCAGAAGTGATGATAGGGCTGGAAACATCCCTGCAATACTATAGCAAAATCTGAAGGCACTTACTCTACGTGTTGAGAGCCATTTAAAAATATTGAAAATAATTTTATTCTAAGTTCAGCCTTAAAAAAGAGTACTAGGAGAAGAGGAGTAGTTCTTTGTTTGGTAATCACTCTCTAATTCATGACAGCAGATGACCTAATGAGTTCCGAGGACTTCCAGCCTTGCCTGGGAGGGAGGTATTGTTGAGGCCATTTCTTTGGGGTCTTCTATATGCTAGTGCTATGCTTTTCCATCACGTGCATCCCTGTGGTCAATGTCCTGCACACAATGATGCAGTGATGGGGCTCTTATTCCTCATGATGCTGATGAGGCTCCTGAGTTGTGGAAGGAGAGTGAGGTAAATTTTCTCACAGCATAATCACTTGTTAAAAAAAAAAAATACTTATTGAGTGTCTGTGATGCTCCAAACATTGTTCTGAACACTTGAAAAAAACAGGCCAAAGTCACTGCCCTGATGAGGCTGGAATCTGCTGTAGCCCCCAGAGATGGAATCCAGGGCCCAGTTCAGCACTACCCTAACTTGAGAACTTGCACATGGGGAACAAATGAGCTGAATGAAACTACAAGTGCTTCAAACTCTCTGACATTTCTTCTTCAGCCAGTTTGATCTGACATTCAATTAACCTATTGACTACCAGTCACTTTATAGAGTATGTATTATTTAATTCTCAGAACAAATGTTTTAGGTAAGAATTCGTCCATTTCTCAGAGAAACATGCTCAGAAATACTGGGGGCTAAAGTTGTGCCTAGGAACTCCAGTTTAGGACAATTTAAGTTATGAGATGACTGCCTTCTAAGAAGACCCAGAGAGGAGGGGTTGTGTGACATCCTCTTTGGTAATCTCGCTACTAAAAACTAGAGTGATCCCTTGGCACACAAGCATGAATCCCTTGGCTCATGCTTAGCCTATCACTCCTGATAACTTTTGGTGTATAAGCATGTGAGAGTCTAATCTGGTATGTGGTTTTCTATGACCTTGTGAGTCACTCCAATCCCCAGTATACTACCTGTCATTCAGCAAAGTCCAATGGCGCTCCCTCTTCTCATGAGTAACTAGAGAAAGACACCATGCTGGGCACTTTCCTCTGAACTCTTGCTTCCTTTGCAGTCCCAGGTGCAAGAAATAGCAGAGAAAAAAAAAGCAGGAATTTAGGCCAAATAAAGTCTGGGTAACCAAAGGGCCTATGATTTGACATTGAGAAGACTGCTTAGAGGCAGACCACATATAGTAAAGAAATTTCTTTCATTCATAATATCTCAGACTTTTTTTTAAAGAGTCATGGTTCTGCTTTTACCTCCAGAAAGTGACATCTTGGGAAACTTCTTTTCCTTGCTGTGTTTTCACTATCACAGAGCTCGTCACAGGTGACTCTCCACCCTTCCCATGCAAGGTACTGGAGTTGGGGAACATTCTTGCTGCACAGATAGATGGCGTAGGATGGGAGGAGTTACCTCAGAGGCTTAGGAAATCATTCTTTCATAGGGCCTTTTTGGTGTGTGCACACCTTAAGAAAAGTCCCTTATGGGTGGTCGGGCACCAGACTGTCCAGAAATGAAGATACCCAGGTGCATGATTGCTCTGAGCTGTTGCGGCAGCAGGTGGGGGCGCTTGGAGGTGATATGGGGGGCATTTTTTAGCACATTGGAGTATGAGATGAGGCAGCACAAGATTCTTTCCTGTGTCCAGGGGCCTCATGTTAGACAGAAAGCAGGAATTCAGAGCCATACAAGTGTGTGCTGGGACATCTGGTCCTTCTCTTGGGATACACAAATTCAGGGTTTCTAAAGGTTTCCTTTTACAACTCAGTGAATGCACTTGTTTAGGATGGCTTTCTTTCACCTCCAGGAATCTCTAAAAAACACTCCTCAGAGCTGAAAATTTATCTTTGCTTTTAAAGTTTTGATCTCATTCTTTGCTCCTGGTGCCCTGTGAAATGAAACCTCTTCCCTCAACAGTACCCACATCCTCTAAAGACTTGTAGGCAGAGAGCCCATAGTCTCTTCTCTTGGTTCACTCTTCTGTCTGCTTCCAAACTAATGTTTAGCCAAGTTAGACACATTTATTTTACTTTCTTAAATAGCTGATTCTTTTTAATTAATCTCGGGACTCATCTCTACTCCAAATGCCTTATGTTGACAATAGTGTAGCATTTTAAAATAAGCTAATTTGCACATGTAGACATAGCTATAAAATCTACAAATTATAATGAGGATATATATACACTTTCACATCTATATGCAGCACCTTCTGGAAAATGCCACTTCTAGACTCCACCCAACCCTGTCTACTCACATCATAGAGTGACAGAATGGCAAACATTTTTAAGGCCCTTGTCACACATTCTTAATCTATGCTTGGAGACAGCCGCACAGACACAGTGTTTAAATGTTGGCTCTTGTTATACAAATTGTTTGCATGAAAATGATCACAAAAATTACTTATATAGGAAAGAAAAAAAAACCCTTTAGTTTGGAAAGTCTTAATAGAACAGAAATGAATGACAAGTCCATGCATCCACATAGGAACTTTCCATTAGATATTCTTACAGGAATGATTCCAGGATATTCAAGTAAGTGCAACCAAACTAAACACAGATTATCTGATAACTATATAATTTCCACAGGATAGTTAGGAAAAGAATTACAAATATATACACATATGACTAGTAGAACTGGGGGAAAAGCCCATTGTGGAGATTCTTGTGGTCTATGGCATCTGTATGGGCCTGTGAAATATAGAGAAAAGTCATGTGTTCTCAAAGCTTCCCAGGTATCCCCATCACTGTGAGCACATGGGAACACCTGCCCCATAAAGACTTTGAAGAGTATATCTATTTATTTGAGAGACAGAGAGAACTAGCAGTGGGAGGGGCAAAGGGGGAGAGAGAGAGAGAAAAAAAAAAGAGAGGGAGAGAGAGAAGCAGACCCCCTGCTGAGCAGGGAGCCTGATGCGGGACTTGATTCTGGAACTCCAGGATCATGACCTGAGCAGGAGGCCGTCGATTAACCAACTGAGGCACCAAGGAGCGACCTTGAGGCATTTTTTTTTTTTTTCAGAAGATTTTATTTATTTGACAGAGAGAGAGGGCACATGCAGGGGGAGAGAGAGGCAGAGGGATAAAAGGAGAAGCATACCCTCTCCACTGAGCAGAGAGCCCAACAATGTGGAGCTCAATCCCAGGACCCTGAGATCATGACCTGAATTGAAGGCAAACACTTAACAGACGGCCCCCCAGGCGCCCCTCCCACCCACTGCCTCCAATAAAGACTTTGAATGTGTCTCTCTCTTGCACAGTGTAGATGGGAGAATCACTCCCATTAACATGAAATGAAATTACATTGAAGCACTGAAGGGAGAAGAGCGTCTAAAAGAATGTCCAAATAAAAAGACCAAGAAGACTGGTCCTTATCTCAGGTATGCACACATGAGCTTTATCTAGTGCAGTTGGCAACAGGACATTTGGGCCCTGGGATTAAGGCCTGAAAGAATTCGTTCTTATAACGAGAGAGAGTGCCAGGGATTTTTATTGCCTCCTGAAATAAGTTAATTCTATGAATTAAATAATGAAGAGGAGAGAGTCTGGCAGAGAGACTGGGGATCAGACAGGTGCCGATTTTAAAGGAGTCTGAAGAGCCAAGAGGCAACTCTGCATGAAGGAATGAGGAAACCTTCGTTTGCTACACCAACCTTTTTATTAACAGACTGAGGTAGGAACATGGCTCAGCTGGGGTAGGGAATGCATGCAGATAAAATAGCAATCGATTAGAGAAGTGCTCTAAATATTCTTTCTCCTCAGGAGCTGGGAGCAACATTGAGGATGAGGTTAACCCTTTGAGAGCCACCTTCTAAGTCGATGGTCATAGATACCAAGGGCTTTTACCCCACAGATGAATCTGGCTCTCCTTTAAAACCAATCACCCTGAAGGACTCCTTGACCTTGCTGGGGGAAGCAGCCAGTCCTATTTGGTCCACTCTGCCATGAAGGGATTCTGACCGAGAAGTAATATCCATGCAGCAGCAGGTGGTTCTGAGGACCCTGATTCCCTGGGGGTGAGGCCAACTCTTATATGGGAGATGATGCCATCGCAAGACCTACTGAAACGGGGCCTGGCATGGAGCAAGAGCTTGGCCAGTATTGGGGAATGAGTGAATGACTTAATAAATGATGTCCAGGAACATTAGACTCCTTCTGACCTGGGCCTCTCCCCAGAAACCTGAACATACATCTCACTGGATGATACTTCGGGGTGAGAAGGCTTGTTTCAACCCTCCCTCATTCCTCCCTATTTCTGAAACTTCCGACCTATGTGTGGGGTTTGTATAGGATCTGGGGAAGAGATAAGCCTCAAAAGCCTTATTTCTTAGCCTGAGAAGAGTCTTTGCAATGCTCTCATTCCACTCCCACCCAGCTGAAGTCATTATATCCCAGAACATTTCTGGAACCCCAGGGGAGTATTTGTGTTGCAAAACTTAGGGCTAGTCCAGATGGAGGCTCTATGGACTAAATAGAAAAATGTTAGTACCCCCTCCGAAGAACTCATAGGAAGTCTTAATTCGAATGCAATGCATATGGAGGGGGCTCCCAAGGCAGTCAGGCTTAGGTGAGGTCATGAGAGCAGGGCCTTCACGATGGAATTAACACCCTTTTACGAAGAGGAAAAGACATGAGCTCCCTCTCTGCCATATGACCACACAGCAAGAAGACGGCTGTCTGCGGTCTAAACAGGGATCCTCAACAGACACCAGACTTGCCAGCGCCTTGCTGTCGGAATCCAGCCTCCAGAACTGTGAGAGAGAACTCTCTGTTGTTTCAGCCACTCTGTCTGTGGCACTCGGTTAGAGCAGCCTGAACGGACTATGGCAGGAAGCAGGGACAATTTGGAGAGGGCGCTGCCCCATCCCTGCAGCTCCCAGTTGGCTCTCGGCTCCTGCGATATAAGTGCAACCGTCTTCAGCCTGCACCAGGTGGTTCCCAAATTCTGAACCCTCCCCTGTACTTCAGAGAAGTGTGTCTCAGGTTTAACATACATGAGCCTCACCTGGGGATCTTGTGAACACGTGGGTTCTCTTCCAGTGAGTCTAGGAGGAGGCCCAGTTTTGCATTCCTAACAATTGCCCAGGTGATGCTGATGCTACTGGCCTTTGGCCCAGACTGGAACTCAAGCAAATGGAAGCTCCTGGAAGATAAAGCCAGCCTCTCTTGTAGTTCTGATGTCAGATCACAGATCCATCACTTTGTAATGATTTGTCCAACAATTCAGTGGTGCAAAGTGAGGAATTTGGTATCGACACCCTTTGTACCTGCCTGGGGGTATGGCCTGAGGATATGGCCCTTGGAGGGTGCTGGCTTCTCAGAAAATCCTGCAAATTAATAGACAATATGCCATCTAATTGTCTTGACTGGACCTGCCATCACACTCCCACCACCACCCCAGGGCAATGGTAAAGATACTCCATGATTGTGGACTGACTCCAGGGGTAACTCACACTGTACATACCTGTGCCCACAATCATAGGACAGGCCTGACTTGTTGAAGAAAGCCTAGCAACTTACAAGGCTGTTAAATTCCTGCCAGTATAACATACGAATATCCAGTTTATTTAAAAGAAAACACACAGTATCTTTTTCTAAATTAAATTCTGGACTGGTTAAATTATTTTGATATTATTCCTAATGGAAGGCTTTGGTGAAAAAAATATAATCACAAACAAATAAGCAATGAAGGAAACAAAAACACAGTGGATTCCATTCACTGCAAATTATTAGCCATCAGCATGTCGAGGAAGGTGTTCTTTGCATGCACGGAAGGACAGATTTACCACGAGCTTAAACTGAGTTCTGTCTCATGAGACAGGACAACAGGAGTGTTAATGAGAAACCAAAGAAAGAATTTCTAGACTCAAGTGACCTGCTTGGCACTGGCTCATTAAGGGGCAGCTCCCCTTCTCCGGTCTCTGATTTCTCCTGCCCCAGCAGTTCAATGAAATGAAATCATTTCAGCAACATTCTAAAGTCAATTGCAAGACATCGCCTGAGCCCTCGAGTGCACAAAAATCAGGAAGTATTGTGTATTGAGCACTCCCCACATGCAGGGTTTTGGGAGCGGTAACAGGCAGAACCGGCGTGGAGGGAGTAAAGGGAATTGCAGTACTACTAGGGGACTGACAGAGGGTCCTAGTGACAAACCAATGTGCTGGAGATCTAAACCATCCACCACCAGGACAGGAATCTCAGGTAAGCAGCAGGGGCTTATTTAAACCTTCAATATTGCCTTTCCAAAGTGCAGGCTCACACACAGACTCTGCTTTAAAATGTCATTACGGTGAACCATCACTTGAAAATCTCCATGATTTTGACAAAATTGGAACAAGTGATATAAAAATGAAAGGTCAGAAAAGCCCTGTATGACAGAGCTTAGTTGGCCTGGTATAGATTTCTTCAAAGGCCTCTTTTGCTTACCGCTAATGCCAAGACGATGTGTCAAAGTTGTTTAAGATGGGGATCAGTTTTAATGAATGTGACCTCAGCTTTCCAAGGTGTTTAGGTCTGGGAACACTTAAAGTACATCTGTTATTATTTTGGTTGTGCTGAATTTCTTATTTTACATGGTTTCATTTCAAGAGGGGCTGTTTGAGGGAATACAGAGGTAAACTCCTATATCACCGTGTTCTGGTTTAATTTTTTAATTTAAACTCTTTATTTCTATAGTTTGTACCATCTGATACTTCTGTTTGCTTGAAGTAGTAATTTTACATTGAAATTTTACTTTGGAGTTTATATCTCTACCCTTTGCGATAAACCCAGTGCCAGATTGGCTCTCAGTGCCTTAATTCACATTAGATTTATCATCCTATCAACCCCACATTAAGAAAACCCATTATCTACTTGTGATTTTTGTACTAGTTCCTTTATGAGAGAATTCACAGAGATTTGACCCTGCCACTTGGGAACTTAGAGAGTGATAGGTAGGAAATCGAATCGAATTGAATCGAATTACCATCAAACATGTTTGTAGGCTAAATGAACAATGGAGGATAAATCAACGATTGACATGCAGGCAGAAATGGTACTTGTCTCCTTTGCCTCTACTCTTCCTCACCCTCATCTATTTCTACCACTCGTCCATGTACCCTTCTCTCTCCATCCATCCACACATCCATCCACCTAACTATTTTATAAAGAGGCCCAAAGAATAAGAAAGAGTTGGATTTTGTCATATGTAATATGACTTCTAGCCTCAGATGTTGATATTATTTTGCTAGATCATGATTGAAATAATCTTAATAGCAATCTGTAATAATAACTGGGCAAGTTCTTCTGCTAGGTACTGTATAACACCCTTATGAGCTACCTGAGGGATTATCCAAGAAAACAGAATAGCCTAACTATACTGTTAACTTGGGTATCAAAAGAGGTTTTGATATTAATATTGGTTTGTTTAGCTTTACCAAACAAATGGTGAAAACCTTTCACCCAGATTTGGTTAAGGCATTAGACTTCCTTCTAATTTGATCAGGGCTGTGCTTCTTGGGTGGTCTAATTTCTGCTCAAATTGCTTTCCTCCCATTGGCACATTACTTTCTTGTTTCAAAGCTGCTATTACTCTTTGTGGGAGATCTTTAATTTCTCTAGGTTCCCTTGAATTCCAAATCTTTATCTATATTGTACCTTTGGAAGTGGATCGTTCCTCTAACACATGCTACTAAATATGTGATGTTAATTATTTAGTACGTGGCCCTAGGGTCTTAGCCGCTCCTTGTTACCAACCTCTGCTTCCATCTGTATGTGTGGTGTAAGCAGCTTTGACCCCTCCTGTGTTTTATTCTCTGTGTCTGTGAAGTTCTGAGAAGGAGGAAAAGGACTACCTCTCTCCTTTTTCTCAAACACTTTTTGATCTGAACAGTTACTTCCCGAATGGTGTCTAATACTCTTTTGGATACAAACACTGACACTAAGGAACTCTCATGTTATACTGTCAAATAGTCTTAATGATAACTCGAGCTTGGATGGCCATTATTTCCATTCATTCCCTGGGTCCTGTGGTACAAACGTTATTCAGTTTAAAAGTGATTCACTCTGTTTAAGAGCTATCTTGCAAAGTTCTCTCAGTTCTCCTGAGTCCTACCTATCGTGGGCACAGGTCCTTGGTTTTGCTTTTAGGTAATGGGCTGCTTCTAGCTTTGGCTGGTGTCTGCACTCAGGCCAGGCTGTGCCCACTGTCTTCCATTAATAGTTACTGGTTGGCCTATTTAGCTCCCAGCTAAAATCGCTTTTCTGCTGTCTTTCTCTTGCCTAGAGATTGTTCCCTGTGGACCGAATTCTCTGGGATTCAAAAGAGACATGGGCAGGAATTGGACCCTAATTTCTCCTGGTGTTTTATATATGATGGTTTCATTTTGATTTGAAATATTTCTCAAAATACCCTCTCATTGAACTATGTGGGAAAATCCAAAACACATGATCTTGTTCGATTGTATCAAATAGACCAACTTCCTTCCATTTGAAAATTGATAGTCAACATAGGAAAAAACAACTCTCAAAAACTCCACTAACTGTATGAATCAGGGCAAAGTCTTCAAGCTTTCCAGACCTCCATGGCCCATGTGGTAAGTGGAGATGACACTACTTTCTACTTTTTAATGAAGTGCTATTGGGCTAAAAAACATTTTCATACTATTTAAAAATGTGAGCTCATTCTAAATTTTATTTGTTAAAGCATGTAATTACCTTTTTTTTCTCTGGGATTGGCTATAACCTGAATGCTAAATTTTGAAAGTAATTGTCTATTTTACAAAGCTTGTATTATTCAAGCTAATGCTTCATTTAAAAACATATACTTAACATTTTTAAATGCGTTGAAACTATTTTATTCAGAATGAAATGGCCAGTCATAACATGTTATCCTAGTTTCTAATTTTTTTCCTAGAATTGCCTGCAAAGCATGACCTTATTTCAGGTTCAAACATACAAAAAGAGCAACAATGAACAAACAAACCTCCATGATCAAGTTGTCACTTCCCATCACACACTTTTGGTGCCTGCTCATAACTGTTATTATTGAACCATCCATATTGAAAAACGTAATCTTTAAAATAACTGTAAGTTAGGGCCCCCAACATTTGGACCTAATGAAAGACTTCCTGATTGAAAAAAGTCTAATTTATTTTCTAAGTTTTAAAAGTACAGCTTTCAATGGCAAAAGCCAAAATTCCTTATGAACACAACCACCCCGCATGGAAATGATGCCTGCAGCTTATGGTGGGTGTCCTTTTGCTTGATCTTGATGACAGCCGCCATGAGAGGAAGCTAGGCTTGTTTTTTTGTTTGTTTGTTTTGTTTTTGTTTTTTGTTTTTATTCCCATTTTATAGATAAGGATACTGAGGTTTGTAAAAACTCATTCCAGGTCATATAATGAAGTGGAGAGAACTCAGGACTAGAACCCAAAGATCTACCTTCAGATCTAATATTCATTTTATGATAGCCCCGAAGAGAAATATCTTACAAAATTTCCTTGTAGTCCACTACCTGGAATTCTTCAGATTCAGCCTGATTTCTAGGCATGTGTTGAGTTATTTCCCATCATACAGAGACCAACCTCTTATGGCTTAATCTTTTTAAGGTCTGTATCAGATTCTGGACTAATTCTGTCTGACTGCTTCTACTGAGGCTTAGTTTGGGCCACTCTTTATAGAAGCTTAAGACACTGAATTACGTATTTTAGTGGTACAGGAAAAGGTTTGTTCCGGAGGATCTGTTCATTTTAACAACTAAGGATTAGAGTGTGGTAATTTATGCTTTGGTACTCAGAGAGTTTATTTTCTGTCCTGGTTTACTCCCTTTCACAGCTAGCCACCGGAGCATTCGGGGGAGCTGTGTGGGTATTTTGGAGTTTCAGGCTGGCCCTCGCTCTCTAGACACCGGGCCGACTGTAGCAATCACATCATTCATAGCAGATTCAACACAGTTATTTTTTGGTCATAAAAAGCTAAAGGCTTTTGAATACTTGGTCATTTTTATTACCTAATTTCAGAGTCCTCACCAGCATCATTATGGTTCATACAAACACATGATTTTATGAAATGCTTGCTCACACAAACTTTTGGACGAGGCTGTTAATCAGTGTATGTGATTTCCACGAGGGCATTGCTATGTCGTCCACTGGCCTTTCCTCACAGCCCTGGCACAGTCTGAAATAACTATTGCTTTTCTTTTCTGTGTGTATGGTCATTGTGGAAAAAGGATGTGCTGACACCAGAATATAATTATTCGTCTCCTAGGCTGCCTCAAATGTGGTCAGCCAGCCTTCTTTAGATTCCCAGCACATATTCCACAGGCTGCGGTGGTATTTTATTTCTGAATGGACCAGCGTTTGTTTTTGTGGAATTATGCAATTCATTTTCATTACACATTCAAATGTGTTCCTTATTTGCCAGCTGATTGTCTTCATTCACAACAGTTTCTTCATTCTCTCTCCCAAATTCTATCTCTATTTTCTCCTTCTCTCTCTCTCATTTGAAGCTCTCCCCGTGAAATAGGTGGGATCTTACAGGGGCGGACCCCGGTGCAGCCATATCCTTTGAAGCACTCCATCAGGGCCAGCAAATCCACTTGCAATTGAGAATTGTTTTAAAAGAGTCAGCTTTGGGCTGGGGGCCTGGAGGGGGGCCCTTTCCAATTACTGTTTCTCATCAACCTGACCACCCTAAGCCATTAAGCCACTGTAATAGTTTTGCTAATTTGATTTCCTGCACATAAACAACCTTTGCTGGGCTTTGAAGTTCTTGAGAAAGGTATGAGGAGTTTCAAATGGCAATAATTCAACTCCAAGCATAAGGCTAATTCATCTTTTTTTTTTTTTAATAAATCAGTAAAACAGAAGTTAATTAAAGTGTAAACAATGGGCAGCATTGTGGCTGAGAGTCTCAGAAAAGGAACCTTTGAAATTCTTTGTGTAATGGATATTACCTGATTACACTCAGAGCAGGGTGGGGTTTAGGAAAAGATCACATTACTGAGCTCTTTTCTCTTCTTCCCCTTAATGTTAAAAAAAAGACAGAAAACCAACAACAACAGATGCTTTTATTTTTTTACTCACTGAGCCCGCTGGGAGCTTCCTAAACCCAAGCTTGCTCAGGGAGGCCCTGCCTTTGCCAGCCCTGGGTAGGGCAGACTCCATGGGGAGCCCACGCTGCAGGGGGGTGGGGGTGGCAGCAGAGAGGGCAGTTTCCACCGCCTTGCTGGTGGAGAGGATGTCACCACAGCGTGATTAACACCAGGCCAGGTTACGCAAAGGACACGGACTCCCCTCAACCCTGATGCCATGGGGTTTTGGGTCTGTGCAGGGGCCGGGATGAACAGAGACCCTCCTCCCCCCTCAAACTGCAGGCTTGGCTGAGAGAGGTGCAAGGGAGGGAAGATGTGGCTAAAAATATCCCAAACACCAGAGTGTTTTCAGAACTAGTCCTCTGGTTTTTGATCTTGAGTGAATAGAGAGAAGAGAGGTGCAAGGAGGTGAAGCAAAAATTCCAGCACTCCTGGCAACTGGCCTCGTTTTCTCCGCAGACCAAGTGGTGGAAGGAGATGATATATTTTGTTTAAGAAGTCAAATTCCAAAGAATAGTAAAGTGATGTTGCATATCGTCACCTATCACACTACACTTAATAAGTAAAGGCACTCATCAGTGATCGCTCCCCACCATTCTGCAGAGCTGACTGCGCACACCATTTGTATGTGGTGTGTGCGCATGCGCGGGTCTGTTGCTGGGCGCTGTAAATGGGGAGCAGAGAACACTAGGACCAAGACAAGCAGAAGTGGTCCCCATGTGGAGTGCGTTAAGAGGTTCCAAGAAGTCTCCCTGGCGAAACAATCCATTCCAGATTGTTCCCCAAAATCTTAATTTCACTTTTCACTGACAGAATTCCTATCATTAATGATCTAATTTTGCAGATAATAAGATTCTCTTTTAACGGGCAGGCATTCCTCTTAAATGTCTACAAGCTATTGATATCTTAGAATCAATTAGTCTAATGGAAAGATTTCTTTATAACATTAAGCTAAAATGTCAGCTTAATGGAGAAAATAAGGGAGCATCGTTTTTAAAAACACGCAGGTGCGGTCAGGAAGGGAGCCTAGGATAAGGGCTCTGGGGAAAGGAAGGGGAATAAAAGCTGTAATAAATGGTGTAAGAGTGACACTGAAGAATTCGGAGGAAGGACATTGATTATCTACTAGTGCTGTCAGGGGCTGGTCCTGGATATGGACAATGGGGCCCAGGAAGGATTCCCAGACTGATGGCTAGCCCGGGAGGCAGATGCAATTCCCACGTAAGTGGAAAGAGGTGCCTTCCCTGGAGCCTTCTGCGACTCTGAACCTAGGTAGAGTGTCATGGAGCTGACAGGACTTTCCACAGGGTTGCTGAAGTGACCAGGGCCCCCTCCAGCAATCCGTTCCCTGTGTCCCAGAAGAACTCCAGCAGAACCAGCAGGCCTCAGGAGGGCCACCTGGAAACTCTCCTGACGGAAGTGCTGTTGAACAAACGCCTGCGGTAAGATTCACAGACTTTTACATTTAAAAGTGACTTCAAAAAAAATACAGTTGACCCTTGAACAGCACAGGTTTGAAGTATGCATGTCCTCTTATACGTAGATTGTTTTCAATAAACACAGTACAATACTGTAAATGTATTTTCTTTCTTTTGATTTTCTTAACATTTTTTCTCTAGCTTGCTTTATTGAGAAAATGTAGTGTAGAATACATAGAACATACAAAATACGTGTTAATCAACTGTTTATGCTATTGGCAAGGCTCCCAGTCAACAGTGAGCTATTAATTGGTCACATTTTGGGGGAGTCAAAAGTTATACACGGATTTTCAACTGCATGGGGGGCTGACAGCCCTAACCCCTGTGTTGCTCAAGGGTCAACTGCATTTTGAACTTCAGAAACTTATCTATGGATCTAAAAGCTTATCCATAAAAGCAAGTGTTTTTTGAAAGATTTATCCTTAGCAATGGAATTTATTGCAGCTGGGAAGAAGGTAGAACCACATTACCAAAGGCCCGTTATGGCCCAAGTCCGGTACAACTTGTATTTTACTTAATTTAATCATTCCAATAACTCTGTCAGGTCAAGATCATCAGTCCCCTGATATAGATGAGGAAAATTAATTTCAGAGCTAATCATTTGTATTTGAATGGAAGGTAAAGTCAGTAGGATCTGAGCGAGGGTCTAGGGGACTGTAGCACATGAACTTAATTCTTCTGCGTCTATTCCCTTACTAAGAAACACTGTTCACTTATTTATGGGCTGTCTTTTAGTTGTGATGTATCTACAGTAATGGCTTTCACATAATCAGTGGAACATTATTATGTAGATTCATAGCTTTATGGCATTTATAGGACTCCAGTGGGATTGGTCAATGTCCCTACTGAATAAGTAGAGTCTTGAATTAGGAAAGCTTGCATCTCCCTCTTGATGATCCTGGAGTTTTAGAGCCGAATGTAACTAGGAGGTATCTAATTCCATTCCCTTCATCCATGTGAGAGAGACATAAGATTAAAAGAGGGGCAGGAGACATATTTAAGGTCACACAGCATCAAAGTGCCAATGTGATCATGGCCTTCCGTTTCTGGGTTTGTCTGCTTCACTGGAACCACTAACTCATGAGCCTTGGATCTGAGAACCTTTTGCCTCCTCCTCTGTAGAATGAGCATGGGCCTTCTGAGCTCCCAGGGCTGCCCCCATAGCCTTTGGGCTGCCTCCTCCATCCCACCTTCCCAGTCTCTGAAACAGAAGATAAAACAAAAGAAGGAAAAACAGTCTGTGGGTTTGGAATTTAAATAAACAGGGAGGTTAACCAAAAGGCTGGTTTCAATAGATTGGAGGCAAAAGGGATTCCTACAGCTGGAGGCAATTAAATAAAACTAAAAAAGGATTCTCACACTCAAACTACTAGACAAGTTCCAGAGACCAAAGGAGGCTTTTGTTGAAGTGAACAAACCCTCACTTTGGCCCAAAATGAACAGGAGCAGCCTTTGTCAGCATACCTTTTGGGGTGAGAACTTGCTCTTTTTTTTTTCCTGGCTGCCTCTCTAGTTACTGTAATTATGATAGTTCTCAGAGAATATAAACCTCTTAATAGAATCAAATGATGCCACAACTCAGCAATATGAGGTTGGAACGTGCCTTAAGATCAGTTGGTAAAGGTTAGGACAGCTGGCTTTCCCTCAAAGTGCAAGGAAGCGAAAAAACCCCAATTTATAGTATTGACTAGTTTCCATGGTAGAAACACTCTACCATGACTGATTTGAAGCTATTAATATGAAATTACTAGTCCACTGATTGTCCAGTTGGGAAGGAGAATGAATGATCGCCTCTTGGGCACAGGTAGCGGCTGCACCGCTGACCTCTGGGAGTAATGGGACAATTCTCACGTGTCCTTGCAGAGAGGGAAAGATTGGTTATCAACCTGTATACTCAGTCATAACTTGGACTCCATCCGCCTGTCGATCTGCTTCCCTACTCCCCTACCTACCTCATTACCTTGAGTTGTAAAATTCAGCGGGGAAACCAGATATTCAATAAGGCCTTTCCGATTCTGATTTTTTGTGATCGTGGTCCCAGTGTGTTATTGTACAGGAACACTCCACCCCTGGCTGAAGCCAGGGAGCTCGCTGTATTTTTAATGGTGTTCAGGCTCTTCTTTATTTGTCTTCAGAGCATTCATCACCTCTTAACTCTTACGTGTCAACTTGTTCTTGTGTGGTTTCCTCAGCTGCTGAGCTCCTGAGAGTGGAGGCTTCATTTGTTGGTTCCCTGCTGTCCCCCAGCACCTGCGACACCCGGCTCTTGACAGGCGTCTAGTAGATGCGTGCTGACTAATGTCCTCCAAACTCTTCCCTATACATTTACAGAAGTTGAGGCTTTAAGAAATGAAGTGATTTTCCTGAAGTCACACAGCGATCTGTGGCAGAACTTAATGTAAAACCTTGCAACTCAGGGCTCCTCAATCATTCTTTGGCTCATCTCACAAAGTCTAAGGCCTAGGAAGGTCACGCGTGTTTCAAGGCTGCGAACTGCAATCTGCAGAGATTAGCGGAAAAAAGAGCCGACATTGGCTTGCCCTACTCTGCCTACTCTGCCTACCCTCATACCTTCATATCATGTTCTTTTCCCTCTTTCAATCGTGTTCTCTTCAGGTAAGGTAGGCAATGCTGGCTTGCTTTATGGGATAAGATTAATTTACGGTCTGTGTATATTTCAGTGGATGTGGAACCATGGAGGCATTTGGATCATTTCTGCTCCAGGGACCCTTCTCTTTAGGGCCCGCCATCATCAGAAGACCTGCCTTTGGTTCCAGCTCTCTGTTGACTTCAGCAAATAATGGCATCAGGTACTATTTTGAGCGCTGGAGATATCAAGATGAGTTACACAAGGCCCCCGATCTTTAGGAGTGCTCAGTCTTCTGAGGAGACTGACAAAGGGTTAATTACATGCTGTGGGCAAATATAAGGACAGAAGAAAGTTTCAAAGCGTGGGAACCCAGAGGAGGGGAACTCAACACAGGGAGTGATAGAGGATCCTCTAAAAAAGACGAATTTGGGTAATCATAATTTATATGGTTAGTGGTTCTCTCATTTCCAAAATGATTCGTAGTTGTGAAAATGAAGGTCTCCACCCATCTACAGAAGGTTCTACAAAAGAAAAGCTAGAGGCTCTGTAGGAATGCCTTGTCATCGTATCCCTCTTCCAGATACTGTAGTCAGGTGCCCATTGATGACTAGCCATGTCCCATGGTTGTGTCAAAAGACAGTGGCTCTGGGGCGCCTGGGTGGCTCAGTGGGTTAAGCCTGTGCCTTCAGCTCAGGTCATGATCTCAGGGTCCTGGATTTGAATGCCACATTGGGCTCTCTGCTCAGCAGGAAGCCTGCCTCCCCGCCCTCTCTCTTCTTGCCTCTCTGCCTACTTGTGATCTCTCTCTCTGTCAAATAAATAAATAAATAATCTTTAAAAAAAAAAAAAAGACAGTGGCCCTGATTTAACTTCAGCAATGACTCCTTGGTTGTGTCCAGAATGGGAAATGGCAGTGACTCATTAAAACATCTGAGCTTAATTAAGAAAATTACCAGATAGAAATTCAGTAGACTGAATCAGCAAAATTCTTCAGTCACAAAGAAATAACCTGACACATGGAGTTGTTGTAAAGTTACTGATTATACAAATTATTGGGGGTCTGCAGGTCTAGGGCTTTCAAGGAATGAGGACTGGCAACCTTGCCGTGGGTCAGCGTAGATTTTAATTAAATGGTAGATTCAAGCATTCCATGTGAGAAATTGTCACTGAATAGCTTACTTTCTGGATTGCTTTTAGCTCTTTGGACTACAGTAGGAATACACACACACACACACACACACACACACACACACACACACACACAGAGTCAGTGAAACTTAGAGCGGTTTTGTGCTTCGTGCGTCATAAGTCATCTTAAGTAATGGTGTGGTAGGAAAATGGTTTTTGTCTCAGTCCACTGGTAATGGATGGAAGTTACACCCGGTGTGATGGCTGCCCTGCATTTTACCTGTTGGCAATTGAAAGAGAATGAACACATCAACATTTACTTATCTGACTTAATGAATGTTATCAGGTGGAAAAGGTAAATCAATAATGGCTGAGATCAAACATACCAATCTCCTTTTGAACACACAATGCCCTCATTTATATAAATCTTAGCCACTTGACGGTTCCTCCATTTGAACACATGCACTGCCAGCCCTGCTGAGAGGCCTTCCATCTTGGGTGCTGGCGGCAGACCTGCGGCAACTTTTAAGTGTGAGGAGACTGAGGAGCCTATGCCTACGATGCCAGTGGTTTCCTAATTAATGTGTTAATTGAGAAGTAGAGCAGACGTGGGTTATTTAAAGTTTTGAGTTCTTGCCCTCCCTCCCCCTCCACAGCTCCCCAGCCTCCTTTAAAAGGAAGGTCGGTCATAAGTGGCCTACAGGTGACCCCAGGCAAGGGAGGCTGGGGGCAAGGACAGATTGCCATCTACTTAATTAGGCAGCTCTGTCTTATTCTTACACCTTCAGCTCTAACATTGTTTTCCCCTGAGGCTATGTTTCTGTGTGAAGTTGTGAACAGTTTTAAAGAGAGGAGTTTTCCAGCTTTCACATTTCTCCTAGTAGCTGGTTCCCTGCACTCTCGGCTCCTTCATTACATCTTCCTTTTCCTTCAGTGCCCATTTTGCCTCTCTGGTCGGCCCTCTGTAGAAGTGCTTGCCTTCAGCAGGGACAAAGGGGCCCAGGGAGGCCTAGCTGAGAGAAGCCACCAGGTAGGAACCGCAGGCAGCCCCACCCCCAGTCCTGCCCAGCCTCACAACATACAGTGTTCCCCAGTCTGGGCTCCTCCCAGCAGCCCCTCTTCTGGTTAAGAAGGTCTTGAGCTGTAGGTGGCTCTGTTTTTCATTTGGTGTTGCCCCTCATGCTTAGGCTCTTAAAATATCTCTGGACACCTTTCTCTGCTTTTTTTCTAGAAGGCACATTCTAACTGTACTGGGAGTTGGTCTCATTGCAAGAGCTTCAATTTAGGCATTTGAATATGCTTTAAAAAAATCAGTGTTGACAAATTATTTAGCCTTACTCTCCTAGGGTTTTTTTTTTTTTTTAAGATTTTATTTATTTATTTGATAGAGAAATCATAAGTAGACAGAGAGAAAGGGAAGCAGGCTCCCCACTGAGCAGAGAGCCTGATAAGGGGCTCAATCCCAGGACACTGAGATCATAACCTGAGCTGAAGGGAGAGGCTTAACCCACTGAGCCACCCAGGCACCCCTCTCCTAGGGTTTTAACAAACACTGAGTTTGGATTGTGATAGCTGAGATACGCTGGGTTGCTTTTTTTTAATCTTTGAATACGAGAAACTTGATATATTTCAGAAAGCATAATGGTGACTTAGGGTTTTCTCTGTTTCTGAGACAAGGTCTCAATAATAAAATGTGTGTGGGAGGGGGTCAGGACTATGCACTCTTCTAGTCAGTCTGATACACCCGATATTTCAATTTCTTTATACTTCTGTGGCCTCCAACTGTCACTGCCCTGTGGGCCAAAGCTTTGAAATACCTTAAAACAAACAAACAAAAAAACCTTAATGCCTTCAGGTTAGAGATCTGGAAGGCTACCTAGCGGGCCTTCCTGCCAGCTCAGAGTCAAAGCCATACCTGAGTCTGCAATTCACTCTCTTCCCAACAGAAGTGGCCAGCCGGGTCCTGCTTTATTGAAGCCCCTCAGGGGTAGTGGGCGGGAGGTGACTCCACCCTCTGCACTACTCAAGGGATTTCAAGGCTTAAGAACAGATTCTCTGAATTAAAATGGAGATTTGGGGGCCAAATTCCAGAGATTCCTATCGATAGGTGTGTGGTAAGGCCCTAGGATCTCTTATAAACCGATTCTAAGTTCAGAGGCCACCCTATGTGGGACTGGAAAAAAAAAAAGTTCTCCTCATAAATGTTTGAACACTTAATATAAGGATTTACTTATAGATTTTATCACACTGTATTTAGAGTTCTACCATTTGAAAAATAAATGCAGGGAATAGTGAATACATATATGCATGCATCTATCTATCTATCTATACATATTATCCTCTTTGCAAGTAACTACTGAGTTAAATAATAGTGACATTGTTGAAAAGTCAGCCTCAGAGCCTGGACTTATCTCTATTGGCACTTCTAAATGTGTGGTGCAGATCTGCAAGTTCAGACAATGCTCGTCTTTTTCTATATTTTGTTGTCTGGTGGTAACATTTTGATAAGCCCTGTATGAGGAGGAAGGCCAATGACTGACGTGGGGATAACACATGAGGTAGACCATTGTCACTTCCTCACTAGTGGTGTTTGTTTGTTTGTTTGTTTTGGTGTTTTTTTGTTTTTTGTACTCTATCCATTGTAGGATACACAAGACCCTGCCTGCAGTATCTTCTTACTCTTATTCTCCCAACTGCCATGCCCTGAAGGACTTCCCTGTCTTTACAAATGGAGAACCCTTTTCCATGGACTCCTAGACTCTCCTTTGTCTGTTTGGCAATTCTTATCCATCCCAGAAGCTCCTGTTCCCTGTGCTTCCCCTTCTCCTGTGGGGCAGCTCTCTGCCCAGAGCTACTACTCTTGGGACATCCCAGTAACACTTTCTTCTCCCTCTGCCCTTACAGACCTCAGTGGCAATGGCTTCTCACCATCAGTGTCTCTGGGTCCTGCAGAATATATCACGTCTCTCGACCCCTTGATATGTCAGTGTTTCTTTCCTTTCTAAGAATGAGAACAAGGATATTATCAAATTCAAAAATATGATTAATATTTTAATCATATTTTTTATCTAGGGATGCCTGGTTAAGCATCCAACTCTTGGTTTTGGCTCAGCATCCTGGGATTGAGCCTTGAATTGGGCTCCATGCTTGGCGTGCAACATGGAGCCTGCCTGGGATTCTCTCTCTCCTTCTCCCTCCCGCTCTACCTTCTCCCAGCTTGCTGTACACATGCTATCTTTCAAATAAATAAGATCCTCATAAATAATAATATTTTAATCTAATCTGTGGACCATATACAAATTTCATCATTTGTCTTAATAATGTTTTTTATAATATTTTTCCCAATATACAACCTAGCTCAGGATTATACACTAAATTTATTTTTTTGGTACATAACATATGATTATCCATGAAGAATGGTTCTTTTTTTTTTTTTTTAAGATTTTTATTTATTTGAGAGAGGGGGAGCATGACTGGGGTGGGTGGAGCAGAGGGAGAGGGAGAAACACATCCTACACTAAGCACAGAGCACGATGAGGTTCTCTATCCTAGGATCAGGAGATCACCATCTGAGCCGGAGGCAGACCTTTAACCAGTTGAGACGCTCAGGTGCCCCAGAATAGTTCTTTTTGTTGATATTTACCAACAACTAAATAATGATGGACTTTATTTATTAATGAAAAAATTTGGCTAATAGATAAAATTTTACTGGTTTTATATTTTTATTCCACAAACTTCTGTGGAATCTTCGACCCTGGATACAGTATATCAGGGATTCATTCTGTGCACGTTATCAACCGGATTTTATATTAAACTGAGCCAATATTGGTTCTGCTGGGAAGTCTTTGAGTTTAAATCTTTCTTCCAGAATACTGGGGCTTGCTCTGAAATTTTGCCTCTGTGTTTTCTGGATTAATGCTCTTTGGTTTTAATCATTCTCCTCTCAAGAAAGACAAAGAGAGGGTACCTGGGTAGCTCAGTCCATTAAGCATCTGCCTTCAGCTCAGGTCATGATCCCTGGGTCCTGGGATCAAACCCTGCATCAGGCTCCCTGCTTAGCCTACTTCTCCTTCTCCCTCTGCCACTCCCCCCACCCCGTTTGTGCTCTCTCTCCTTCTCTCAAATAAATAAATAAATAAATAAATAAATAAATAAATAAATAAAATAATATAATAAAAGACGAAGAGATTGCTCCCTTTGGAGGGTGCCCTCACCTTGTCTGAGTATTATTTAAGAAATGGGACGTGGCTTTCCTTGACAATATACTTGACTCAGGCAATATTGTCAGCTTCTCACTTGAGTAGTAAATCTGAGCAATTCTTTGCCAAATGTAAAGGATGTTCTTTAAAATGAAATTTCTCTCTTATTCAGTTCCTCTAGTTTTGCTGTATTTAAAGGTATTTTATCATTGGTTTTGATATTTATTTTAAAAAAATTCAGAGTAGACAAAATAGATCTTAATAAACCATCCATTCATTAAATACATTCCAAGGCTACTTGTGAAATCTGTACCACTGATCACTTACCTCTTACCCCAGCGGCTCCCTCTGTAACGCAGGGTTTTTTCACTCGAGTTCTTCCATCTATTATTAGGCCTCGCCTCTTACTTGTGGAACTCTTGGTGTCCAGGTATCCTTTTAGGGAAGCTTTGTTCCATGAGTTAGCAGGACAACCTGATGAGGGGAGAAGAGGGCCGAGTCAAAGAAAAGAAGGTCTGGGATGACTCTCAGCTCCACCATCAGCACCAGATCAAGTCTTTTGAACCTCCATTTTCTTTTTAATTAAAAAAAAAAAAAAGAGGAAATAATTGCTACTTAACACTTCAATGGTTATGGGGTAGAAGGCATCATATGAGATACTCGAAAAGAAAAGAACTTGAAAACCATTCAGTGCTATGGAAATATAAAGTCGTACTGCTATGAAAACTCCTTACAACCAGGGTTGTATGGGGGTGGGGGACCATGGAGCAAACTTAATAAAAGAAATTGAGAAACTCTGTTTTTCAAGCCACCAGTTACTGTGAAATCTTTGAGTTTTGTGTTTCCATTTGTTAGTAAAGATATTTGTCACCTACAGAGTCTTTCCATTTTGGTTTTGTTAGCTATGTGATAATTGATTTGAATAAAAGCATTTTTTATATTTAATTGTGGAGTATTTTATGTATAAATTATATATTATCTAGCAGATAAACTTGAGTCTTTGAGCTATGACTATGTTGCCATTATTAGTTTCCATATATATGCAGTTTACCTCTAATTTGAGATTATTTCTTTGAAAGAGTTTTTTCTTTTTTGTCACAAATTTTTTTTCTGGTGTTGCTCGGTAATGTGCTATATTTACTTATTTATTATTTTTAATGTTTGGCTTCCTTCATCCATTTCTCCACCCACCCCCATCCTCTGTCCATGGCAAAAACCAATCTCTTCCCTGTATCTATTTTGTTTGTTTGTTGTTGCTGGGCTTTTTAATTTAATTTTGTTTTGTTTTTAAGATTTGACATAGAAGAGAGATCACACAATATTTGTCTTTCTCTGTCTGACTTATTTCACTTAGCATATTGCCCTTGAGATCTATGTTGTTACAAATGGTTAAGCTTTCATTCTTTCATATATAAAGTGAATAATGTTCCACTGTGTATATATACTTCTTCTTTACCCATTCACCCCACTGATGAACATTTAGGTTGTTTTCAGGTCTTGGCTATTGTGATCCTGCTATAAAGAACATGGGGTGCATATATCTTTTCAAGAGTGTTTTTATTTCCTTCACATAAACACCCAGAAGTGGAATTGCTGGATCATATGGCAATCCTATTTTTCATCTTTTGAGAAACCTCTATACTGTTTTCCACAGTGGCTGCACCAATGTACATTCCCATCAAATGGGAATGCACGAGGATTCCCTTTTCTCCACATCCTCATCAACAGTTATAATTTCCTGGTTTTTTGATGATAGCCTTTCTAATAATTATGAGGTGATGCCTCATTGTGGTTTTGATTTGCATTTGCCTAATGATTAATTATGTCAAACATCTTTTCATGTACCTGTTGGCGATCTGCATGTCTTCTTTGGGGAATTATCTATTCAGATCTTCTGCCAATTTTTGAATCTAATTATTTGGCTTTTATTTTATTTTTTTTCCTGTTTTTGCTATGGAGTTGTGAGTTTCTTATATATTTTGGATATTCATCCTTTGTAAGATATATAATTTGCAAATATTTTCTCCTATCCAGTATGTTGCCTTTTCAATTTCTTAATGGTTTCCTTTGTTGTGCGGAAGCTTTTTTGGTGTGGTGTAGTTCCACTTATTTATTTTTGCTTTTGTTGCTCTTGCTTTTGATGTCAGATTAAGAGAAATCATTGCCAAGACCTATATCAAGGAGCTTACTGCCTGTGTTTTCTTTTAGGAGTTCTATAGTTCCAGGTTACATTCAAGTCTTTAAGCCATTTTAAGTTAATTTTTGTTTATCATGTAGAACAGTGGTTGAGTTTTACTCTTTTGCATGTGACTATCCAGCTTTCCTAACACCATTCATCGAAAAGACTATCCTTTTCCCATGGTATATTCTTGGCTCCTTTTTCATAAATTAGTTGACCATATATACATGGGTTTATTTCTGGACTCCGTTCTCTATGTATGTATCTGTTCCATTGATCTATGTACCTGTTTTTATGCTAATACCACATTGTTTTAACTGCCATAGCTCTTAATGTAGTTTGAAATCAGGGATCATGATGCCTCTACCTTTGTTCTTTCTCAAGATAGTTTTTGCTACTCTATGTTGTGTGTGTATGTGTGTGTGTGTGTGTTTGTGCGCATGTGCGAGGGGGCACATGTGTATGTGGTTCCATACAAAGGTTAGGATTACTTATTGTATTTCTTTGAAAAACGTCTTGGAAATTTTGATAGGGATTGCACTGAATTTGTAGATTGGTTTGGGTAGTACAGACATTTTAACAATACTGATTTTTAATAATACTGGTTCATCTAATCCATAAGTACAGAATATCTTTCTATTTATTTATGTCTTCCTCAATTTCTTTCATTAATGTCTTACAGTTTTCAATATATAGGTCTTTCACCTCCGTTAAATTTATTCCTATGTATTTTATTCTTTTTAACGCAATTATAAATGAGATTCAAAATTTTTATTTCTGATGGTTTGAAGTTGGTGTATAGAAATGCAACAGATTTTTGTGTATTAATTTTGTAGTTTGCAACTTATTGTATGACACCATGTATATCACTTTTGACTCATTAACAGCCTGAGATGGAGCTGAACCTATTTGAGACTTGTGGCTAGAATGCATTGATTTGCATCTGCATAATTGTTTGTATTATTTGAGCTGTTTCTTGTACTTTAAAAAGTAGAAATGAAGGACACACTTTATTCTGTGGGGCTTAGGTCATATGTGCAGATTCTTAATCTCTGTCCCTGATCTTTACAATGCTCTCTATAGCATATGCCAAAAAAATGTAACCAAACACTTTTATGGTCTAGTAATTTCATTTCTTTCATTATGTCATACTAGAACCTATAATCACAACACATCTTTTAAATCACTAATTTCCGAATTAAGAATTTACTGTGAAGTTGAAATCTAAGTCCTACTCACATAAAGCAGACAATCTTATAAATGACACTTGAATTTTATTTCCTACACTTGCTTCTAACCTTTGAATTATAGCCATAGGATTGCTAAATGACATACAACCATAAATATGTAATGTAATTAACATGGGTTTCAATTTCTTGAAAACACTTAGAGACATAGGCACCTTTGGGATGGTACCATGGGTCATTCCAGTCATCACTTTCAGTCAAGACTGTTGGCCTTGGTATTTTATACCATACATTGAGGCTAAAGATTCAGAAACTTGAACCTATCTGATCACAAAGTTGAGTAGGTCCTTTCCTTCCCATTGCTTTCATTTAAACATAATATGATACCTGGGAAGATTTTAGAATCATTTTATCACTGCATGTAGGAGCAGCCAGGCATTTTTAGACCACTTCCTTTTCTTTCTTATGACAGACATTGTTTCTTCTATAAGCTGCTTCAAGGGTATGAATAAGTCAATAGTATCTTATGCACATAACTGCCTTCTTACCTTCATATATTTTTCAAAACCTGTCTTCATCTTTAGAGCAAATCAAATGTGATGGAAGTTCTTGATTTTCTCAAAGACGTACGTGTGTGTGTGTGTGTGTGTTCTTTTTTTTTTTTTTAAGATTTTATTTATTTATTTGATAGACAGAGTAGATAGAGAGAGAGAGAGAGAGAGAGCACAAGTAGGGAGTGGGGCAAGCAGAGGGAGAAGCAGACTCCCTGCTGAGCAGAGAGCCTGATGTGGGGTGGGGATTGGGGCTTGATCCTAGGACCCTGGGATAATGACCTGAGCCAAAGGCAGACACTTAACTGACTGAGCCACCCAGGTGCTCAACATTAATGTTTTTTTTTTTTTTTTTAAGATTTTATTTATTTATTTGACAGACAGAGATCACAAGTAGGCAGAGAGGCAGGCAGAGAGAGGCAGAGAAGCAGGCTCCCTACTGAGCAGAGAGCCCAATGCTGGACTCGATCCCAGGACCCTGGGATCATGACCTGAGCCGAATGCAGAGGCTTTAACCCACTGAGCCACCCAGGCGGCCATCAACATTAGTGTTTTTATTAGGCTTTTTATCTCCTCAAAATGGAAAAGTAGAAATTATGAGAAAACCATCATCATTCGTTCTTCACATACTCATTTTATGTTAACTTTGGGGCAGTGTTGTGTACAGCTTTGAGGAAACAAAGATGAATAAAATATGAATAAAGTGTTCCTGCCTTTAAGGATCTTAATGTCTAATGGAAAGAAAGATATCTCTTTAACTGGATTGTGATAAGGACTCAAATGAGCTTTAAAAAAAAAAGAGGTAAAAACAAAGGTTACAACTTGTATTAAAACTGTGTACAAATTATGTCAAGGTAAATTCTGATTTACATGTATGTCATGACTGTTGAATTATATTAGATAAGGGCTACAGAACTTTTGATTCAATAATAAATGTAAGCATTGGCTTATTTCAGAAGTCATTGGGACATTATATATAATAATAATGTTAATACTAATAGTAACAGGGATAAAACTAATATGTGCCAGATAGTTAGTTATAAAATGTTTTATGGATGTATCACATTTGAACCTAGAAATAAAACCATATGTCAGGAAAACAGTAGAGCATTGTGGCTTATAAAAGGGATGTAAGCTCAGACTTCCCAGGCTCAAATCCTGCATCTTCCCTAATTATCCGTGTGACTATATGCAAATTACCTTATTCCAAGTCTCTCTCTCTCTTCTTTTAATGAAGACAACATTGATGACTTATTCATAATGTAGTTATGAGAAAATTGAATTAATAATTGTATTTTTTTTAACAGATGGGAAAAACCCTGGTTTAGATAGTTTATGTGGCTTTCCCAATACTATAGTCAAGATTAGCAGCAGAACTGAGATTCAACTAAGGTCTGCAGACTCCAAGCCTGTGTTGCTTTTACACTGTATTGGACATATTTTAACAACAGTCATTATATATTTATGATGTACTTACGTATCATATAAATTTTAAAAACTTCCAACCTCAACCACTGTGACATCCACAAATGAAAGTTGATTTTACTTCCTCATTTTAGATTAAAACTTTATTTGTGTGAACTTCTTATGCTTCTAATAAATTTAGCTTTAATTAAATGACATAATTTTATGCAGTATTACAAGTTGGCATGTCTAAATCATCCCATTAGCTGATATCAGATTAGATATGGAAAACTTTATGCTATGATTGAGATGTGTAAACACTGATACACTCAGACATAGAGTTCCCTTTCCTACCAGCTGCATAAGTGATGCTATCTTTAGTTTTATTAGTTTTGGAACAATTTGGAGGATGTGATATTACAGCTGAATAGTGAAATTAATATTTGAGTCATGCTGACACAGCAAAACCAAAACCAAAACAAAAAGTTTCTCTGTTATTCTCTTTGATGTCATCATTAAAAGGAGCATATTAATAAAAGAGGACTTGGCAGCCAGGGTAGAATGGCAAGGTTGACAGCCACAGGGGGTATGCTTCCTGCTGCAAAATTTACAAAATAGAATTGCTGCCACATATGCCTCATTTTTCTTGGAATTCTGTTCTTTCTTTCTAATGTACAACCTCATACTACCAAAGCAAAGCATTAAAGCACTAAGAATTTCTGGTAAGCTTTAGGGAAAGGAATCAAACTTACATATCACCACATGCCACCATAGCCTGCTTCCAGGATAGAAGGTATAAATTAATTTTCAGATATTCTTTTTCTGTTTATTTATTTTATTTATTATTATTCTTAATATTTTGTGATAGCTAAATCTATGAATACTCTGAGGGAGGGTGAATGTAATTCAAGGATCTATTGAATGAATGAATGAATGAATACATAAATAACCTGGCTTACATTCTTTAATATGGTAGTAGAGAGAACCGTCTCCCATCTATATGAAAGACAAGAGATTCTAGATCACATAAAGGCAGTTTTTAGAAGTGCACTCCATGGTCTTCTCTTTGCCTCTCTTTATCATTCGTATTGCTGAAGCAGAAGGAAGATTATGATTGCACATGCTATTTATAGTTACTGAATCCACATCAACTCCTAAGAGCTGGATTACCTAACATTTCATCTTGATTGGTTTTCTGTTTTCAGTTTCACTGATTTCTGATCTTTGTTATTTTTTTTTCTTTCTTTGAGTTTATTTACTCCTCATTTTCTAGGTTCTTGAAATAGAAACTTAGATTATTTATTTGAATATTTTCTTCTTACTAATATAAAAATATAATATCATAAAGTTTCCTCTCAGCCTTGCTTTAGCTATACTCCACAAATTTTTATTTTCACTTAGTTCAGTGCATTTTTAAATTTCCCATGAGACTTCCTCTGTGATCCATAGGTTACTAGAAATTTGTCATTTAATATCTAAATGTTTGGAGGTATTTCCTTTATCTTTCTGTTACTGATTTTTAGTTTGATTGCCTGTGGTCATAAAACACATTACATGAATTCAGTTTTTAAAAATTTGCTGGGGCTTGTTTAGTGGCCCAGGGTATAGTGTATTTTGATGTTGCTCTATGAGTGTTTGTAAAGTGTTATATAAATGTTGATCAGATCTTATTGGTTGATATGTTGTTGAGGATTTTTTTTGTTTGTTTTGAGGGGTGGATAGGGGAAAAGCAAGAGGGAGAATCTTAAGTAGGCTCCATGCACAGCACATGAGCCTGACAAGGGCCTCGATCACACAACCCTGAGATCATGACCTCAGCCAAAATTAATAGTCAGGTGCTTAAATGACTGAAAGACCCAATTGCCCTGTGTTGCTGAGTTTTTATAGATCCTTGCTGATTTTCTATCCAGTTATTCTATCAGTTGTTGAGAGAGGGTTGTTGAACTCTCCAACTCTAACTGTGAGTTCATCTATTTCTCCATTTAGTTCTATCAGTGTTTGCTTTGCTTATATTAATCTTTTGTTTATTTAGGACATGCAAATTTAGGATTGTAACGATTTGTTGGATTAACCCTTTTTTCATTATGTAATGTCCCTCTCTGTCTCTGGTAATTGCTACTCTTGCTTTCTTTTGATTAGTGGTTGTCTAACATATTTCTCCCATTATTTTACTTTCAGTCTATCCATATCATTATATTGAGTTGTGTTCCTCATATGTCATGTTTTCAAATCTTCCTCATATATCATGTTTCAAATCCATCCACCAATCCCTGTCATTGAGTTGGCATATTTGAATCATATACATTTAATATAATTATTGGTACATTAGGGCTTAAGTCTGCTCTTTTATTTTTGTTTCCTGTTTGTTCCTTCTGCTTTTAGCTTCTTTTTTTTTTTTCATGCTTTCTTTCTGTGGGTTATCTGAACACTTCTTTAAATTCCATTTTAATTTGTCTTTAGTGTTTTTGAATATATATCTTTGTATAGCTTTTTTAGTAGTTACTCTACAATCATAAATATTTTCTCTACATATGTTTAGAACCATATCTAAGTGCTATAATTTTTCTTCAGCATTCAAACATGATTTAGAAACTCAAGAGAAGTAAAATGTATTTGCCCACGTTTTTACTATTTCTCTTGTTTTCTTTTTTCCTTCCCCCAATGTTCCAAGATTTCTCCTTTTATTAAATCTTTTCTGTTTAGAGAAATTTCTTTAGGCATTTCTTGAAAGTAGACCTGCTGGTGATAATTCTATTAATTTTCCTCCATTTGAGAATGTTTTGATTTCCCATTCATTCTATGAAAGATATTCTTCCCTGAACATAGAATTTACAGTTCTTCTCTTTTATCACTTAAAAAAATGTTGTATTACTTTCTTCTGGACTCCATGATTTCTGATGAAAAATCTACTGTCATTCAAATTATTTTTCTCTGTAGATAATACATTATTTCTCTTTTGTTTTTTAAAGATTATTCATCTTTAGTTTTTAGAACTTTGACTATACTGTGTTTTGAGGTGGATTCTTTGGATTTATACTGCTCAGATTCTTTTAGACTCTTGAATCTATAGGTTTATAGGCTTTTGCTAAATTTGGGAAGCTGCAGCTACTTTTTAAAACTTCACCCTCTTTCCCCATTCCTTCTGAGTTTTCAATGACAAGAATGTTTAATATTTTCTTATAGTCCCATAGGTCCCTGAGGCTCTGTTCATTTTCTTTAGTCTATTTTCTCTCTATTTTTAGGATTGGGTAATTTATGTTGTTCTATCTTCTAGTTCATTGATTTTTCCCTCTACATCTTCATTCTGTTAGTGAGTTCACCAATAAGTTTGTATTTCTGTTATTATATTTTTCAGTTATACAATTTCCATTCTATCTTCTATATGATGAGATTTTTTAATTGTTTCAAGTGTGTCCATAGTAGCTCATTGAAGCATTTTTATGATGACTTCTTAATCTCTAAAATCTTTGTCAGATTTTAATATATTTGTCCTTTTTCTGTTAGTACCTATTGATTGTCTTTTTTACTCTAGCTGAGATTATCCTTGTTCTTAGTATGTTGAGTAATTTCTAATTGAAACCAGGACATTTTAGTTATATTTTATAAGACCCTGAATCTCATTTAAACCTGTTTTAGCTGGTTTCCTCTGACATCTCTCTAGCAGAAAAATGGGAGATGGATTGCCTCATTATTATCAGGTGTGAGTAACAGTCCATTCCCTTGGCCTCTGTTGATGCTCAATTTGGTGAGAGCTCCTTGTTACTGCTGGAAAATGATGGGAGTACTGGTTCTCCAAAAGACCCCTGTTTGTTCCTGGAGTGGGGATGAGAGTGCCTTATCAGTGCTCCCCACATGACCTTCACTGACACCAGGGATGTGGCCTCAATCATCACTGAGTAATAGTGAAAGACCTGACTCTCATGAGACTTCTTGTGACATCATCACAGCTGAGAGCTAAGGAATTCCTCATTCCTACCAGGACAGGGTGGAAATCCAGGTTCCCCACAAGGTTTCCTCTGATCCTGCTGTGTGGAGCCTCATTACCATTTGGCAGTTATGAAAGTCCCAGTCTTCTACTCAGCCTTTTTTAATACCACACCAATAAAAGAGATTGAGGCGTCTCATTTTAGCCTGAATTAAATGGAAGTCTAGGTTCCCCACTTCACCTTTTCCCCACTTACCTACATGGTTAAGTGTAGGGCCATGTTTCATTTAGGTGGAGTAAAACAATATTGCTAAGCTGGAGTATTAGCAGTATTGCTAAGCTGCTGTTTTACTGGTTCTTTGGCTAGAAAGAGGCTTTTCTTGGGGCTTAATTTTGTCTGTACCTATTAGCATTTTGGGGGTGGCCAGCTACTCCAGCTCCAATGTAAGATATATAAAGAAAAAAAAAAGTCAAAACTAAACTCCAAAAACTCACTACCATACTATTCCTACATTCCCTAGTCAGTGTGACTTCTTCCCCTTTCACAGGCTTCTTACATTTATTTTATATAGACTATCCAGGTTCTTAGTTGCACTTAGCAGGGAGAACAAGAAGTATTACTATTCCATTTGTCTAGAAGTAGAAGTCTGGCTTATTGATTTTTAATTATTGAAGACAGTTCTTTGATGAATAGTAAATTCTGCATTGGTGTGACAAATAAGACACCCCACTAGGAAAGGCAACATTTGTAGGCAACATTCTATGGGTCCTGCCCTTCTCAGTGATTGGCTTCAGACTCTAACGGAGCAACTGGATAGTGTCTGTGTGATCAGAATAGCTCTCTAAACTGAAACCATGAGTGGGGTTTTTATTTACTTTATTGTGACAGGAAAATTTGATCAGAATAAAATAATTGCATCTTATGATATCAGAAATATTTCATATGTTATTTGAAAATTTAAGTATAATTATATACATCATACTAAGTATAATAAAACTAGGTTCAAATTTGAACTGTTCATGCAATCTCACAAGTAGTTGATGAAATCCTTAAGAAAACTGTCTCTACTGTAATTCCAGTATGTGTTTACCTTCTTTCATTGTCCTTGCTCTATTAAATGTGTGTTCCATTGTATTATTCCAAATGTATTACTCCCATCCATTATATTTTAGTAATAAATAATAATGACTGTGCTGATAGTAATGGTAGGAGTAGAGAATTAGTAGTTAACACCTATTTTGTTCCTTCTACATAAATTAAGCAATTTAATCACAACAAGCAATAGTTAGTTACTATTACTATTCCCTTAATACAGATAAGAAATTAATGAACAGAGAGATGAAATCACTTCCTTAGTAAGCGGTATAGCTGGGGTTTGAATTAAGGCAGATGTGGTGGCTTTGATTTCTTCAAAGAGTCTGTCACCAGTGATTAGTTATCCTAAAAATGGCTTCTCTATTTGGAAGATGCTGTTGGGAGACACGCCTCCATGGGTTTCTCATGTCTATACATGTCTTGCTGTGTATCCCAAGAATAAAAGTTCCTGAAGTCTGTCACTGCTCTTTACCTGGCCATTTCTCAGGGATTTGTCTGAATTGAGAACAACGTAGAGGGATTAGTTACCATTTCTCAAAAAAAAAAAAAAAAAAGACAGGGAAATCATTGGATTGGTCCTGCTATTACTGTAAAAACAGTCACTTTCCCAAAGTTAAGGTTTGTTTCCTATAATGCAACTCATAGGTATCATCTGTTCCTCCATGTTCTTGTGGGACTCAGGCTTGGGTAATTGATGCAGCAATGCCAACACTTTGGCTACTGCTTTTCCTGTGACTAATAAAACCGTTTGTCTTTGACCCAAGAGTTGTGTGTCTTCTGTGGCATCAGTGAAACTGGCTGACTAAATATTTTGTTAGCTTGCAGGTAGGTAGAGTAAAATCCCAGAAACTTTAGTTTTGATAGTGATGCAGGTCCACTCTTGCCTCCTAATCTGAGTGCTCTGGGAGCTAGCCCACACTTCAATGACTGGGACTTAAACTCTGCTTTTTTTGCAGGAGGAGTAAGTTAAAAATTGATCTGGCAGAAGATAAATTCTTCATCATTTAGAAGCATGAACTTTCTGATTCTTCCTGTGTGACATTATTGGAAATTCTCTCTAAATACAGTAGTTTAACATTTTACCAGCCCATCATTCCATGCCCTCAGCCACATAGACCAAATTGATCTGTTGTTAACTTGTTATCTTATAATGCTATTTCCATCTAATTATCTTAGAGAACATTCTAGCGGATACAAGCTGACATGTGCTATTTTGGTCAAGCCAAAAAAAAAAAAAAAGTAAATGGAGAAATAAAATGAAAATAAATAATATTCTGGTTAAGAGAAGATCCAGGAAATTATTTTTAAAAACGAGGTGAAATAAATACTTATTTTGAGAGTTATTACTTTACACACAATGAAGGTAATTATTATTTTTATTTGATATAAATTTATACTTTGTCCCCCAAATCTGAACTTTCTAAATAGTCAAAAAGTTGATGGATTCCTCACCTGTACATAAAAGAAACTTACCTGGGCTCGCTTAAGTTAGGGTCTCCATACGTTACATTTAACATTAAACACCAGACACAATAACAATAGATGAGGGCATAGCCTGTATCTGAACCATGATGCAAGGTTTATGCAAAACTCTAAGCTAAGTTTTCATAGCAAAGGACAAATAGCAGAAGATTTGAAGTGATAGAGTGTTTGTTGTCTGAAAAGAGACAACTGAAAGAAACATGAATAGCAGAAATAATCTAATGACAGCCTGAAATAAGGTTTGGAAATGTTTTATTATTTATTTATTTATTTTTTTAGACTTTATTTTATTTTTCAGTATTCCAAGATTCATTGTTTATGTACCACAAAGTGTTGGTTTGTATTAATAAGGTAGCAACAATTATTCCTCTCTTATTGTTGTGCCTTCCAGTAATCTCTCTCTCTTTCTCACACACACACATATACACATGCACAGGATCACACATGGGTTCAAAGGAGAAAATGTCTTCTAGAAACTTGAATCCATGCTGTGTCCTTCTAGACAAAGTGGTGAAAACAAGTGTGGGGTTAAATGATTTTTAGTTTAAAGTTTCCTTCCTCAGTTTCCTCCTTCTTTGGCAGATATTTGATATAGTAGGCCATTTCCTTGAGGCAGAACACTATGGAGAAGGAGATGCATTTTGGTATTTTATTGTTCTATTTGCACCTCTTTTTTGTTTTTTCTTTCTTCTGGCCATCCCATTTTTTAAATACACTTGTCTGTGCTGTTTTGATTTTTTTTGGTCCATATTTTGCTAAATATGCCTTTTATTTTATTTTTTAAAAATATGCATTTTAAATGTCATCTTTATTTATTTTTCTTTTTTTCTCCTGTTTTTGTCTTTGTTTGTCTGATTTTCTGGGCAGTGGGCCCAGTCTGGTTTATATTTCTTTTTGTGTCTATACTCTTTTCAAAAACAATTCTTTCCTTTATAGTTATTATTCTCATTCATTTATTTTCTCATCAGTGAATTGAGTGATGTGTAAAAGGGACCTCCCAGCTGATCCTTAAGGGGGAGTATTTCCTTCTATGTCTTTAAAAATACTCTTTTATGATGTTGGAAGATGGGGCTTAATGCTTTCCTTACACATTTGGCTGCTGGGTAAAGTGACTTTTGTTTTGACCAATGCTCAGTTCATTTTCTTTCCTCTTACTGAATCAGGTAGAAATCGTGCACATGTCTCTCTGTGTTTGTATGCCTGAGTGTAGTATAGTTGCTGAGAATTCTCTGTGTGTGTTGGTGTGTTTGTGTGTCTGTGGGTTTGGGTGGCTGAGTGCAATGCACTGTAGATGCATAGAATGCTCCACTGCGCTTTGGCATGTTTATTTTGGAATGTCATTTCCAATCAAATCTAACATTTATAACTGGCCTCCCTTCATGGCTTTCTGGGCCACAGTTTAAATGCCCAAGAATAAACATGTCAGCTCTAAATGGAAGATTATGGCAGCAACCAAGACAGATTGCCATCTCATCAGCTGCTTAAAAATTAAAATTTCCTTCTGTGGTTAGACTTGCTTACAGCTGTGTCTATGGGCTACGAAGAAAGCAGATATTTAGTAGAGTGAATGGGATATAGGCTGTGAGATGTTAAAAATACAAGATACCTTGTCTGTCAGTAACAAACAGCTATAGAAAATACCAAGTTGAGCTATACTGCTTTTAAAGAAATTTCTTCCAAACCACTATCATCTGGTGATTCAAGCATCTAAGAAGATTAAATTGTGTAGTGGGATGTATATTATATAGATACTGAAACCCAGATTCATATATTCATGTGTAAGTGCATACATTTTAAAGATGTCGATGTCCAGTTTCAAAGAGAAGTGTCACTTAAGTGTCATTTTCTTTTGGAAACTAAAGTGTTTTTTACAAATAAATATACCCAATGTACTGACACATTTTCTGGATTTACCAAGTAAAAATAGCAGTGTCTGGAGTAATTTGCCAGTGCTTTCAGTAAGTATGAGCTTAATAGAGTTCTCATATTAAGAAGTCAGCAGAAACTGTTAATTGACCAACTCAGTGTCTCACTGAGTTGGGTTAACACTACCAATGAATGCATTTGATGTTGGCATATTGTGATTTTATTAGAGGCTTCTCTTATGAAACATTATTCATCATGGTGCTTTCCTTGATTATTACAAATATATTGATTCCTACCACTTGCTATAGCCAGTTGAGGGAGTCTGAGAAAAGATGTTTCACAAGCAACTCAAATGGATACTTTATCACACAATGTTGGTCTTATTATTATCTTAAATATGGGCTTTATCAGTGAAGTTTAAGAATTTTCTGGATCCTCTGACAAATAATAAGGTAGGAGTTTATTCCTTTGAAAATCAAGCTGTGGCATTGACGGTAGTGCTGGTGTTCAGATCAATGCATGATATATTCATGAATGTTTCATCCTGTTCCCATGTTTTAATCTGAGAGACCAGCAGACTAGCAGCTGTTGACCTAGAAAAGGTGGATCAATGCTCATGTCCATTGCCTGTATTAGTTTCCTTATCTTTGCAAGTTGGGTCCTATTGGGTTTCAAATCCAGCTGCCTTTAATAGACAGGAAGAGCCATGACACATAAAGGAGTTACTAGATATTGCTTCCCTCTGTTTTTGCTCATAAACAGGCAGCAAGGATGGAGATGCACCAAGATTCATGTGCACAACTCAAATAAGGAAAAAAATAAAATCCATGGTAATTATAAGAAGGCAGTGATTTTTTAACATTTAGTTTGTTAAATGTTTGTTTATTTATCTTTAGATGAATAGTAGGAAATAGTGTCTATTTTTTCTTTAATATAGTGTCTATGTTCATACAAGCAAAATGAACTAAAGCATTGGAATTTTGTCTGTATAATTCAAGTCCCTAACTTATCTTTACCTGATTATTACAAGAGAAAAATTTTGGTGGATATGAATAGGGTCGAAGTCATCTACGGAATTGATCTAGTGCTCATTTTATTGTTTTATTTTTACATAACCTTCAGGGCATGACTCAACAAATAAAGAAAGAAGGTATTATTATTTAATACACATTGTGTGCTTGTTAGTAAAAACTACGTGCATCAAAATTGGTTGAGAGATATCAATAGGGTTTAATAATCCTCTGTCTTAATCTCACCTGTCATCAGTTGGACCTAGTTGATGTTGCTCTACCTCTAAAATCTAGACTAATTTCTATAGTCTCTACAGCTCTAAAATTTTAGAGTTTACTGTTCTGTTTTCTATAAATTTAAGTATCAGTAATGGATTTACAGATCATTTTTACTTCTTTTTCTGTGTCAGTTAACATACAATAATCCTTTTTGTCCCACGCTTACTAAAAAAGTAAAATTTGCCAATGGTTATCTAATAATTATATTTCTGACCATCCCCTAGTTACAGTAAATTTCACACATACTGGAGTTACTTTATCCCCATTTGTATCCCCATTCCCTTCCCAGGAGAATGTTCTTTCTATCACAGTAATGTCCAGCAGATGAAATCAAGACATGGGTCAGTTGGTGAGCAAAGTGGGATTAGAGAAAATTGGTCTGGAACAGCCCAAATTCACAAATAAGCCATACCATGCATGGTATTTTATTTATCAGGAATCTTAATAAATGCTTCTATCATAATTCTTTTTAAAATAGTCTTGGCACAGCTTGGTTTTCTTCCTTCTTGCGGTCTTTATAACTAACTCTGTAAGCACAACCTGATACAGAAGCAGACTACTTGGGGGATTTATCCAATCTGGTAACTCTGCATACCATGCTCAAGACCTGGACTGATAACCAGTGGGACAATTACTGGTGAATATTAGCTGTCTCTCTCACATATTTAACCAAAGAAATTTAGCTATTCATTGGTTTGAGGCTTTTCTTAACCTTAAATGGCACCTGAAAGGGAGTTCTAGAAATCAGAGAGGATTAGGAAAAGGATTTTGGATTCCTGGTGTTTCTGAGCAGTGTAGAAAGAGCACTGTGTGCCTGTTATTCATATTTAACAGTTATTGAGTGCTTACTTTAGGTGCCAGGTACATTGGCAGGTGTATTGTATTCAAAGAAAAGTATAAGGAGTAGTAATCTTTTCTCCTCAGAGAAAAATGTATTGGTGGAGCTCTTAGTAGGGACACTGTGAATTTGAGTACCTCTGACATGGAGGTTCCTCACTAGTAGTGGAAGGGAAGTAGGTAAGTGATTGACTTGGTCTATTCTAGGTGTTATAATAAAATACCCCAGACTGTGCAGCCTATAAACAACAGAAAATTATTTCTTGCCATTCTGGAGGCTCAGAAGTCCAAGATCAAGGCACTATTTGTTCACATTCTTGTGAGGCTTACTTTCCTGGTTCCTACTAGCACCTTCTCTCCCTGTCCTCACATGGTGGAAGGGGTAAGTGATCCCTCTGGAGCACTAATTCCATTAATAGGGGCTCTACTCTCATGACCTAAGTACCTCCTAAAAGCTCCACCTCCTGACATCATCATCTTTGGATGAAGTTGAAAGTTAGGGAACACATAAACAGTCAAACCATAGCAATCATCAATCATGTATGAATACTTAAGACCGAGACTTACTTAAGGGTCTACAAAGTGCTATGAAATTTATTTGAATTTATGAGAAAGAATTTTTTAAATCTAAATGTCTATGCTATAAACTGTTTCAATTATTTTTTATTTTTTTATTGTGTTATGTTAGTTACCATAAAAATACAACATTAGTTTTTGATGCAGTGTTCCAACTTTTTTTTCACTCCATGTGCCAATACTCTATTAGGTTTTTTTTTTTCACTGTATCCATCAGGGACTAGAAAAACAGTGTGAGGATCAATCTGTCCTTGGGAGCTGACCTAAAGGATGATGAAGAATGGTTCTCAGGAGGAACATAACTAATCATGAAACCTGAACAAATTTTATTTATCATAAAGTCAAGATGTTGACATACTGCCTACATCCAGATTCAAATCAGAGAAAATAACAATAGATCATTACAATAACAAAAAGTAGCATAAAACTTGAAGCAGAGTATTGAAAATGCTATTATGCAACATATAGTAACCACATTCATTAAATCTTCACCTTCTTTCTAATTTAAACCTAATGTCACTATTAACTGTGCTTTAACCCCCTCCAAATCCCATTAGAGCATTCTACTATACCTCACTCCTTGACTTTGCAGATAACCATCCCTAGTATACCGAGATAAAGTTATACACAAAAGATATGAAAGAGTTCAACTTTCTTCCTTCCTTTTTCTAACTCTGGCTGCTCAACAAACCTCTTCAGTCTCTATGTTTCTTCCCCAAACCAGGCTTCCCTCAAGCCCCTCATTTCCAACCTCTTTTGTTTCATTATTGTGTACCTAAAAATTTATGCCTTCTTCACTTATTTCCTCAACCTATACATATGGTTAATTAGCCTATTCTTGGAGAAACCCTTCCTTGGGCTTGATTCATAATCTAGTTACTGCCTCCTTCCCTTTTCCTTCTCATCCAGTGTCATTTATTTATTCAACAGAAGTTACTGAGCATCTATTAGATGCTAGGCACCATGCTAAACATTTTAATTCTATAATAAAAATGTTTTTTCAAATTAAAAAAAGCACATATTTTTAAATTAGGAAAATATAGAACTGAATAAAAAATAAAATAAAAGTCACAAGTAATCCTACTCACACACTAAACACTGTGTTAATACTTTATATATAGCCAACCATTTATGTATAGCTGCCTATTGATAATGATGTACTTTAGATAAAATGCAATGTGCATTGTAGATACTGCTCTCTTTTATAGAAACTTTCTATTATGAGATTTTTTTTTTCATGCTCTGGAATAGTGTTTGAAAGCACAATTGGTTATATTACACAGTGTTCTGTTTGACCTGGATATCTAGCTGATGACCAAAGATTCACACTCTTGTTCCATTCTGTAAAGTTGGTCTGGGATGTGGTTACCCAGAGAAGATTATGTTTCATAATCCACCTTCATTAAGGTAGAACCATGTGGCTAGTTCTCATTAACAATGGTATACGTTACTTCTGGACCAAAGTAAGGATGATGTTTCTTCTCCAAGCTCTATGACTCCCCTTATTTAGTGTCTGGATATCAATGACCAAGGTCACTTTAGAAGCTATGTATTGAAGATTGACAGAGTCCCCATTGAACTAGAGCCATAAGGACTATATAGAATAGATCACATCCTACCTACTTATAATGACAGCTACATTTCACATAGTGAGAAATACAATTTTATAGGATTAAATCTTTGACATATGGAATTTATTTGTTATATTAATTAGTGTTACTTTAATGTAGAAACTAGTACCTTAAAGTCAAAGCTGCCATAATGAAAATCTTAAAATACGTGACATCACTTTAAAGAGTAGGCAGAAGGTAATAGAAAACCTAATAATGATGGTTGGGAAGATGGAGGCCCAAGTTATAGGTGACAGGACATTTGGTTAAATTGTTTGCAAGAATGTTTAAGGACAATCAATTTGCCTGTAGCTCTAAGAGAAGACTTTGAAAAGTAGAATATTGGTAAGATATGTTGGTTGAATTCATATTGTGTCAGTTTCCTATGATTGCCAGAAACTGAGCACTTAAAACAGCAGAAATTTATTTTTTTGCAGTTCCGAAGCTTGGCAGTCCAAATCAAATTGTTGGCAGGGCCATGCTCCCTTGAAGGCTCTAGGGAAGAATCTTCTATGCTTCTTCCCAGCTTCTGGTATTTGTAAACTCCTTTACATTCCTTGGTTTCTAGCTGTGTACTCAAATTTCTGTGTGTATTTTCACATGCCCATCTTCCCTCTGTGCAGGTGTCTTTGTCACCAAATGTCTCTCTTTATAAGGATACCAGTCATTGGATTTAGGGTCCACTGTCATCCAGTATCCATTTATGTTAACCCAATTACCTCTGCAAACACCCTAACCTCAAATAAAGTCACATTCACAGTACTAAGGGTTTGAGCTTCAGCATATCTTGTAGGGGGACACAATTGAGCCCACAAAATTGACATTGAAAAATTACAGTAGATCTGGGAAAATATTCTTGTTTGTAGGCAAAAATGAAAGGGAATAAAAATAGTCTAGATGTTTGCAGTCTTACAAGTTAGAAAAGGCAGGATCCATTATGTTGTTTGGAAAGCCAGATTGATAAGAATACCTACCATCTTCAACATGTGGCTTCCAAGGTTACCAGGGTGGGGAGGATAGTTTCTACATGTAAGAATAGAGAAATGCACTGATATTTGGCCAGAGGTGGGTTGTGGCAGAGATGACTAGCTGCCCATGAGAGATCAGGTTCCCTTTTTTTTTTTTTAAATATTTTATTTATTTATTTGACAGACAGAGATCACAGTAGGCGGAGAGGCAGGCAGAGAGAGAGACCAGGAAGCAGGCTCCCCGCTGAGCAGAGAGCCCGATGCGGGGCTCGATCCCAGGACCCTGGGATCATGACCTGAGCCGAAGGCAGAGGCTTTAACCCACTGAGCCACTTAGGTGCCCCCAGGTTCCCTTTTCATAATATAAAACTGTGGCTGGAAAGGAATCCAGGTGCAGGAATGGAAGGGATATATTTCACTTCCACCTGGTCAATAAGTGAGTGGGCTTTCTCCATTCACTCTTTCTTTCTCCATCTTCTCATTAGATGTCCATATTCAGGATTAGTTTGGGTTCAGCATTTTGAAGAGTAGAGCCTCTGTCAGCTTGGATCCGTTAATAATTGGATGAAGAAATAAATGTATTTTGTTAAGCCGCTGAGGTTTCAGAGTTTATCTGTAATGGCAATAGAAAATTTTACCCTAACCACCACGTGAGATGTTTCTTAATTTATCTGAAATATCCTCAACTTTCAGACATTTTAGATATTTTTAGGCTTCCAATGTTAACATCATATTTATCTGTGATGTTTTATACTTAACCCTGCTTATTTATTCAGGATACATTCCTAAATGTGAAATTTTGGGGCTATGAGGGATTGTCAATATCTATTGCTTTCCAGATGGAATATTTTAATTTATTATTTCTATCATAATTATATGATAATACCATATTTTTACACCCTAGCCAGCTACTTTACAAAAATTTGCCAAATTGACAGAAGAAAAAAATCACAACTCAACTAAACTTTTGAAGTGCAGCCTGTGTGTGATTTCATCACTGTGTCAGCTTCCATTTACTTCCAAACCTATTACAATCTGACTTCCACCCCATTAAGCAAATGAAAATGCACTTCTTGATAGTCTCTAATGAATTCCTAGTTATCAAATCAAATGGATGTATTTAATTCTTTGTCTTACTTTAACTATTTACAGCACTTTGAAAAAAATAAACAGATGCTTTTTTCTTCTTGTTACTCCTTTTTCTTCTTGGCTTTAGTTTTGTCATTTTATGATAATGATGATGACGGTGATGATGACGATGGTGATTATGATGATGAGTGAATACTTGGGTCCATTCATTCCAAGTTCCTTTTCTGGATCTTCTTTCTTTGCCTAGATCTTGCATGTTGGAGTTGTTTGATGTTCTCTCCTTGTTTTTTTCTTCCTTCCTATTTTCTATCTCCACCCATGCTTCCAAATCTACTCCTTATATGCAAATGGTTTTCATATCTCTGCCATTGGTCAGAACTATCACAGGCCCTGTATCAGGCTGCTACAGAATATTCCCCACCTGAATACCCCCTGGGACTCCATACTAAACAGAACTGAATTCATTATCTCTTCCTCCAAACCTATGCTTTTTTTTTTTTTCCCTGTGTAAGTTGCTTGTCACATTGTCCACTCATTCCCCTGGACTATTGGAGTCATTCCATCTTTTTAAATAGTCACATTCAAGTTTTGTTGAGTTTCCTATATCCTTAATCTACATGAAATGAACCAAGTTTAGGTAGTCATCACTTAGAGGATAAACTCCTTTTTGAGTTTCTCCTTCTTTCAATTCTCCACATTCTCCCATGACCCCATTCTCTGATTAGTCTTGTAATGATCCTTCTAAAACATAGCATGATAATGTCATTGCCCATATTAAAGTTCTGTTCTCTGCCATTAGCATAAAAGATAAAGCCCAATATTTTTAGCCAAGGCTAAAAAATTTCACTGTTCATATGATGCTTCATATAATTGCATATGCTTTTTTTCCTTTGGATTGAAGTCCATTATTTTATTATTATTATTTATTAGGCTTTGCAAAATTATTCAGCAAAACTTACTCACTTGTCAGTTACATTGTGTCTTTTTTGATACAAAACTTTCTTCTGTATTGCTTCTATTATCTGTGGATACGATAAACTTTCTTCTGTATTCTGTTATCTGTGCATACGATGTTTCTATTATTGTCTCTATCACACTGCATTTTTTTTAAGATTTTTTTTTTTTGAGAGAGAGAGAATGAGGGAGAGAGAGAGAGAGAGCGAGTGCGAGCATGAGAAAGGGGAGGGTCAGAAGGAGAAGCAGACTGCCTGCTAAGCAGGGAACCTGATGTGGGATTCGATCCCATGACTCCAGGATCATGACCTGAGCCTAAGGCAGACACTTAACCAACTGAACCACCCAGGCGCCCTGCATTATTTTTTTAAAGCTGCTTGTCATTTTGCCTCTCTTACGAGACTCCAAGCAAAGAACTTGTGTCCAAAGTACATAGCACAGTTCTGGCATAAAGTCAGTAAGCAATCCGTATTTGTTGAAATAATAAATGCTCAACTCAAAAAAGATGAAATGACCAATACTCTGATACACAGAACATTCTTTCTATTACAGTTCTCATAAATTTTTGTGTATCTGTTTTTTTCCCCAATTCTTAAACCAGGTTAACCTATTAGGAAATGCATGTGTAAAGAGAAAGTAGAACCAGTTCAGTCAATTTTACTGTCATTTAATCAATGTAATCTCTCTATTCAGGTACTTTGGAGTTAAAGAGAATATAATAATGAGCATCACACCATAGATCAACATGACAGTATTTATGAAGGAAACTGAGTCAGAGAGAGTTTCCTTTTTAAATTAACTTGCCTCAATCACCCGTCTGGTAAGTGATTAAGCTAGGATTAGAACTTGAGCAGTCATATGCTAGAGCTTTACTCTTAATTGCTGCACTGCCCTGCCATTGTGTGGGGAAAAAGATGGTGGGAGTTATACTTAGAAGGGTGTCAGAGTCTAAAGTAGAATTTGGGACTGGAAATGAGACTGGAGCAGCAACTGAGAAACAACTGTGAGATCTCTTTGAACCATGATTGAAAGAAGATGGTGACTGATATTGAGGGATGCGGTAGCCAACTTCTGACATGGCCCCCAATGTTTCCCATCTTCTGACATTCACACCTGTCTTTTCCCCTGCCCTTGGTGTGGGCTGGGCCTATTGACTTGCTTCCAACAATAGTCTAGGAGAAAGAGATCCTTTCACTTCCAAAATTAGGTCATAAAATACTGTGCCTTCTATCATGCTGGTACTCCTCCACTCTTCTATGCTTGCTGTGGGGGAGAAAGACCCTGGTACAGAGCTAAGAGTAGCCCAGGTCACTAGGCTGCAAGGGATGGAATTCTGCTCACTGTCATTGAGATGTCTTGGAAACTGATTCTGCTTCAACCAAACCCTGAGATGATTGTGGTCTTGACTGACACTTTGACCACAACCTTGTGAGGAGCTCTGAACAGGGGACCTAGCCAAGCCATGCCCAGTCTCCTGACCACAAAAACTGTGAGATGAGAAATGTGTGTTGTTTTGGCTACTAACTTATTACACAGCAATAGATAATTAATACAGAGAATAAGAAAACAACAAACATTTTATGCTAGCATTTCTAAATTTGAGTTTTTGAAATTTGTGACTGTTGGTGAGGCACATTCTTAGTGACAATATAGGTATATTATCAAAGCTGTGTTAAAATATATTTCAACTTTTGTTGGCATATATGATGTTCCAGAATGATTTTTCTTAAACATGCTTATTTATTCCTGGTATATTTAACTATATGAATTTATAAATGCATATTTAAATCATCAAGAAATTATGTAGATTTTGATTAATCATAAAGGAATTAGAATATGTGGTTAAATTAAACCTCAATTAATGGTACACAGCTATAAATAATCAAAGCAATGTCCCTTGACCTTACCTTGTATTAACATTTCCTGTGCACAAAAATGCCCCAAATTCCTAGAGAAATGCACAGCATTGGTGGTTCCGATGAAAATTTATGTCACAGTTTTACATACACAACATGGTGAATGGCTGCAGTTCCCAGTACACTGGCTAATTGTGTCTGTGTGTGACTTAATTTAAGTAGCTGTCTTGTTTAATTCATTACCTTAATACTTTCACCTCCCTCTCTATGTTTTAAATTACCTCCAGGATGAAATAGAAGGTTCTAATTCTGAGGATAGAAAAACAGTACTTCTGAGCAATTTTTCAGTCACAGTTCAATAATTTTGATAGCTGGTGTTGCATTTGCCTCATCTAGCAGTGTGGATATAGATATTCTTGCAGCTCAGAGAGAATCACTGAGGTACTAAATACCACCCATAGGACAAAGATAGGCATCATTAAGAAGGGCAAGAATCATGGCACATTTTATTGTGAGCTATGGCTGCATGATGAAGTTTGGTTTCCCGACAGACATAAATCACATTCACAGATTAAACTAATTTTCTATGGCCTAAAGGAGCTTTTCTCGGTTTAGTCATTAAATTTTTAGTTTAATCATTTTCATATGTGGAAAAAATGATGTTTTCTACAGAGATGTAATGGTTATCCCTACTCTGGAGAAATTTACTGCATTATATTGCTGGAGCTTAATAGAGATTTAGGTTTCATGTGGGGAATATACTGAAGATAAAATTTAATGGTGCATTGAACCACAAAGGTGGGTTGTCATCCTAAGTCATGGGAAAAAGCTGGAAGCGATGAGACTTGCTATCTTCTCACTGAAGGAAAAAATATGAAAAACTAAATTTAAAATAATACCTCTACCATAAATTTTTATTTCTATGTACTTTTGCCTGTCACCAAGTACCACAGAAGATCATTTCATTCTTTCTGAGATGTATTGCCTATCAGTCTGTATTTAACACCAAAAGATGGCAACAATCAAATGCTTATTAGCCTAGGATTTAAAAAGATACTTTTTCCCTTTTTGACTTTACAATACAAAATATAAGCAGATGGATTTAAATGATTCAGTAGGTTTTTCCTAAGATTTAATCCTCAAAATGAATCTCCAGACATCCTGAATGTCCCCATAAAAATGTATTAATTCCTTCTCATTTTGGCACTCAACATTAACTTGCTTTTGTATACAACTTTTGCTCCATACCTTTTGTGTCCATTTCCTCCACAAAAAATTCTCAGTTCTGTTTTTATTCCTTCAGATGATTTCCAGGCAATTGTTTAGAACAGGGCTATCAAATGGATCTTGATGACAAAATATTCTTGATGATAAAAATATTCTACATCTGTGCTGCCTGGTACTGTGGCCACTGGTCATATGTAGCTACTTGTTACCACTTGGGACTAGTACAATGCAGAAGGAAATTTTAAATCTCATGAAATTTTAATTAGCTAAAATTTAATTAGTTAGAATTTAAATAGTCACATGTGGCTACTGTATTGGGTAGTGCTGTGTTAATACATGCTTATTTTAAATATATTGTTCCTCTATGTATAAAATTTATTGGGTTCCTCTATGTATAAAATTTATTCCCTTTGCACTTTATTTTATTTCATTTTATTGAGGGCTTATTATGTGCCAGGCACTGTGCAGCGTTCATTAACACAGATACTTCTTTATTTCTATACTTTTTATCTATTTCTGAACTCTAATTGGCTACTGAGCCTTGTAGGAAATGATTTTTGACATCAGAGTGAACTGAGGATGACTTTTCTTGGAACTTGCTCCTGAAACACCAAGACTCTCAGCAATATGGCCCTGACAGCTGGGATGTCATGCTATGAGTTTTCTCCTTCACAACCAGATGTGGCTATGCTGTAGGAGCAGAGTCAGGGGAACTTGTACCTGTGATTCAACGGAAAATATGTTACTAAAAGGACTGTTCTGTCTCTCTCTCCTTTTTTCTTTTTCTTTCTTTTTTTTTTTTTTTCTTTTTGGTCTTTTCCCAAACTTCTCTTTCAGATTTTACACTGAAGAAGTGAAATTTTCTTCTAGTGGAACAAGAATCCCATATTGTAATGCCAATGGTATTTTCACAGATTCTCTGAAATCAAGTCCTAAATTCCTACATACAAAAAGACACGTTGAAAGCAATTTACTTGAAAGTATTCAGGTATTATAATAACAACTACGTAAATTTTTCAGAACATTTCTGCCTGATTGGATTAAGATCAAATTTATTAAAATATGTCTGAACCAATTAAGTAAATTGTGATATAATGTAAAGTACAAAACACCCACCAATGATAATAATTTCTATCAACATTTCACATCTGCAGTTAACTTGAAGCAGATGTTATAAGACATGGCCCATTGTTTTATATTTGCATGTGACAACATGTTTTGATGTTTGCTTTTTAATTGTAACATCATGTAATGCAGCTTTTTAAAAGTACATGTGTGGTAAGTGTCAAAGCCTCAGTTAAAATTTTATTTCCAAAATCCTTTGTAGCATTTCCAATGATCCTATCTTTTTCCATACAGTTGACAAAGAGCAACAGATTTGGGTTGCTGAGAATAGGGTTACAGATTCCATACCATAGTTAATGGACACACGCACACATTTTGCTTGTGCTAGTTCCTGCAGACTGGATGATGAATCACAATTGCCCATTTATTATTTTTTTTTTCATAGGGAACTTCTCTGTAATTCATAAGAGGTGACTTGTGGCAGTCTAGCCTTTTAGTGATGCTCCCGTGATTGACAAATGAGAAGATGAGCTCTGATAAATGCTGGACCACATTCACCTTAAAGAACACTCTAAGTAGGGAGATTGGGAGTATATCCAACTTTTCTTTTTCCACTGTGATAGAGGTAGAAGAGAAAGAAGCTTTTAGAAATCTCTTCTTCTAAGAAGGTGCTTATTATCACTAGGAATATCTGAGTAAAATTGATTAAAATCTAATGATTCAAACTGGAATTGAATGAGAGGCATATTAGGGAGCATGAAAGCATATTTTATTAATATCCTTTTAAAAGTCTATTAAAGTAAACACTTGCACAGAAACCATAATTCAATAGCAAAAGTGGAAACAGAATAAAGGAAACACATGGACATCAGATCTGGTGCTTGGTGGCCCCACATGTTTCTAGACTTTCTAGAAACATTTGCAAGTAATATGCCGAGGTGTGTCAGAGTATAGATGTCCTCCCTCATAGCACCTCTGCTCCTCCTTTTCCTTCTGTTGTTTCTTCCTTCATCCCTATTAAGCTTTTACTATGCAGTTTTTTTTTTTTTTTAATTAGGAGTTATATGAGGATTCATATTCTTCCCCCTACTCTTCCATCTGGGTCAATAGGTTGTCTTTGGTGAGACCAGTACTGGGCTTCCAGGAGCCTTGCATGGGCCCCATTTGGCAGACCTGGCCATGGCATTTGGCAAAGACTGGACAGAGAACTAAAGATAATGCCTCATCACAAAAGCAGAGTAAAGACTCAAATATATAATCCAGATCTGAAGGTTCTGCATCAATAGTTAAAACCAGTTTCCCCCATAGAGATTGTAAGTAGGGACTGAAGAACAGTAGAAGACATTGGCTGAGAGAATACAGAAGGAGTGAGAAGTAGAGGATGCATTCTAAGGGTATGTTTTACTTCTATACTGTCTCTGCAGCCTGTTAAGGGCATCTGAGACAGTTTGGAAAGCAGGGAGAGACCAAAGTATGTAAAAAATGGTTTCTATCATCAGGGAGCTTTTGGTGTGGAAACATATTGCTTGTTGCTATGGAGAAATCATCATATATTAAAAAAATAATGACTAGATAGGGTCTAGTCGAGATAGAAATGATTATGAAGCCATGGGACACACTTTCTTTATAGAGCATGACTATCACTACTCCATGACTACGTGTGGTTGTTTTTTCTTCTTATTTCTCTCACAGAGGCAACTCGTGGATCATATATTGAATTGCTCTGCGGTTGATCTACTTGGAGTGTTTTCAAAGCATAAATCATAGTTTGGATGGTTCTGTGGTTTGGTTCTTCCAGCTCTCTTAACAAAGGAATCCGACTAGCTCAGCAACTGTCCATTCATTGTACTGGTTTTGGCTCTTATGGCAGCTGAAACACACACACACATACACAAACACACTGGCCCCATTGTAGAGACCTGACCATCAGCTTGTCAAATAAACTGATTCCAACTTCTGAAATATGCCTCAGGAATATGGGAAAGGAGTCTTCATCAACATGGAGCTCATTAATAATGTGGAGGAGAGAATCTTCTGGTATAAATTATGCCTTTTATACAAATTCTCCAGGTTATTTTCATACCCTGCAAGGACAGTTAGAAACTGGTTGGGAGTTAAAGATCAAACTGGAGAAAGAGAATATACCCTGTTTCTCACATGCAAAATTAAAACTACCAACGTCTACCAAATACATGTTAGCTTCTTGTGTAAAGAAGAATACATAGGTCTTTTGTGTGTATATGTGTGTGTGTGTATCATGTATTTTGGGGTTTCTTTCTTTAACAATAACAAAGATATAGAGAATGATGCCAAAGAGAATTTTCTGTTTTTAATTTTCTTGTTGTTAATTGAAATGTATTTTTAAAAAGTTTTGACGTGTGTGTTGGGTAGAAATGGATTCTTCCTGGATCACTCAGTCTAGATTCCAGGTTTTGACATTGTTCTTAATACATTGTTCTGTATTAGTTGTTTGTTAACTAGTGAGGGTGAAAGCCTCTTTAAAATTTTTACTAACAATATGGAATCGCTTCCTAGAGAAATTTATATACACATACTTGAAAAATTCGCTCCCTAGGATTTACAAACCTGGATATCATCCACAGAAATATCTAAGTTGGATCTGTGGTTCTCAGTTTGGTTTCCAGTCTAGCAGCATCAGCATCACTTGGGAACTTGTTAGGAAGGCAGATTCTTGGGTCCTACCTCAGACCCATTCAATCAGAAACTGGGGGTCGGCCTGGAAATCTAGTTGTAATGGGAGATACTGATGTATCTTGATGATTGTAGTTGCAGGGAGATGTTAGCATTGGGAATGTAGCAGCATCTATTTTTTTTTCTTTTCTTTTGTTTTTAAAGATTTTATTTATTTATGTGACAGAGAGAGAGACACACACAGTGAGAGAGGGGAGGAAGCAGTCGAATGGGAGAGGGAGAAGCAGGCTTCCTGCTGAGCAGGGAACCCAACTTAGGGCTCTATCCCAGGACCCTGGGATCATGACCTGAGCCGAAGGCAGACACCCAATGAATGAATCGCCCAGGTGCTCAGCGTCTACTTCTTAACTGAGTCACTGCTTCTTGAGTGCAGAACCTCTTGCCTGTACTTGGGTTATAACCTCAAATGGATGAGGAAGAGCACATGTGTTTTGGGATGGATTGAAAGAAATTTACCCCTTTCCTTTGACATCACTGTAAGCCACTGGGAATCAACTTCTGCTCCACACAGAATGATGATCAAACTTACCATTCCTCATCTGTTTCTTATTGTGTGTACCCAGCATAATGCCTAGCTCAAACAAGCTCTTAAATATATTTAACGGATTTGGCCATTGTATAGGTATGTGTACATGCATTTGTAAACTCCATTTAGCAAAATAACTGTACCAAAAAGGACAGATTCCATTTGAAACATGTGGAGATACATAGCAAACATTAAAAGAACTCTTGAAATATAGTCTAAATGATAACCAATATCCTATGAGTTGTCTGGTCTTGATATATGGGAGCATCTTAAGAGTTTGTGATGGTTGATTTCCAAAGGAGTACTTTTGGTAGAGTGAGAAAAGCACAGAAATTAGATTCTGAAAAGCTTGGCTTGAGCCAGCTCCATGGATTATAATAGTTGTGCAAACTTGAACTATATGCTTAACTTCCTTGAACCTCAGTTTCCTTATCTGTAAAATGAAGCTGTTATTATCTACCTCACAGAAATATTAGGAGGGCCAAACTTACTACACTGCCTATCTAACACATAATATGTATTGCTCAATAAATATGTTTTCTTCATGTTTCCCCATTTAGAGTATTTTTCCTTCCTCTTTTCTCCCTTCTCTGCTCCTAACCCAATATATCAATTCTACCTATATAAGGACATAGTCCAGAATAAACTTCCTAATATGGCTATTGAATCAGCTTGATATAATGCAATTTTTTAAAAAAAAATATTTTATTTATTTACTAGAGAGATGGAGAGAGAGCACAAGCAGGCGGAGCAGCAGGCAGAGGGAGAGGGAGAAGCAGGCTCCCCGCTGAGCAGGGAGCCCAATGTGGGGCTTGATCCCAGGACCCCGGGATCATGACCTGAGCCAAAGTCGCTTAACGACTGAGCCACCCAGGCACCCGGATATAGTGCAATTTTTAAGGGATATTCCTATTGGTATATCTTTAAAGGAAAATGAAGACTGAAAATGAAGACTTTATTGACTTTCTAGATTAAAAACATAAAAACAATTTTTCTATAGAAGTAGAGGTCTTGACTTCTGGCATCCTGATCACTGTAAAGAATATAAAAGGCAGAATCTGGAAGCTTTTGTATTATTCTCATTTGTAGAGGAACCAGGACTAACTCAGGCATCAGATATCATCTTTCAGTTGGAGTGGAAACCTTAGAACATTTAAGCGTTTTGTTTCTGAGATCCCTTTTTGAAAATGGTTTTTGAATGGGACAAGGGAGAGAGTATCTGGGTGGCTTTTAGAATACGTTAAAATACATGTCTTTGAAATCCTAGGGTAATGGTACCATCATGCTACTCAATACATATTCCACAGTGACCATCAATATTGTTCACACCTAAGATTTATTAAAAAATGAAGAATTTCAGGACCATTATCAAACCTACTAAACCAGAATCTGCATTTTAACAAAATCCTCAAATGACTTGCTCATAGTAAAATTTAAGAAGTGCTGATCTGGTATTTGCTTTTGACATGGGGTGAACTCATTATATTAGTTGCCTACTTGTGATAAATTAAGTGGAAATATCTTGGCCTGTTTGAATGAGCCTTCATTTTAATGGAAGGAAGGAAAAACCAAATATTGTTGAGTACTTTCTATAGCCTCTCAATGGACCCAAAATTTGAACTCAGGTCTAAGATCTTTTCATTAAACCTTACCTTATTACCTAAGTGATATAAAGAGGTCAGAGTTTAGAATTCAAAAAATCTAGAAGACATACTCCTAAGCAAGAGTGTGAAGCAGGGAGTTGGTTTATGGTGTCCTTACATCACCTTCTTGTGTACCCTCTTTCCTATCCTGTAACCACATGCTCTTCCTTCTTATGTTTCATCCTTATCTGAAATTTCCCTGAGCACTGACAGTAGCATATTGACTAATGGAGTTGACTTTGTTAGAGATTTTTATTACAGCCTTTTAAAAATGAGGTCCTCAAAGTCATAAAAACCCAAAGGAATGGAAGTGTAACTCTGAGATTCTAGGCATTGTAATGGATTGAGCTTTGGGGGTAAGGACCCCTATCTTGAACTCTTTAAAACACACTAGGAAGGTGTTTGTTGATTTGTAAAGTCTGTTTAAAACTCAAGAACTGTACTTTATGTCAGGGATGTAGGTAAAGGCTACCATATTCGTAGCACTTGGAGTCGATTTTCTTCTTGGGTATACCATCTTGTAAGATTTCCATGAGCAGAAAGCTAGAGAGTACCCAAATTTGTAATGTAGCTGGTGCCCCCTGCTGGAATAGGGTTGTTTAAATTTCCATCTTTTGGGGCATCTATGCCAACAGCCCTGTTAAGACACAGTTTGCCAGCATAGCCTACGGGTATCTGGGTAAGTCATTTAATTAACCTCTCTGCTTCAGTTCTCTGACATGTAAGAGTGGGATAACACTAGCAGCCAATCCTAAATTTCTTGTTGAAAGGTAGAATTAATTAGGGATGACAGTAAAATACTTTATGAAACCTGGGTACTAAATAGTGATAAATGTTTGAACATGCCTCTAGTATTCCTAGGGCAGGAAAATGACAATGAGATATGTATTATTATTAAACCTAATGTTGTTAATTTTATCTCATTATTAATTCTCACTACTTTCAAAGTTGAAACGCGTATGTGCACCTCACACATCCTAACTGATACTCTGTAAGCTAAAGATTTTGACTAATAGTGTGTCCTAGTGCACAGCTACGAGTGAAGAAAGTCCTTCCAATGGAGAACAGAATAACTCAAACCAGTAAGTACATCTATGCATAACGGGCCCACTGCTTTGGAATTCTTTTCTTTTTCTATTTAAGTATAGTTGAAATATAATATCATATTGGTTCAGGTATACAACATAGCAATTTAAAGTTTATATGCATTGCAAAATGATCACCATAATAAGTTGCCACTAGTCACCATATAAGTTAATGAAATATTATTGACTATATTTTCCATGCTGTATTGTCTGTGCGGAATCTCTTTTGATTTGTGCTCTTCAATGATGAGGGGTCTTGTCCCTGTATAATAGTGAGAGTACCATTAGAGTCTCAAAGAATGAATTCCAGTTGAAGAAGAAAGGGAGTATGAAATTGAAAATGACCTCCCTGACATAGGAGAAAGAGTTCCCTCTGTTTCTGACCAAGTAGCTGGTGAGTTAGAATAAAAAGTTAATAAGGGTGTTCACTTTTTCATTCTTGAATTAGAACCCCAGTGGCGAGAAAGGGGTCTTTGTAGATGGAGGTAGGACAAATATCTAGGAACCTTCTGGGAGCAGTGGCTATAGCTGGGAGGCTGCTTGACTCTAGGAGAAGCTGTGCTCTGTTTGCATCCAGCATAATGTACTATGAGCAGAACATTGAGGCAAAACAGACAGGTCTTTTGGTTACCATCACCTGTGTGTGATGTGCTAGAGATTTAAAAAAAAAAAAAAATACCTGCAGAAAATGGTGAAGGAATGAATGATCCTGGGCTTGAGAGCAATGGTGATTTGTTAAATCTTCAGTATATGGTACAGGTGGCTGGGATTATCGGTCTCAGTAAGGAGAACCATGACTGTGCCCAGTGTCATGGAACCAACTGTATCACAGTAACTGTGGACCGAGAGACTAGACCAGTTCACCCACCCACAACAGAGACTTGAAAAAGTTGTAGTTTTTGTAGAACCTCGTTCTCTGGCCACTTATGCCTTGGCAAGAATATCGAAAGCCCACCCAAATACCCAGGTGTTGTCTAGGAGTGGAGCAAGAAGGGATATTGAACACTGAGGATTTACTTTAAAAAGGTATTTAAATTATTGGATCAGACTAAATTCAACAGACTGAGAAATTAGATCAGCTTCCAGAAATAAAGAAACTTCATTTGCCTTCACACATTCCACTTTAGTGTATACATTCATGATCCTTCTACATGGACCAAAATTGTACCAAAACTATCACAGATTTCCACTGATGGCCATTATTTTAAGTATTATTGGAACATGAAAATGTAGTATTGATCCTGAAGCTTGTTACAAAGGCCTTGGTCTATATAAGCACGTGAACTTAATGGATTTTTGTAGGACCTTGAAGAAGTAAAGAGGTCCATGTTATATGATGTCATGTTGATAAAATTATTATAGAATATCATGCCAACAACAATAAAAAAAGCACCCATATAGGAAAAAGGAATATGGCTGGGGGATTTTCGTTAGTTGTTTACCAGAAAAGAAAAAATTAAAAGCCAAGTTTGTTTACTGTAATGACACAGAGGTGTTAGGAAAAAGCAAGAAGCAAAGTTCACTGACATTTAGAAACAAGTAAATCATATGCACTTCTATCATTTTCTTGATGTTAGCTTTATAGAATGGAGGCCCTCTTTAAAAATAAATATACCAAAGGGAGAGATGAAGAAATTATGTTTTCCTACTTAAATCTGCCGTCACTGAGACTGATACATATTAATAACATCACAATTATGGGTGTTGCAGTCATCTAATATCCACTCAGTTAATTAAACAATAATTACTTAAAAAATGCAAATACAAATAAAAATAAAACCATGGGTCTTGGATAAATATGTCCCTGGGGACTTCCAGTCTGGACTGGAGGGTGTGTAGTTATCTCTTCTTTCTTCTTCTATCTAAATACACTGATAAATCCTGGAAATAGTGCAAGAGAAAACTGAAGGAGAATCCTAAGAGAAGGGATGAAAAAAGCAGACTGACTGGGGACCATATGAGGGGAGGAACACCACAGAGGCTGGGTGTCCCATGTCTTATCTGGTAATAGTAGGCCATCAGGCCTGGTGTTTCCTGATATTTAGCGGGCAGAAGATAGCCCAGGTAGTCCCATTTCTCCCCTGGATCATATGGGAGTCCTTTTGAAAACATCAGCTAAGGGAATGGGACAAAAGTCCTGCTGAACACAAGCATTCTGTAAGAGTGGTGGGACACCCCACCACTATAAAATTCTATACTATAAAATTCTATATCTATAAAATACTATAAAATTCAATATCAAATCCTGATAAAAAAGAAATTTCCTAATAAAACAAGTATAGATGGATCCTTCATTGACATAACAAAACATATTTACAATAACCTTAAAGTTAGCATTATGATTAACAAGGAAAGCTACTGGAAACTTTCCAGTAGTGGAACAAGAGATAGGTGTTTAAAGTCCATACCCCAGAAGCAATCTATAGACTGCATTCAATTCCTACCAAAATTCCAATGACATTTTTCACAGAAATAAAACAATCCTAAAATTTATATGGCCAAAGCAATCTTAAGAAAGAAAAAGAAAGCTTGAGGTAACATCTTTCCTGATTTCAAATTATATTGCAAAGTTATAGTAATCAAAACAGTATGGTACTGGCATGAAAACACACACACAGATCAATGAAACAAAATAAAGGGCCTAGAAATAAACCTATGCATATACGTTTCATTAATTTATGAAAAAGGAGCCAGAATATATAAGGGAGAGGACAATCTCTTCAATAAATGGTCTTAGGAAAACCAGACAGCCTCATGCATAAGAATCAAACTGTACTTTTATTTTATACCATACCCGAAAATTAGCTCTAAATGGATTAAAGACTTGGACATTAACACCTGAAACCATAAAACCCTTAGAATAAAACATAAATAGTTAGCTCCCTGACACTGGTCTTGGTGATGATTTTTTTTGGATTTGACACCAAAACCAAGGCAACAAAAGCAAAAACAAACAAGTAGGACTCTATCAAATAATTAAGTTATGCACAGAAAACTATCAATGGAAACTAAAAATGGAAAGGTAACCTATGAAATGGAAGAAAATATTTTCAAATCATATATCTGATAAGGGGTTAATATCTGAAATATATGAAGGACTCATGTAATTCAATAGCTAAAATAAAAAAAAATGATAAACAAACAAACGAATAATCCAAGTAAAAAATGGGCAGAACACCTGAATAGACATTTTTCCAAAGAAGTTATACAGATGACCAACAGGTATCGGAAAAGGCACTAATCATCAGAGAAAAGCAAATCAAAACTACAGTGAGATGTCATCTCATACCTGTTAGAAAGACTATTATCAGAAAGACAGGAAATAACAAGGTTGACAAGGAAGTAGAGAAAAGGAAATCCTTGTGCACTATTGGTGGAGATGTAAATTGGTATTGTCACTATGGAAAACAGTATGGAGTTTCCTCAAAAAGTTAAAAAATAGAACTACCGTATATGATCTAGCAATTCTACTTCTGGGTATTTATCTAAAGAAAATGAAAACACTAACTCAAAAAAGTATGCATAACCCCATATTCATTGCAGCCTTACTTAATAATACCTAACACTTTAGGCAACATATGTGTCTATGGATGGATGAAGGGATAAAGATGTGCTCTACATATATGATGAAATTTTATTCAGCCATAAAAAAGAATGAAATCTTGCCATTTGTAACAACAGGGGTGGAACTTGAAGACATTGTGCTAAATGAAGTAAGTCAGACAGAGAAAGACAAATACAGTATGGTGTCATCTATATGTGGAATTTTTTATTTATTTACCTATTTATTTATTTGTCAGAGAAAGTGAACACAAGCAGGGAGCTGCACACAGAGGGAGAAGCAGACTCCCTCCTAAGCAAGGAGCCTGACACAGGACATGATCCAGCACCCTGCTGTGATGACCAGAGCCAAAGGCAGATGTTTAACCAACCGAGCCACCCAGATGTCTGTATATGTGGAATTTAAAAACAAAACAAAGCTAAAAAACAAAAATTAAACTCACAGATACAAAGGACAGATTGGTGGTTGCCAGGGGTAGGGGCTGGTGGGTGAGCGAAATGGGTGAAGGTAGTCCAAAGGTACAAACTTCCAGTTATAAAAGAAGACATGGGGATGTAATGTACAACATGGTGACTGTTCTTAATATTGTATTGTATAATTGGAAATTGCAAGAGAGTAGATCCTAAAAGTTCTCTTTAGAAGAAAAAATTATAAGTATGGTGGATGTTAACTAAGCTTATTGTGGTGATCATTTCACAATGTATACAAATATCAAATCCTTACATTGCATGCCTGAAACTAATATAAGTTTAAATGTCAATTGCATCTCAGAAGGGAAAAAAAAAAAGAGAGAGAGGATCAGAGTGTTTCTTATGACTTAACATTTTTCTGGAGAAGTAAGCCAATGCAATCTGGTAAGAGAATGAAGTTAAAGAAATTGAAATTGGAAAAAGGGGAGGCACAATTTTATTTTTTATTTATTGGAAGATTGAATGATACCATATCTATACAAATCCTGTAGAATTAGCTGAAATACTTTATTTTTTTTCCATTTAATTTAATTTTATTTCTTTTTAGAGTTCCAGCATTCATTGTTTATGCACCACACCCAGTGCTCCATGCAATATGTGCCCTCCATAATACCCACCACAAGGCTCACCCAACCCCCGACCCCCTCTACTCCAAAACCCTCAGTTTGTTTCTCAGAGTTCACAGTCTCTCATGCTTTGTCTCCTCCTCCAATTTCGCCCAATTCACTTTTCCTTTCCTTCTCCCAATGTCCTCCATGTTATTCCTTATGCTCCACAAGTAAGTGAAACCATATGATACTTGACTCTCTCTGCATGACTTATTTCACTCAGCATAATCTCCTCCAGTGCCATCCATCTTGGTACAAAAGTTGAGTATACATCCTTTCTGATGGAGGCATAATACTCCATTGTATATATGGGCCATATCTTCTTTATCCACTTGTCTGTTGAAGGACATCTTGGTTCTTTCCACAGTTTGGTGACTGTGGCCATTGCTGCTATGAACATTGGGGGTAGAGATAGCCCTTATTTTCACTACATCAGTATCTTTTGGGTAAATACCTAGTAGTGCAATTGCAGGGTCATAGGGTAGATCTATTTTTAATTTCTTAAGGAATCTCCACACTGTTTTCCAAAGTGGCTACACCAAATTGCATTCCCACCAACAGTGTAAGAGGGTTCTCCTTTCTCTACATCCTCTCCAACACTTGTTTACTGTCTTGTTAATTTTGGCCATTCTAACTGGTGTAAGGTGGTTCTCAATGTGGTTTTGATTTGAATCTTCCTGATGGCTAATGATGACGAACATTTTTTCATGTGTCTGTTAGCCATTTGTATGTCTTCTTTGGAGAAGTGTCTGTTCATGTCTTCTGCCCATTTTTTGATGTAATTATCTGGTTTTTGAGTGTTGAGTTTGAGGACTTCTTTATAGGTCTTGGATATTAGCCATTTGTCTTTAGGGTCATTTGTGAATATCTTCTCCCATTCCATGGGTTGCCTCTTTGTTTTGTTGACTGTTTCCTTTGCTGTGCAGAAGCTTTTGATCTTGATGAAGTCTCAAAAGTTCATTTTTGCTTTTGTTTCCTTTGCCTTTGGAAACATGTCTTGAAAGAAGTTGCTGTGGCCAATGTCGAAGAAGTTACTGCCTATGTTCTCCTCTACGATTTTGATAGATTCCTGCCTCATGTTGAGGTCTTTTATCCATTTCGAGTTTATCTTTGTGTATGGTGTAAGAGAATGGTTGAGTTTCATTCCTCTGTATGTAGCTGTCCAATTTTCCCAACCCCATTTATTGAAGAGACTGTTCTTTTTCCAAGGGATATTTTTTTCTGCTTTGTTGAAGATTAGTTGACCATAGAGTTGAGGGTCCATATCTGGGCTCTCTACTCTGTTCCACTGTCTATGTATCTGTTTTTGTGACAGTACCATGCTGTCTTGGTGATCACAGCTTTGTAGTAAAGCTTGAAATCAGGCAACGTGATGCCCCAGTTATGTTTTTCTTTTTCAACATTTCCTTAGCAATATGGGGCCTCTTCTGGTTCTGTACAAACTTTAGGATTGTTTGTTCCAGTTCTTTGAAAAATGCTGGTGGAATTTTGATTAGGATGGCAGTGAAAATAAAGATTGCTCTAGGCAGAATAGATATTTTAATAATGTTTAGTCTTCTGATCCATGTGCATGGAATGGTCTTCCATCTTTTTGTGTCTTCTTCAGTTTCTTTCATAAGTGTTCTGTAGTTCCTTGAGTACAGATCCTTTACCTCTTTGGTTAGGTTTATTCCCAGGTATCTTATGGTTCTTGGTGCTATAGTAAATGGAATCGATTCTCTAATTTCCCTTTCCATATTTTCATTGTTAGTGTATAAGAAAGCAACTGATTTCTGTACATTGATTTTGTATCCTGGCACATTACTGAATTGCTGTATGAGTTCTAGTAGTTTGGGGGTGGAGTCTTTTGGGTTTTCCATATAAAGTATCATGTCATCTGTGAAGAAAGAGAGTTTGACCTCTTCATTGCCAATTTGAATACCTTTTTTTCTTTTTGTTGTCTGATTGCTGTTGCTAGGATTTCTAGTACTATGTTGAACAAGAGTGGTGAGAGTGGGCATTCTGGTCATATTCCTGATCTTAAAGGGAAGGCTGTCAGCTTTTTCCCATTGACAATGATATTCACTGTGGGTTTTTCATAGATAGATTTTATGAAGTTGAGGAATGGTCCCTCTATCCCTATATTTTGAATAATTTTAATCAGGAATGGATGTTGTATCTTGTCAAATGCTTTTTCTGCATCAATTGAGAGGACCATGTGATTCTTCTCTCTTCTCTTATTGATTTGTTCTATCACTTCAATTGATTTGTGAATGTTGAACCATCCTTGCATCCCATGGGTAAATCCCACCTAGTCATGGTCGATAATCTTTTTAATGTACTTTTGGATCCTATTAGCTAGGGATCTTGTTGAAAATCTTAGCGTCCATATTCATCAGGGATATTGGTCTGAAATTCTTTTTGGTGGAGTCTTTGCCTGGTTTGGGGATCAGGGTGATGCTGGCTGCATAAAAAGAGTCTGGAAGTTTTCCTTCTGTTTTTATTTGTTGAAGCAGCTTCAAGAGAATAGGTATTATGTCTTCTTTGAATGTTTGGTAGAATTTCTCCAGGGAATCCGATAGGCCCGTGGCTGTTGTTTTTTGGGAAGTTTTTGATCACTGCTTCAATCTCACTAGATATTGGTCTATTCAAGTTGTCAATTTCTTCCTGATTCAGTTTTGGAAGTTTCCAGGTTTCCAGGAATGCATCCATTTTGTTTTGGTTGCTTAACTTATTGGCATATAACTGTTGATAACTGATGACTGCTGCTATTTCCTTGGTTTTAGTCATGATCTCTCCCTTTCCATTCATAATTTTATTAATTTGGGTCCTCTCTCTTTCCTTTTGGATTAGTTTGGCCAATGGTTTATCGATCTTGTTGATTCTTTAAAAAAGCCAGCTTCTAGTTTCATTGATGTGTTCTACTGTATCTGTAGTTTCTATCTCATTGATCTCTGCTCTAATCTTGATTATTTCCCTTCTTGTGTGTGGGGTTGGCTTAATTTGTTGTTGATTCTCCAGTTCTTTAAGGTGTAAAGAGAGCTGATGTATTCTGGATTTTTTTTTCTTTTCTTTTTTTTTTTTTGAGGGAGGCTTCAATGGCTATGTATTTCCCCTTTAGGACCACCTTTACTGTATCCCATAGGTTTTGGACTGAAGTGTCTTCATTCTCATTGGTTTCCATGAAGTGTTTAAGTTCTTCTTTGATTTCCTGGTTGATCCAAACATTCTTAAGCAAGGTGGTGTTTAGCTTCCAAGTGTTTGAATTCTTTCCAAAGTTTTTTGTTTTTGGTGTTCCAGTTTCAAAGCATTGTGTTCTGAGAATATGCAGGGAATAATCTCAATCTTTTGGTATCAGTTGAACCCTGATTTGTGACCCAGTATGTGGTCTATTCTGGAGAAAGTTCCATGTGCACTAGAAAAGAATGAGTATTCTGTTCTTTTAGGGTGGAATGTTCTGTACATTTCTATGAGGTCCATCTGGCCCAATGTGTGATTCAATACTCTTGTTTCTTTATTGATTTTCTGCTTGGATGATCTGTCTATTACTGAGAGTAGTGTGTTAAGATCCCCTACTCTTAATGTATTCATATCAATATGACTCTTTATCTTGATTAACAGTTGTTTTATGTAGTTGGTTGCTCCCATATTGGGGACATAAATATTTACAATTGTTAGATCTTCTTAGTGGGTAGATCCTTTCAGAATGATGTAGTAGTGTCTTTCTTTATCTCTGACTACATTTTTTTGTTTAAAATCTAATTTATCTGATAGGAGAATTGCTATCCCAGCTTTCTTTTGAGGCCCATCAGCATGAAAGATGCTTCTCCATCCTTTCAGTCTGGATGTATCCTTAATTTCAAAATGGGTCTCCTGTAGACAACATATGGATGGGACCTGTCGTTTCATCCATTCTGCAACCCTGTGCCATTTTATGGGAGCATTTAAGCTGTTCACATTGAGACTGATTATTGAAAAATACGGTTTTATTGATATTATGTTGCTTGTGAAGTTCTTGCTTCTATAGATTGTCTCTGTAAATTTCTGTTCTATGACACTCTTGGTTTCTTTCTTCTTTTATAGAATCCCCCTTAATATTTCTTTTAGTGGCAGCTTGGTGGTCATATACTCTTTTAAAGACCTGAAATACTCTTTTAAGACCTTGCTGGTCTTGGAAGCTCTTTGTCTCTCCATCCATTTTGAATGTCAGCCTTGCTGTATAAAGTATTCTTGGCTGCATGTTCTTCTCATTTAGTGCCCTGAATATGTTTTGCCAGCCCTTTCTGGCTTTCCAGGTTTCTGTGGACAGGTCTGACATTATTCTGATGGACCTTCCTCTGTATGTAAGGGATCTCTTCCCCCTAGTTTCTCTCAAGAGCTCTTGCCTAAAATTATGACTCATCAGTTTAACAATCAGGTGTCTTGAGGTCTTTCTAGATTCTGTGATCTTGGGGGAAGATCTTTCTGCCTCTAGGACATGAACACTGGTTCCATTCCCCAGTTGGGAATATTTTCATGGAGAATTTGTTCAACTATATCTTCTAGTCTTCTTTCTTTCTCCTCCCCCTCAAGGATCCCCAAAATTCTAACATTGGAACATTTCATGGTGTCACTTATTTCCCTAATTCTGTTTTTATGGCTTCTAAGCTGTTTGTTCTAGGCCTCCTCCTGATCATTTTTCTCTATCATTTTGTCCTCTAGATCACTAATTCTATCTTCTGCTTTGGTAACCCTAGCTGTTGGAGAATTTAGATTAGATTGATAGCATTTTTAACTTCTTCCTAGGCAGCTTTCACTTCTGTCCTAATAGATTCCATGTTGTCATTAATTGTTTTCCCCAATCAAGCCATTGCCTGGGTAATTTTACCCTGAATTCCCTTTCCGACATACTGTTTATGTCCATATCCAATAGCTCTGATGAAGAAGGCATAGTCTCTGAATTTTTCCTCTGTGGGGCATTCCTCCTCCTAGTCATTTTGGTGAGAGATGTTTGAGGGGATGTGTAGCTGAATATATCAACTGTGATTCAGGCAAGGTGCACCCTGGAATGTTTCTGAGCAATTAGAAGTTACCACCAAAAAGAAAGAAAAAAGAAAAAAAAGAGAAAGAGAGAGAGAGAAAGAAAAGAGAGAGAAGATCCAGCCAGAATGGGCCTCAAAGGTAAGATTTTATAAGGTATATGAAAAAAAATGGACAAACAAAAAGACAGACAAAAGTAAATGACAAGAAAAAAAAAAAAAGAACCCAGTAAAAATGAAGCCCAAGTATAAGATTTATATAATATCAGAACAAAAACAAATACACAGAAACACTGACAAAATAAAAAGATGGGAGGGTGGTTATAAATCTTCAGTGTGGGCAAGGAAGGTTATTTTGATTCTTCCTGGGTGTATCTTGATATCTTTGTTAAAGGACTCAACTTTCCAGAGCTAAAGGGAGATTAAAACTGGTTTATATATAGAGGTAGTATTGATTAGGGAAATAAGATTATCTTGAAGCATGTATACATGTGTGTGTATATATATATAAGCAAAAGAAAAACACAGGTATATGTATGAAAAAAGTTCAAGTTAAAAGGCTATTATGAAATTTGTTGTATTGAACCTCTCCTTGTAATGGTAAATAGGTTAAAGGGAAAAAAATAAAAAGAATGAGAATAGTGAGAATGAATTAAAAATAAAAGTTGTATCTATGAAATATACAGGTTTTAGGGCAATACCAGGAGCTTAATATCTTCTTTTCCCCTGATATTGGGGTTTTACAGTTTTATGAGGACCCTGTCATGGTTGTTCTCTATTTTTTTCAGCTGGCTTTCTGGGGGAGGGGCCTGTAGCATTGTTTTTCAGTTAGTCCTGCTTGGGTTGAGTCCTCCTGCTCCCTATCAAGGGGCGGGGCTCTGTTGAAACCAGTTTTTCAGGCTTTTGTTCTCTGGCGCTTTTTGTTCTTTGGTGGCTTTTGCAGCATTTTGGAGGTTTAGTGGAAAGCAAACTGTGCCCAGACCTCCATCTCAGAGAGAAGCCTCAGTCTGCTCCTCTCTGGGTGGTCTAGAACACACAGACTGCCCCCCTGCAAAATCCACTGAGCCTCCCACAGGTAGTGTGTACCCCAGACACTGTCTCGGGGGTCATGTGAAGCGCCCCCACTTTTTTCTGCACCCCCATGCTACTAAAACTGCGAGTGAGGGAGCCCACTTCCAGTGGCTGCCTTTGCCAGGACTGTGGTAGACCAGAGATAGCGCACTGAGATTTTCAAGCCCCGGCTGGGAGTGTTCAGACCCTCCACTGGTCCTAGCACCCACTGGCTAGCACCTGCCAGCTAGCGCCCGCACAGAGCCTGGGCAGGGGGCATCGTTCAGTCCCAGGTCCTGCAGTGTGCATGCAGAGTGCAAAAGGCTGTGGTTCTAGGGAGCACAGGCTGGCGCACACATCAGACTCCCTCACACGTGGAGGGCACCTGGCCCAGCACTGGTGCAAGCCACAGAAAGCCAGCGGCTTAGGGACCAAGGCCTGGAGGCTTTGGCGCACTCTCTCTGGCACAGGTGGTCTCTGGCAGTGGCTGTCCTGGGTCTGTGGGCTTAGGCCCATGCCCATGACCACCTGATTCCACAGTTGCCCCTTAAGATCTTTTGCTCTTTTTGAGTGCTTTTAACCAGACCCCAAGCTGGTCCCCAATCACAAGGCACTCTTGTCCTGGGGTAGTATTTTCCAGTGGGTCGCTTCTGGTGGCTTCCTCCCCCTTCTGTTTACCCTCTGATATCAGTCCAACTGTTTCTACTCCACTTTATCCCTCCACTGATGATCTGCTCCCATAGAGATTCAGAAGAGTATAATCCTACATCTCAGGCTGATTTCATGGGTGTTCAGAATGTTCTGGTAGATAATTAGCTCACTTTAGGGGACCAGTTGAAACAGGGTCTCTTACTTCTCTGCCATCATGCCCCTCTCATACACCTAACTGAAATACTTTAGAACAATAGGTAGGGGCATTTGGAACCAATATGCAGAATATATACAGAATCTTTACAGGAAAAGAAGACCCAATTTATATTATCACTGTAAAGGAGAAACTATCTTGCTGTTAATTTAATAAGAAATGTGCTAAAAACAGCAAGATTTTATTTCTGGACCTTCTAGTTTATTTCATTGAATTCTTTAATACTACTTGTGCCACTTCTATTCATTTTATTTTATTTTGTTTTATTCATTATAGATTCATAATATATTTTAAAATTAGGTAAACCTAGTCCTGTCCTATAGATTTCCATCAATAGGAGACTTGCTTTGTTTATATATATTGTCCACTATTCTTCATTCATAAAAACCAACTTGGATTTTTTAGGTTATGATGTAAAATTGTTTCTTATATATTCAGTGAAATAAGGTGCAGAAAGTTTTGAGCAGTTGTGCAAAAGCAGGCATAAAATATACATACATATTTATAATGAATAGCATGCCTCTGGATTGATTTGTTAAAAAACTGATTATGTTGATTTCCTCTGGGGAAGGGAAATGGAAATCAGGAAACAGTGAGTGGGGGGAGACCTGTTATTGTAAAAATTTCTATTTCCTTGTATTTATGAAACACACGAATATATTACTTATACAGAAATAAGTAACTTTAACTTTGAAATGTGATGATAGTCCCTACGTATGAATCCTTGAAATTTAAATTTTTTTCTGTATTAATAACTTTCAATTCATTAAGCTTCTGTAATATTGCTTCTTGTTCTGTCTTATTCTGTCTTATTCTTCCCCCAGGGGAAATGACATAAATGTTTTAAGCACTCAGACAATAACTTACTAAAGTACTCTATTAAATTTTATTTTATGAAATTAAATTTTGTACAATGACTCTGGCTTTGCCTTAGGTGAGTTATACACACCTATAATATTTACAATGTACGGGGTGCCTGTGTGGCTCATTTGGTTAAATGTCTGCTTTTGGCTCAGGTCATGATCCCAGGACCCTGGGATTAAGCCCCACATTGGGCTCCCTGCTGAGCAGAGGGCCTGTTTCCCTTCTTCCTGCCATTGCCCCTGCTTGTACTCTCTCTCACTGTCAAATTAATAAATAAAATCTTTTTAAAAAAAAAGAAAAAAAATTACAATGTGCAACATATAGGTTTATCATTTTTCAGTAAAGCAAAGGAAGTATTTATGTGTCATCTTGTTCTTTTTTATAGATTTTATTTATTTATTTGATGGAGAAAGCCAGAGAGCACAAGCAGGGGGAGCAGTAGAGGGAGAGGGAGAAGCAGGTTCTGGAGAGCCCACTGCAGGTCTCCATCCCAGGACTCTGGGATTATGACCTGAGCTGAAGACAGCTATTTAACCATCTGAGCTACCCAGGAACCCCCCATCTTGTCCTTAATCAGAAATATCATCTTTTACCAATTGATTTGTCTGATTGAAAACATCAAATTCAATGTAACTCTCAAACCATCCTGCTCTGCATTCTCATCCTTGTCTTCTGCTCTGTGAATCTTATGTAAGTACAATATTTGCACCACATTTTGCACCATAATAGATTTTATATAATTGTTTTTCATGGCATAATCCCACAAAATCTCAGAACTTGTCCCTGTATCATTTCCATTGTGTTTCATCTGTGGTTATGAAATTTCTGAGGGCAAAACTAGCTTTCTTGAAGTTATAATTTATATGTTATGATATTTTCTTCTGTATTTTTTTAAATGCCATTGGAATATAATATATTCTTTTAATTAATAAGATTGATACTATTCTCATGATACAATATGTGAAATCTACAAAGGAAACTTTATATCACAATGCCTAAAACATTTGTTGAAGTTTTGCCCAATTAACAAGGAAATGTGTGTGGTCTTTCTGACCAGTTTCAAATAGCCTGCTAACCCCTCAAATGCTCTGTTATCTTAACCTGTCCCCTTAACTTACATTTAACTTTTAAACTAGGAAAAGGATATTTAAATTTTAAAAGTTGTGATTTGTTAACTTATCCTTTCTCTTTTCTATTGTATCCATTGTTCCTATCTCTCTATCTCCCATCCACAAACAATTCTTCAAATTCTTTGACCTTATGAGACCATCTCACACCTTCACACTGGGGTTGACCCAGATTTTGCTGTGCTCTTTTTAAGACAATAACACAAAGATATAGATATAGATATAGAGTGTATAAAAGCAGGTATTTGTTAAGAGAGTCAGAAATAAAACCCCAAATTATGCATTTCAAAGAGCTGAAAAACCACAAATATAAAATCCAGAATAAAAAGATTTTTCATGTAACATTTATAACATTTTTTACTTCCTAATTTTCTGATTTCTTGTTCTTTGACTTGTCATATTGATGAGGGAACAGAGGGCTGCCTGTGGACAAAGCAAAAGCTGACACCCTCTAATGTCCCCCACACCTACTCCTGGGTGGGACATAGGTGACATTCTTTAGGAATCTCCGAACTATCTTTATGTTAATACCATGCTAGAAGGGAAAAATGACCTTGACAATGGCAAAGCCTCTGGTATCAGCTATCTTTTAGGTCCTCTTTACATATGAAAGTTATATTGAAACCTCCCTTTTTCCTTACCTCCCCCAACATAACCTGCCACCCCTCACAACCCCAGGGAAGCAGCTTTTTCTGCCTATAGGTCCTGCCCCCATGCTTTAATAAACCACCATTTTGGACCAAAGATGTCTCAAGAATTCTTTCTTGGTCATCGGCTCTGGACCTCACCCCACCGAACCTCACTTATATTCTAAAACTTCATCAATATGGCAACTAATTGAAAAACCAGTTTCTATAGAGAAAATAGGAAGAAAAAAATCAGTCTTTTTTCTAGCATGGATTGTTGAAATAAATTAGAATAGTTACTTTGAGTTTAACAACACATCACTGATAACAGGTAAACTTTTAGGATTATTGTCAAATTTGAGTCACCTGCTATAGACTTTCTTTCATAACTGAGCTGTAAGAGTTCAAGTCATGCACTCATGGAGGTGGGATAATGATAACTTTTCACTATATTTGTCAATGTCAGCAAGAAATATAATTATTTTCCCAAATGTTCATAGGATTTACTGTCTTGTATTAAATGGATTATCCTATAGTCTTTCAAAAAGCTATTCATCCTTTCTGAAATTTGTCTCCTTCTTTAATTGTACTACAGCTTTTTGGTGGGATCTGAATTGTTACCATTTGCTTCTTCTTTTTTTTTTTTTTTTTTTTTAAAGATTTTGTTTATTTATTTGACAGAGATCACAAGCAGGCACAGAGGCAGGCAGAGAGAGAGGAGGAAGCAGGCTCCCTGCTGAGCAGAGAGCCAGATGTTGGGCTTGATCCCCGGATGCTGAGATCATGACCTGAGCCGAAGGCAGAGGCTTTAACCCCCTGAGTCACCCAGGCGCCCCACCATTTGCTTCTTAATGTCAGAGTAATATCTGCGGATTTCATTGCTAATCTTTGTCTCTTTTGTTTTGCATTTCATTAATTTTTCTGTATTCTTCTCAGTTCTTTAATAATATACTTAAAGATGACCAAAAAAGGAACCAGGATGATCTGTAAAAGAACACCATTTGGATTATATGTTTTCTGCTTAAGATTCTTTAATGTTTCCTATTTTAATTAGCATTAAGTTGGAAGCACATGGCCCTGCCTTCCTCTCACCTCACCTCTGACCACAACTTCTACTTATTCCTTATGCTCCTCCCCTTTGGACTCTCTTTCTGGACTTGAATGAACTGAGATTTGTCTACATCACAGTGGCACACCTGCTCTTGCATATTCCTGGGACGTTGTCATTAGATCTTTATATTAAGGACTCTTTCTCATCTTTGGGAATGTGTTGAGTGAACTTTTCCAGGTTATTCTTTCTAAAGACCATTGCTTTCCATCATTTCTTAAGACATTTTATTTTTTGGTAACACTAACAGAGAAACTTCTAAACTTCCGTTGTGCATCTGTTCCTTTGATTATGTGTTTGGCTATTACCATCCATCACTCTGGCTGGACAGTCAGTTTTTTGAAGTCAAAATCCCATTTCTAATCACTATTTCTTCTCAAGACCATGCATAAGCCTAGAACAGGATAGTAATTGTTGATTGAGTGCATATGACATGAAGGATACTTCAGTCCAAGCAAATTTGAATACTTCATACAGAAACCTTTTAGAGATTTATATTGAATATTAGTTTTTGAAGGTTCTGAGACTTCCTAAAATAGAGAAAACTGTGTCACTTTAAGATTTTCATAAATTTAAACACAAACTTTTTTTTTTTCTTTTTTGAAACATACCTACCAACTAACATTTTGGAAGTGTTCATGCAAGCTTTGATAATTATAGAATTTCCTCTTTTTTTAATTAATTTTAAAATTTTTTTATAAACATATAATGTATTTTTATCCCCAGGGGTACAGGTCTATGAATCACCAGGTTTACACATTTCACAGCACTCATGATAGCACATGCTCTCCCCAATGTCCATAACCCCACCACCCACTCCCTCCCCACCTCCCCCCAGCATCACTCAGCCTGTTTTGTGAGATTGAGTCTTTTATGGTTTGTCTCCCTCCCGATCCCATCTTCTTTCATTTTTTCTTTTCCTACCCCCCCAAACCTCCACGTTGCATGTCCACTTCCTCATATCAGGGAGATCATATGATAGTTGTCTTTCTCCGATTGACTTATTTTGCTAAGCATAATACCCCCTACTTCCAACCACGTTGTCACAAATGGCAAGATTTCATTTCTTTTGATGGCTGCATAGTATTCCATTGTATATATATACCACCTCTTCTTTATCCATTCGTCTGTTGATGGGCATCTAGGTTCTTTACATAGTTTGGCTATTGTACACATTGCTGCTATAAACATCCGGGTGTACGTGCCCCTTCGGATCACGACGTTTGTATCTTTAGGGTATATACCCAGTAGTGCAATTGCTGGGTCTTAGGGTAGCTCTATTTTCAGCTTTTTTGGGGAACCTCCATGCTGTTTTCCAGAGGGGTTGCACCAGCTTGCATTCCCACCAATAGTGTAGGAGGGCTCCCCTTTCTCCTCATCCTCGCCAGCATCTGTCATTTCCTGACTTGTTAATTTTAGCCATTCTAACTGGTGTGAGGTGGTATCTCATTGTGGTTTTGATTTGTATTTCCCTGATGCCGAGTGATATGGAGCACTTTTTCATGTGTCTGTTGGCCATCTGGATGTCTTCTTTGCAGAAATGTCTGTTCATGTCCTCTGCCCATTTCTTGATTGGATTATTTGTTCTTTGGGTGTTGAGTTTGCTAAGTTCTTTATAGATTTTGGATACTAGCCCTTTATCTGATATGTCATTTGCAAATATCTTCTTGCATTCTGTCAGTTGTCTTTTGGTTTTGTTAACTGTTTCCTTTGCTGTGCAAAGGCTTTTGATCTTGATGAAATCCCAATAGTTCATTTTTGCCCTTGCTTCCCTTGCCTTTGGCGATGTTCCTAGGAAGAAGTTGCTGCGGCTGAGGTCGAAGAGGTTGCTGCCTGTGTTCTCCTCAAGGATTTTGATGGATTCCTTTCTCACATTGAGGTCCTTCATCCATTTTGAGTCTGTTTTCATGTGTGGTGTAAGGAAATGATCCAATTTCATTTTTCTGCATGTGGCTGTCCAATTTTCCCAGCACCATTTGATGAAGAGGTTATCTTTTTCCATTGGGCATTCTTTCCTGCTTTGTCGAAGATTAGTTGAACATAGAGTTGAGGGTCTATTTCTGGGCTCTCTATTCTGTTCCATTGATCTATGTGTCTGTTTTTGTGCCAGTACCATACTGTCTTGATGATGACAGCTTTGTAATAGAGCTTGAAGTCTGGAATTGTGATGCCACCAACTTTGGCTTTCTTTTTCAACATTCCTTTGGCTATTTGAGGTCTTTTCTGATTCCATATAAATTTTAGGATTATTTATTCTATTTCTTTGAAAGAAAATGGATGGAATTTTGATAGGGATTGCATTAAATATGTATATTGCTTTAGGTAGTATAGACATTTTCACAATATTTGTTCTTCCAATCCATGAGCATGGAACATTTTTCCATTTCTTTGTGTCTTCCTCAATTTCTTTCATGAGTACTTTATAGTTTTCTGAGTATAGATTCATTGCCTCTTTGGTTAGGATTATTCCAAGGTATCTTATGGTTTTGGGTGCAATTGTAAATGGGATTGAGTCCTTAATTTTTCTTTCTTCTGTCTTGTTTTTGGTATAAAGAAATGCAACTGATTTCTGAGCATTGATTTTATATCTTGACACTTTACTGAATTCCTGTACAAGTTCAAGCGGATTTGCAGTGGAGTCTTTTGGGTTTTCCACATAAAGTATCATATTATCTGCAAAGAGTGATAGTTTGACTTCCTCTTTGCCAATTTGGATGCCTTTAATTTCTTTTTGTTGTCTGATTGCTGAGGCTAAGACTTCTAGTACTATGTTGAATAGCAGTGGTGATAACGGACATCCCTGCCATGTTCCTGACCTTAGCGGAAAAAGCTTTCAGTTTTTCTCCATTGAGAATGATATTTGCGGTGGGTTTTTCATAGATGGCTTTGATGATATTGAGGTATGTGCCCTCTATCCTTACACTTTGAAGAGTTTTAATCAGGGAGGGATGCTGTACTTTGTCAAATGCTTTTTCAGCATCTATGGAGAGTATCATATGGTTCTTGTTCTTTCTTTTATTAATGTGTTGTATCACATTGATTGATTTGCGGATGTTGAACCAACCTTGCAGTCCTGGAATGAATCCCACTTGGTCGTGGTGAATAATCCTTTTAATGTACTGTTGGATCCTATTGGCTAGTATTTTGGTGAGAATTTTCGCATCTGTGTTCATCAAGGATATTGGTCTGTAATTCTCTTTTTTTGTTGGGATCCTTGTCTGGTTTTGAGATCAAGGTGATGCTGACCTCATAAAATGAGTTTGGAAGTTTCCCTTCCATTTCTATTTTTTGGAACAGTTTCAGGAGAATAGGAATTAGTTCTTCTTTAAATGTTTGGTAGAATTCCCCTGGGAAGCTGTTTGGCCCTGGGCTTTTGTTTGTTTGGAGATTTTTGATGACTGTTTCAATCTCCTTACTGGTTATGGGTCTGTTCAGGCTTTCTATTTCTTCCTGGTTCAGTTGTGGTAGTTTATATGTCTCTAGGAATGCATCCATTTCTTCCAGATTGTCAAATTTGTTGGTGTAGAGTTGCTCATAGTATGTTCTTATAATTGTCTGTATTTCTTTGGTGTTCGTTGTGATCTCTCCTCTTTCATTCATGATTTTATTTATTTGGGTCCTTTCTCTTTTCTTTTTGATAAGTCTGGCCAGGGGTTTATCGATCTTATTAATTCTTTCAAAGAACCAGCTCCTAGTTTCGTTGATTTGTTCTATTGTTTTTTTGGTTTCTATTTCATTGATTTCTGCTCTGATCTTTATGATTTCTCTTCTCCTGCTGGGTTTAGGGTTTCTTTCTTGTTCTTTCTCCAGCTCCTTTAGGTGTAGGGTTAGGTTGTGTACCTGAGACCTTTCTTGTTTCTTGAGAAAGGCTTGTACCGCTATATATTTTCCTCTCAGGACTGCCTTTGTTGTGTCCCACAGATTTTGAACCGTTGTGTTTTCATTATCATTTGTTTCCATGAATTTTTTCAATTCTTCTTTAATTTCCTGGTTGACCCATTCATTCTTTAGAAGGATGCTGTTTAGTCTCCATGTATTTGGGTTCTTTCCAAATTTCCTCTTGTGATTGAGTTCTAGCTTCAGAGCATTGTGGTCTGAAAATATGCAGGGGATGATTACAATCTTTTGATAACGGTTGAGACCTGATTTAGGACCGAGAATATGATCTATTCTGGAGAATGTTCCATGTGCACTAGAGAAGAATGTGTATTCTGTTCTTTGGGATGAAATGTTCTGAATATATCTGTGATGTCCATCTGGTCCAGTGTGTCATTTAAGGCCTTGATTTCCTTGTTGATCTTTTGCTTGGATGATCTGTCCATTTCAGTGAAGAAAATGTTAAAGTCCCGTACTAGTGTTGTAGTATTGTTGATGTGTTTCTTTGATTTTGTTATTAATTGATTTATATAGTTGGCTGCTCCCATGTTAGGGGCATAGATATTTAAAATTGTTAGGTCTTCTTGTTGGACAGACCCTTTGAGTGTGATATAGTGTCCTTCCTCATCTCTTATTATAGTCTTTGGCTTAAAATCTAATTGATCTGATATAAGGATTGCCACCCCAGCTTTCTTCTGATGTCTATTAGCATGGTAAATTCTTTTCCACCCCCTCACTTTAAATCTGGAGGTGTCTTCGGGTCTAAAATGGGTTTCTTGTAGACAGCATCTTGATGGGTTTTGTTTTTTTATCTGTTCTGAAACCCGGTGTCTTTTGATTGGTCATTTAGCCCATTTACATTCAGGGTAACTATTGAGAGATATGAATTTCGTGCCATTGTATTGGCTGTAAAGTTACTTTTACAATATATTGTCTGTGTTCCTTTGTGATCTACTACTTTTAGGGTCTCTCTTTGCTTAGAGGACCCCTTTCAATATTTCCTGTAGAGCTGGTTTGGTGTTTGCAAATTCTTTCAGTTTTTGTTTGTTCTGGAAGCTTTTTGTCTCTCTTTCTATTTTCAATGATAGCCTAGCTGGATATAGTATTCTTGGTTGCATGTTTTTCTCGTTTAGTGCTCTGAATATATCATGCCAGTTCTTTCTGGCCTGCCAGGTCTCTGTGGGTAAGTCTGCTGCCAATCTAATATTTTTACCCTTGTATATTATAGACTTCTTTTCCTGGGCTGCTTTTAGGATTTTCTCTTTGTCACTAAAACTTGTAAATTTTACTATCAGGTGACGGGGTGTGGACTATTTTTATTGATTTTGAGGGGGGATCTTTGCATCTCCTGGATTTTGATGCTTGTTCCCTTTTCCATATTAGGGAAATTCTCTCCAATAATTCTCTCCAATATACCTTCTACTCCCCTCTCTCTTTCTTCTTCTTCTGGAATCCCAATTATTCCAATGTTGTGTCATCTTATGGTGTCACTTATCTCTCGAATTCTCTCATCATGGTCCAGTATTTGTTTATCTCTCTTTTGCTCAGCTTCTTTATTCTCTGTCATTTGGTCTTCTATATCGCTAATTCTTTCTTCTGCCTCATTTATCCTAGCAGTAAGAGCTTCCATTTTTATTGCACGTCATTAATAGCTTTTTTGATTTCAACTTGGTTGGAGTTTAGTTCTTTTATTTCTCCAGAAAGGGCTTTTATCTCTCCAGAGAGTGTTTCTCTAATATCTTCCATGCCTTTTTTGAGCCCAGCTAGAACCTTGAGAATCGTCATTCTGAACTCTAGATCTGTCATATTACCAATGTCCGTATTGATTAGGTCCCTAACCTTCGGTACTGCCTCTTGTTCTTTTTATTGTGGTGAGATTTTCAGCCTTGTCATTTCGTCCAGATAAGAATATACGAAGGAGCAAATAAAATACTAAATGGGTGGCAAAGGCCCCAGGAAAATGTGCTTGAACCAAATCAGAAGAGACCCCAAATCATGGGAGGAAGAAAGGGGATTAAAAAAAAATTTAGCAGAAGAAAAAAAAAATTAACTGCAAGACTAAAGAATCATGGGGAGAAAGCTATGAATTCCTTGCTTTGCTTTCTTCTCCTCTGGAATTCCACGTTCTCCTTGGTAAGTGAACTTGGTCTTGGCTAGGTTTCTTGATGATCTTCTGGGGGAGGGGCCTGTTGTAATGATTCTCAAGTGTCTTTGCCCCAGGCGGAGTTGCCCCACCCTTATCAGGGGCCAGGCTAAGTAATCCGCTTCCTTTCGGGAGCTTTTGTTCCCTGAAGGCTTTCCATAGAGTTCTGGAGGATGGGAATGATAATGGTGGCCTCCCAAACTCTGGCCCAGAGGAGCCAAGAGCTCAGGCCTCGCTCCTCAGTACGCCCTCAGAGAAAAGCGCTCAATTACTCCCATCTCCTTGGCCTCTGGCCGCACTTGGAGAAAAGCACTCAATTACTCCCGCTTGGAGAAAAGCGCTCGGTCACTCCCGTCTCCCTGGCCTTTGGCCGCACTTGGAGGAAAGCACTTAATCACTACCGTCTCCCTGGCCTCCAGCCACGCTCCAAGCTCACCCAGCCTATGACTGGTTCAAAGTAACCCTGGGTTGAGGGCTCACTCCTTGAATTTGTCTCTGTAGCTGCTTTCCCATTCTAATACCTGTGAGCTCTGTGACATTCAGATGTCCCCGGTCCTTCTGTGACCCCGTGGGACCTGGGGCTATGCTGACCCCGCATGGGCTTCACCCCGGTTTAGCGATGTCCCTCAGTGGAGCAGACTTTTAAGAAGTCCTGATTTTGTGTTCCATTGCTCCGCCGCTTGCCGGGAGCCGGGCCCTACCCCCGCAGTCTATCTTCCCATCGCTTTGGATTCACTTTTCTGGCAGCCTACCTTTCAGAAAGTGGTTGATTTTCTGTTTCTAGAATTGTTGCTCTTCTTCTCTTCGATCTCCCATTGGATTTGTAGGTATTTGCAGTGGTTTGATAAGCTATCTAGCTGATCTCCTGGTACCTGATGTAGTCTCAGCCTGTTACTTCTCCGCCATCTTGACTCCTTCACTCTGATAATTATAGAATTTCTAACACTAAAGGAACTCTAGATTATTCCATGAAACAACAAGGTAAAGACTTAAAGTAAATATGTTGGATAAGCATTCCTTCATAACTCTTCTCAATCAGTCCACTCATTCGACAATCATTTCCTGAGTGGCTATTGCACACTGCAATGATGGAATGCTCCAGAAGAACAATGATTGGCATGATAGTCACATGTCTGCTTTCATAATGTCTAAGCATATATGATAATGGTATGAGAAGCACCTCACCCCACAGGAGCAGGTTGGAGAAGCCCCTAACCCAGGGTTTAAGAAGGCTTCCCTGATGAAGTATCATTAAGCAAGAATTTTAGGACAAGTAGCCTTTTGCCAGAGGGAGATCTAGAGAAGATCCCATCAAGCACTGAGAATGGTGTGTGCCCGGAGCTGGAGGCCAGAAGCCCCAGAGCATTTGGTGGGGATTGGGAAAAGCTCAGTGTGTTTGAGCGCAGAATGTGAGGGAGAAGTGGTGAGAAATGAAGACAGGGAGATAAATGATGGCCATTTCACACAGAAGTGACCTGAACTCATTGATCTATTTACTGGCCTACTAACCTTAATGACAATTTATTTTGACTTTGTATTTCTAGGGCTGACCATATCACTGGGTGTTTAGTAAAAATTTGTCAAAGTTTTTTGAAACAGATGAAGTAAAACAAGTTGAAACCAGAAGAATCTTTCAGTGGCATGGCCAGGGAAGGGGTTGGTGGGGGCAATAGCTGCTATTGGGTGTACTGTGATCAATTACTAGTTCATTTGTTACTTGCTAGCAAGCAACTTTCTGCGGGTACCAGGAAAACCAATCACAGCAATGATAGTAATTGCAGGTCTTTCTGATGGAGCAACTGGCCAGAGTTACACTCTCAGGAAAAGGGAGCAGCCATTCCTGACACAGTTGGGAATATCTTTTTAGTGTTTGAGTAATTCCAAGTGTCAGAGTCATTTAATGTTTCAGAGCGTGCAATGTAAAACAAGTGGTCAATTGGCAGGAGGGGTGGGGGGAGTCAAGAGGAGAAAAGGGGAGATGCTGCAGACGTGTTTCCATTCGTTAGTGGCCAATAAATGATGTCTAGACTCTGTCCCTTGCTCCCATCTGGAGAGGTCGGCTGTTCTTGCATAATAAATGAATAGAAGGAAAACAATTATTGGTGGGAGAAACAGCAAGGTCTTCACATTCTTCTTCCCTTATGTTATGTTGCCAACAGGAAGGCAACTATTCTAAGTAAGCCACTGAACACTTTGTGAAAACTGCTTTAATCCTAGACTTTCTTACCTTCCTGACTAGCCAAGTCACTTTTGGGTAGCTTGACACTTCTTATTTTGGCGTGGGCCCAGGGCTTTCTTATACTCTGAGAATTCATATGAAGAATATTATATAAACTTTCTATGACTACTTTCTTCAGAGGTTGAAACCAAAGAAATATTTAAACATTTTATTATCTCTATGGTGATTATGTCTGTATAAGTGATCAGACTTTTCTAAGGGGAAGAAAAATACAGGTTTTGTTGGGAGAGAGGGGGTGGTAAAGAGCTTGTTTCTTGTGAAACTGATTCTATGAATAAATAAAATAAGAATGATGGTTTTGAAGAGAACATCTGATTTCCTCCCCTGCCTTTGACAGCTCCTTACCATTTGGGTAAATCACATCTTTTTCTGTTTTATAGAGTTTTCTTGGTTGGCCAAATTCTTGCCTACAATATAAAAGATCTCTGTTTCCTGAGATCTTCACAGGAGAAGTCTTCTGTCAAAGTGTAAGGGCGCTGGGCCTCAGACAGGAGCCTGGTTCTTCAAACTGGTCAGGAATGGGGGTGCCTGACATTTTCCGTTGCATTCTGGGATTCTCCTAGGCCACAATTTCTGCATCTTTGCATGGTTGGAAAGAGGGAAGCTGTAAGAGGCTCTGAGAATTATTATTATTTTTTAAAGATTTTATTTATTTATTTGACAGAGAGAGACACAGTGAGAGAGGGAACAGAAGTAGGGGGAGTGGGATAGGGAGAAGCAGGTTTCCCGCTGAACAGGGAGCCCAATGCAGGGATTGTTCCCATGACCCTGGGATCATGACCTGAATTGAAAACAACTGTTTAACAGCTGAGCCACCCAGGCATCCCTCTGAGAATTATATTTGAGCACCTGTGACCCTGGCTCAGGTACTGTGCACCTGTGGTTGACCCCAGGCTCTTGAACGTGCATTTGGACTGTCGTATCTATGAGGTTATGCATTGTGGTAAGGGTTCAGTTCTGTCAAATGATTGCCTCTTCTTATACATCCATAACTCTGTTTATAGGTATGTTGCTATTTTGTTTGGGGGCATGTGACATAATTTGATGGGGCATGACATAAAAGCATAAAGCCCTCATTCACTTTTGTCCAAGTCACATCACAGTGACACCTATGATCCAATACCATAAAGCTTTGTGTCTAATTTGTATGTTTCTATGTTTGTTTTAGGCTGGTGTTTCCTGTAGTGAGTCTAGAATAGGAAAGCAGCTGTTACTCAGACTTACCTCATCCTCCAAATTCTAAGTATGCTGCTATTGATTTTTTTAACATCTGTAAGCTTAGCTGTTTGAGGTGAGCATATTAACTCTCTTACAGGTATATTTTATAGAATCATTTCTAAAATTTTAGTGTTTAATAAGGTTAGCAACTATAATAATATTAAAATATGTCATAACTTCAAGAGCAAGGGGAGTGTCTCATTCTTTACTGAATTCCTAATGTTTAGATTTGTATTTGTATTTGTATTTGTATTTGTATTAGATACAGCTCAATAAAAAGTTTGGCTGCTGTTGTTTTTCAGTCTGATTTAAAATAAATACCCTAGGAATTTGACCCTCAGACAAGGATTTGATTGCATGTAGTTTTTCTTTTCTCTTTTCTTTTCTTTTTTCTTTTCTTTTCTTTTTCTTTGTTTGTTTGTTTGTTTTGTTTCTTTGGCAGGGGATAGGGTGATGATAAGACAAGCAGGGAAGTGATGTAGGGAAGGGAAGACAGCCAATAAAATGTGCATTGTTCAGTCTACTAACACAGTGGGCAACTGGAACTTAATCCCAGAGACAAACTCTGGAATGTATTGAAAAACATATGCCTCAGATTCTTCCCATCCAAGATGCAGTAGAGCCAGTGTAATTAAACATCAAATTCTGAAAACTGATTAATACCTGGGGCATTCATTGATTAACACCTGGGGTGTTCATTCTTTCACTTCCTGCTTGTCTTGCTTTGACCAGAGTGGCTTTGGATGGTTCAGGAACTGAATGTCCCCTGGCACAAAGATGTAGACAGAAGCAACTGAAAATCCACAGTCACACTGATAGGCCAAGGGGTGTGCACAGATAGGACACTGACAGTGTCTGCTTAAGTTAATTTTTTTAAATTCATTTTTTTAAGTGAATGTTAATTATTCTTATTCCCCTGGATACAGTTTTAAGAGTATTGAAGACATTCTTGTCACAGTCATTTCAACAATATCATCGTGAACAAAGATAGTTTTACTTCTTCCTTCCCAATTTGGATACCTTTCGTTATTTTTTTTCCCGCCTAATTTATCTGGCTAGAAGTTCTAGTGCAATGTTATATAGTGATGATGAAAACAGGGCTCCTTGCCTTAATCCTGATATTAGGGTAAAGCTACCTGTCTTCCACCACTAAGTATCCCAGTGGGTTAGTCATAAATATTTTTATCATGTTTATCTATTCTGATACCTATCTATCATGTTTATCTAGTTTCTGAGTGTCTTATAAGAGGATCTTTGATTTAGTGAAATGCTTTTTCTGCATTTGTGTCAAATGAGATGATCATGCAATTATTTTCCTTCATTCTATTAATGTTACTTACTACATCGACCATATGTATGAAAATGTTTATGTTGAAAATACTTGCACTCCAAACTTTTGTACATTAAAGGACGTTATTAGGAATGCGAAAAGACAACTTATAAAAATGGAGAAAATATATTCAAATTGTATGTCTAAGAAGGGTCAGTGTCCAGAATATATAAAGAACCCTTACAACTCAACAACAAAATAAACAAACAACCTAATTAAGAATTGGGCAACTCCAATAGACCTTGTTCCACAGAAGATATATAAATAGCTAATAAGGACTTGAAAAGATACTGAGCATCATTAATCATCTGGGAAATGCAAATGAAAATCCTAATGAGATACCACTTAATGCCTTTGCAGATGGCTAGGGAAAAAAAGGGAAACAAGTGTTCGCTAGGATGTAGGAAACATGGACCCTTAGTATACTGCTGGTTGGAATATAAAATAATTAAGCCACTGTAGAGAAGAATTAGGTGATTCTTTAAAAAGTTAAACATAGAATTGCCATATGACCCAGCAATTCCACTTCTAGGAATAGACCCCAAAGAATTGAAAACATTCTTAAACAAACATTTGTACATGAATACTCATATTAGCACTATTCACAATAGCTAAAAAGTGGAAACAGTCCAAATGTCCATCAATAGGTGAGAGTATAAACAAATTGTAGTGTATCCATACAAGGGAATATTTACTTAGCCTTAAAGAGAAAGGAAATACTGATACATGCTACAGTGTGGATGAAGTTCAAAAATATTATGCTAGAATGAATGTAAGAATGTAGACAAAAAAACAAAAGGGTATATATATTGTATGATTCTATTTATAAGAAATACCCAGAATAGGTAAATTCATAGAAATAGGAAGCAGATTGGTAGTTATCAGGACATAGGAGTTAGGGGAAAAAGAGAAGTAATTTGTTACACTACAGGATTCTGTTTTGAAGCAATGGGAATTCTTATAACTACATAAGGGTGGTAGTTTAGCAACATTGTGAATGCACTAAATGTCACTGAATTGTTCACTTGAAGATGGTTAAATTTTATGTTATATGAATTGTACTTCAAAAAATTTAAATAAATGGTATTTATTATAATTATGAGTTATCTTACCCTGACATTTCATGTATCATGCATTCTTTGGAAACTGTCATCCTGAATATGGTTAAGTTTTGTGTGAATTTGAGTTCGTCATTATTTTTACACATAATTTTTGCATCTATATTTGTTACTATTACTTTGGGAACAAAAATAAGTTTGTGTGTGTGTTGTTTTTTTTTGTTTGTTTGTTTGTTTTTCAGAGGAAAATGTGTTCTTAGAATGGTCTTAATCCATTTATGACTGTGGGAAATCAGAGGGCTGGGCTGCCATAGTCTTTTTGGTCTATGTTGGCCACAAGATGCTTTCTGAAGAAAGGAGATTAAAAAAAACAAACAAACTGGGTGATTTTTCTGAATATTTAAATGCTACTGATTCTCATTAGATTTTCTTTAATCAATGACCTTCCATTTAAATTTATTTACTTACAGTGCACCTGGTTTTAACCCTAAAAAATTAAGTTAGTGGTAAGATATTTAGTGAATTCAGGTAACAAGTAGGCTTAACTACCCAACTTAGTCTCTGTACATCCATGGTGATGTATAGATAAAAGGCTTGGGTATGACCATGTGTACACTTCAAGCCACCTGGAAAAAAATACTGTGAACTCTATCTATTCATCAGAAGCTAGCTGTTCAATGCATTTCTGTTGTGTAAATAAGCATATTTGATCTTCTTTGCTGAAATCGCTAGAGAAATTGAGGAAGAAGGGTTAATTACCAAACTAGTTTTTGTGTTCAACAGTGCAATGTACAATATCAAATTCCTGGATCTTTTTACATGATACACTGTATTCTGCGACACTCTGGTGTTTTGAAAGCAATTCTCTGTCCTCATCATTGAGGGAAGAATGATGCTTTCTATTAATCAAGCTTAGTTATTGGAATTGTGTTTATGGCTTCCAACTTGGGAGAAATACTTTTAATAACTTTTTAAAAAAATATTTTATGTATTTATTTGAGAGAGAGAGTGTGAGAGAGAAAGAGAGACTGGACAAGCAGGTGGGAAGGGTAGAGGGAGAAGCAGACTCCCCGCTAAGCAGAAAGCCCCAAGAGTGACTTGATCCCAGGACCCTAGGATCATGACCTGAGCTGAAAGCAGACACTTAACCCACTGAGCCAGTTATGTTTGTTTTTTTAATTTTTTTATTACCATATAATGTATTATTAGCCCCAGGGGTACGGGTCTGTGAATCACCAGGTTTACACACTTCATAGCACACACCTTCCCCAATGTCCATATCCACACCACCCTCTCCCTACCCACCTCCCCAAGCCCAATTACATTTTAATACTTTATCTTGGCATTATAGATCCCTAGTTCTCATTAATTCAATATTTCTTGCTATGTGAAGGCTTGGCTGAGATAGGAATTTCAGATTTTTTTCAGTCCTTTTATTTGCTCTTCTAGTTGAAGAGTGATGACCAAATAACATGCCAATCATCACCCATATTAAGTCTGCATGGGTTTTTATACTTGAATTAAAATTCAAGATTTTTCATACTTGAATTAAAATTCAATGTTGTCATACTTGAATTGAAATTCAAGAATTTGAAATTCAAGATTGAAGATTTTGCATTCATTTATATTATATATAAATGTTACAGAAAATTTAGAAAACACAGAAATGAATTATAGGAGAAATCAGAATTAGACATTATCCTGAAATAACAGCTATTAACTTTTAAGAATATTTCATTCACAGGGCACCTGGGTGACTCAGTCGGTTAAGCATTCAACTTTTGATATTGATTCAGGTCATGATCTCAGGGTCTTGAGATGTATCCTCATATCAGGCTCCACCCTGTTTATGGAGCCTGCCTAAGATTTTCATTCACCATTTTCTATACACATAATTATGCATTTCTAATTATGCATTTCATATACATTTACATTATAAACTTGCATTCATCCTATCTATATAGTTTTATATTTCACTTTTTATGTAAAACATATTGTAAAGTTTTCTATGCCATTCAATAATTGCCATTTTACTAGCTTCCGTTTAACTCTAATTTTTATCTTTGTATATGTAGAATATATTTTGTTTCCTTTTGTCTCCTCTAGGGATGAACAAAATCTATGATAGGTTTTTATTTGTGCTAGTAGTCATCTTTAAGTTTTTCAAGAGTATTTTCAATAACTTGTATATTGTCAATCAACAAATCATGACACTTTGTGTTCTTTCTATGTAAGAAAAATAAGTGAACACTCCTTTGCTTCCATTATCTATTTTCTGTAATATCTTTGTCTTTAAAATCTAGAATTTTAGGTAAAACATATTTCAATGGAATTATTTTTCATTTTTAAATAGTCCTCTTCAAGAATAATTGATGATATACGTTTTGTACATTTATCCCTGTATTACTCAATATGTTATTTTGACTTCAAATGTTCAGCTCTGGTCCATATTCTCATTTAGAAGTCTGCTTCTTTGTCACCTGCAGTGCACCTTAGATTCTGTTTTTGTTCATAGGTTTACTTTAATTAATAAACTTTATTTCTTTTTTTGAGTGATTTTAGGTTAGCAGAAAAATTGACTAAGAAGTATTAATAACTCCACCTATCTCTCTATGCACACACAAATGACCTCCCCCACTATCAACAATCAGCACCAAAGTGGCACATTTACAATCGATAAGCCTGTATTGACACATCATTATCATCCTAAGACTTTAGTTTATATTAGGATTTGCACCCTTGGTGTTGTACATTCAGCTTTGGGTGTGAAAAGTGTGTAATGACGTACTCACCATTATAATATCATATGGAATATTTTCATGGCCCCAAAAATCTGCTGTGCTCTGCCTATTCATCACTCCCTCCCTCTTAACCCATGGAAAGTAATAATCTTTTTACTGTTTCTACAGTTTAACCTTTTTCTAGTAGGATGCCATATAGTTGGAGTCATATTGTATACAGCATTTTCAGATTTTTCTTTTGCTTAGTAATATGCATTTCAATTCTTTCATGTCACTTCATGTCTTGATAGCTCATTTCTTTTAGTGCCAAATAATATTCTGTTGTTTGGATGTACCACAGCTTATTTAGCTACTCACTTACAGAAGGCCATCTTGGTTGCTTCTAAGGTTTGAAAATATGGATAAAGCTGATATAAAACATCCGTGGGCAGGTTTTTGTACGGATATAAGTTTTCAATTCATTTGGGTAAATACCAAGAAGCACAATTGCTGGATCATATGGGAAGAACATATTTAGTGTTGTAAGAAACTGTTGTAAGAAACTGTTGTAAGAAACTAAGAATGTATTTAGTGTTGTAAGAAACTGCCATACAGTAAGAGTATCTGTGACACTTGCATTCAGGTGTTCCTGTTGCTCTACATCCTTGCCAGATTTTGGCAATTTTAATAGGTATGTAATAGTATCTTATTGTTTTGATTTGCATTTTTCTGATGACCTATAATGAGGATCATCTTCTCATATGCTCATTTACTACCCATATATCTTCTTTGGAGTGGTGTCTGTTAAGGTCTTTGTTGACCCAACAAACCCTTTGTTAACCCAGGGTTTTTTGTTTGTTTGGTTGTTTTTTTTTTTGTTGTTGTTGTTTTTTGTTTTTTTCCCCTTAAGAGTTTTAAACTTTTAAGTAATCTGTATATTCAATGTGGGGTTTGAACTCACAAACCTTGAGATCAAGAGTCATATGCTCTACCAACTGAGCCAGTCAGATATCCCCAGGTTGTTTTTAATATTAAATTTTAAGAGTTCTTTATATATTTCAGATAATAGTCCTTTACCAGATATATCTTTCTAAATATTTTCTCTGAGTGTGTGGCTGGTGTTCTCATTCTCTTGACATTATCTTCCACCAGTAAAAGTTTTTAATTGTAATGAAATCTAGCTTATCAATTATGTCATAGATTCTGCCTTTGTTTTATCTAAAAAGTCATAACCATAACTAATATCATCAAGGTTTTCTCCTATGTTATCGTCTAGGGATTTTATAGTTTTGTGTTTTATGTTTAGATATGTGATTTTTTTTTTTTTTTAGTTAGTTTCTGTGAAGGATATAAGATTTGTGCCTAGATCCTCCCACCCCCCCCTTTTATTATGCTTTGTGATTTTTTTGTTGTTGTTGTTGTTGTTGCGAAGTGAATATTATTTACTGGTCAAAATGAATTGCAGTTAATAGGCCTTTAGGAATGTGGTAATGAAGTTTGAGGGGAGAGGGAGAGTTCTATTGTCCTATAATTACATCTCCAGGTTTTGGAGTCTGTGCCCTTGGGCTGTGAAATTCATGAATGATTTTCTGTGTTTTCTCCCCCTTAGATGGGACAGGATAACTAGAGGGAGTTGGAGTTGGGTATTTCATCTCATCTATGAAAGTTAGATGCTAATACAATCCCAGTCTGTCAGGCTCTAGTAAAGTAGTTTCTTCTGGTGGAATAGTTTGTTAGGAAGAACTGAATGTTCTGTGTATTTCAAAACGGTTTCTTTTCCTTTTTTGTTGCTGAAAACAAGAGGGGATTTCTCCCTGATATTCACTATATGGATCTGATAGAGCTCCTGGAGGTAAAACTAACAAAAGTGTGGGGTTCCCTTGGAGATTTTATTTCCCCAGGTTGTCCACACTGCATTTCCAGAATATCATCAATTACAGTTGAGATTTTCATATCCCAATACTTGTTCCCATGGAGGTTTTTTAAAAAATTTTTTCTGTGTTCCAACATTCATTTTTTATGCACCACACCCAATACTCCATGCAATACGTGCCCTCCTTAATACCCACCACCACAGTCACCCATCACCCAACCCCTTCCAAAACCCTCAGTTTGTTTCTCAGAGTCCACTGTCTCTCATGGTTCATCTCCCCCCCCTATGATTTCCCCCAATTTACTTTTCCTTTCCTTCTCCTAATGTCCTCCATGTTATTCCTTATGTTCTACAAGTAAGTGAAACCACATGATAATTGACTCTTTGCTTGACTTATTTCACTCAGCATGATCTCCTCCAGTCCTGTCCATGTTGATACAAAAGTTGGGTATTCACCCTTTCTGATGGAGGTGTAATATTCCATTGTATATATGGGCCATATCTTCTTTATCCATTCATCTGTTGAAGGGCATCTTGGCTCTTTCCACAGTTTGGCTGTTGTGGCCATTGCTGCTATGAACATTGAGATACAGATGGCCCTTCTTTTCACCAAATCAGTATCTTTGGGGTGAGTACCCAGTAGTGCAATTGCAGGGTCAGAGGTTGCTCTATTTTGAATTTCTTAAGGAATCTCCACACTGTTTTCCAAAGTGGCTGCACCAACTTGCATTTCCACCAACAGTGTAAGAAAGTTCCCCTTTCTCCACATCCTCTCCAGCACGTATTGTTTACTGTCTTGTTAATTTTGGCCAGTTTAATTGGTGTAAGGTGGTATCTCAATGTGGTTTTGATTTGAATTTCCCTGATGGAGTTTTATTCTCTGAATGTCTGCTTGAATAAGTTGTGATTTTCTGTATCTACTTGCGTCCTTTTCTTAACTTTTTGGAACAGTAATTTGCCCTGTGACTTCACTTATCTTACAGATCTAAGAAGCATTTTGATTTTTCAGTTTATTTAACTTCCTGTTATTAGGATAGAGTGAAATGTCTTAGCTTTTTACATGTTGGACTAGAAATAGGATCTGATTTATATATATTTTTAAGCTAGGTTTTTTGGTGTCTTTAAGTTTAAAACTGTATGTCTTCTTGCTGGATTGAAACTTTTATCATAATGATAAGTCTGGCCAGGGGTTTATCAATCTTATTAATTCTTTCAAAGAACCAGCTCCTAGTTTCGTTGATTTGTTCTATTGTTTTTTTTTTTTTTTTTCTTTTTTGGTTTCTATTTCATTGATTTCTGCTCTGATCTTTATGATTTCTCTTCTCCTGCTGGGTTTAGGGTTTCTTTCTTGTTCTTTCTCCAGCTCCTTTAGGTGTAGGGTTAGGTTGTGTACCTGGGACCTTTCTTGTTTCTTTCTTTTTTTTTTAATTAATTTTATTATTTTTTTTTAATTTTTTATCCCCAGGGGTACAGGTCTGTGAATCGCCAGGTTTACACATTTCACAGCACTCACCATAGCACATACCCTCCCCAATGTCCATAACCCAACCCCCCCTCTCCCAACCCCCTCCCCCCATCAACCCTATTTGTTTTGTGAGATTAAGAGTCACTTATGGTTTG
>NW_019154155.1:3976072-4056132 GCF_002288905.1 Enhydra lutris kenyoni | reverse complement strand
GTGTATTGTCTCTGTTCCTTTCTGATCTACTACTTTTAGGGTCTCTCTTTGCTTAGAGGACCCCTTTCAATATTTCCTGTAGAGCTGGTTTGGTGTTTGGAAATTCTTTTAGCTTTTGTTTATCTTGGAAGCTTTTAATCTCTCCTTCTATTTTCAATGATAGCCTAGCTGGATATAGTATTCTTGGCTGCATGTTTTTCTCGTTTAGTGCTCTGAATATATCATGGCAGCTCTTTCTGGCCTGCCAGGTCTCTGTGGATAAGTCTGCTGCCAATCTAATATTTTTACCATTGTATGTTACAAACTTCTTTTCCCGGGGTGCTTTCAGGATTTTCTCTTTGTCACTAAGACTTGTAAATTTTACTATTAGGTGATGGGGTGTGGACCTATTCTTATTGATTTTGAGGGGGGTTCTCTCTACCTCCTGGATTTTGATGCTTGTTCCCTTTTCCATATTGGGGAAATTTCTCCATAATTCTCTCCAATATACCTTCTGCTCCCCTCTCTCTTTCTTCTTCTTCTGGAATCCCAATTATTCTAATGTTGTTTCCTCTTACTCTTATCTTACACTTATCTCTCTACTTCTCCCCTGTGGTCCAGTAGCTCTTTGTCTCTCTTTTGCTCAGCTTCTTTATTCTCTGTCATTTGGTCTTCTATATCGCTAATTCTTTCTTCTGCCTCATTTATCCTAGCAGTCAGAGCCTCCATTTTTTTTTATAAAGTTTATTTTTTTTTAATTTTATTTATTTATTTGTCAGAGAGAGAGAGGGAGAGAGCGAGTACAGGCAGACAGAATGGCAGGCAGAGGCAGAGGGAGAAGCAGGCTCCCTGACGAGCAAGGAGCCCGATGTGGGACTCGAACCCAGGAAGCTGGGATCATGACCTGAGCCGAAGGCAGCTGCTTAACCAACTGAGCCACCCAGGTGTCCCAAGAGAGCCTCCATTTTTTATTGCACCTCATTAATAGCTTTTTTGATTTCAACTTGGTTAGATTTTAGTTCTTTTATTTCTCCAGAAAGGGCTTTAAATCTCCTGAGAGGGTTTCTCTAATATCTTCCATGCCTTTTTCGAGCCCGGCTAGAACCTTGAGAATCGTCATTCTGAACTCTAGATCTGACATATTACCAATGTCTATATTGATTAGGTCCCTAGCCTTTGGTACTGCCTCTTGTTCTTTTTTTTTGTGGTGAATTTTCCGCCTTGTCATTTTGTCCGGATAAGAGTATATGAAGGAGCAAGTAAAATACTAAAAGAGTGGCAACAACCCCAGGAAAATATGCTTTAACCAAATCAGAAGAGATCCCAAATTGTGAGGGGGGAGAAAGGGATAAAAAGAGGTTCAGAAAGAAAGAAAAGAAAATGAAAATTAAAAAAAGAAAACGAATAAAGAAAAAATATAAAAAGAAAAAAATATATATTAGATAAACTAGTTAAAAAACGTTACAAAAGAAAAGGGTAAAAGTTAAAAAAAATTAGCAGAAGAAGAGAAAAAAAATTGAAAAAGAAAAAAAATTAAATTAACTGCAAGGCTAAAAAATCATGGGGAGAAAGCCATGAGTTCTGTGCTTTGCTTTCTCCTCCTCTGGAATTCTGCTGCTCCCCTTGGTATTGACGCTGCACTTCTTGGTAGGTGAACTTGGTCCTGGCTGGGTTTCTTGTTGATCTTCTGGGGGTGGGGTCTGTTTTATTGATTCTCAAGTGTCTTTGCCCCAGGCGGAGTTGCACCGCCCTTACCACGGGCCGGGCTGAGTAATCAGCTCGGGTTTGCTTTCGGGAGCTTTTGTTCCCTGAGCGCTTTCCGTAGAGTTCCGGAGGATGGGAATGAAGATGGCGGCATCCCAGTCTCCGGCCCAGAGGAGCTGAGAGCCCCGGGCCCCATTCCTCAGTGCGCCCTCAGAGAATAGCGCTCAATTATTCCCGTCACCCTGGCCTCCGGCCACGCTATGAGCTGACTGAGCCTGCGACCGGTTCAAGGTAACCCCGAGCTTAGAGCTCACTCCTTGTCTCTGTCTCTGTAGACGGCTTCCCCATTCTAATACCTGTAAGCTCTGCGACACTCAGACAACGCTGATCCTTCTGTTACCCTGCGGGACCTGAGGCCATGCTGACCCCATGTGGGCTTCACCCCGGTTAAGCCTCTGGAGCGATGTCCCTCAGTGGAACAGATTTTTAAAAGTTCTGATTGTGTGCTCTGTTGCTCCGCCGCTTGCCAGGAGCCAGCCTGGTAAAGCAGTTTTCTTTAGATTAGTATTTGCTGGTACAGAGTTACCCATTCTCTAAGTCTCAAACTTTCTGCATATCTGTATTTTAACTGTCTTCAGTATATAATGATATAATTTATGTCCATTCTGTCTATATTTATGTCTTCCCTAAAGAATTTAGTCTTTTTATATTTTTATGGTTACTGTTATATTTGGATAAATTTTTACTAACTTAATATTTTACTTCCAATTTTACATGTTTTTCTGTATTTTTCCTCTTGTCTTCATTTGAGTTGATTGAATATGTTTTTATACTCATTCCACTCATACCTCTTTATATTTTTCGTAAGTTTTAAAGTTAACAGTCTCACCATGCATAGTTAACAAAGCTAAAGTTTAATGTCATAGTTCATACCAAATAATAAAATACTTAGCAATGCCTTAAATTATATCATTTCTGAGTCAATATTTTTGTCTAGAATTTAATGTTTCATTATTGAAAAATAAAACACCCAAATTGTATAAAGACATGATTATATACATCCAGTATTGAACTATATGTGTTAACTGATATGTTTAACTTTAATTGTGTGGTACTTACTTTTTATTTTAGACTATCCTTTGAGGCTTATTTTGCTCCTTCCTGAAGTATATTCTTAATCATGGTGATGACTCATTGGTACAAAAGTTTTTTCTCCCTGCAAAACAATTCATATTTTATCTTATTTTCTCCAAATATAGTTTTGCTAATCATACAATTTGATGCTGGCAGTTATTTTCTCTCAGTATTTTAAAGATATCTTTGTGTCCCCTGATTTACATTTTTGCTTTCAGGAAATTTGCTGCTAGTCTAATGATCATCCATTTGTAGAGCATATGTCTTTCTGATGTTTTTGAGGTGTTTCCTTTTTCTATGGGGTTCTGAAGCTTCAAGACAGTATTGTGTTTTCTTATTGTGAAGTAAGTCTGTCTATCCATCTGTCCTTCCTTCCTTTCTCTTTCTTTCTTCCTGTTATTTGTTGTTATTGTTTAAGCTCTGGAAATTTCTCAGCTAATAACTCATAATTCCTCTCTTGTTTTCTATTAATTCTTCTGGAACTCTGATGAGATGTATGTTATATCTTCACTTTGTCTTCCATATGGATACATTTCTCTGTTATATTTCACATTTCTTGGTATCACATTCTGGGGAGTGTTTTCAAAACTATTTTTCAGTTCGCTATTTCTTCAGTTCTGTCTAACCTGTTGAAAGACATGATACATTTGAATTTTTAATCTCTATTGTGAATTTTTTTCTTTGCAAGCTGTATTTGTTTCAGATTTGATTATTTTAGTATTATCTACATTCTCGCTTAGTTTTTTTTTTTTTGCCTCTCTTGTATATCCTTAAACATACTTTGTATTTATATCTCATAATTCTAATATTGTCCCTGTATGTTAATCTAATTCAATTTTATGTTGTTTTGCTGGCCTTCACTCAACTGGATTTTTTTCCTTAACTGTTTTGTGATTAAAAAAAAATATATTATCAAGGGTGCCTGTGTGGCTCACTGAGTTAAAGCCTCTGCCTTCGGCTCAGGTCATGATCCCAGGGTCCTGGGATCAAGCCCTGCATTGGGCTCTCTGCTCAGCAGGGAGCCTTCTTCCCTCCCTTTCTCTCTGCCTGCCTCTCTGCCTACCTGTGATCTCTGTCTGTCAAATAAATAAATAAAATCTTAAATATATATATATATATATATATATATATATATATATATATAAAATCAGTATATGATTCTTAAAACTTTATCTGTGAATATTATTTGAGGTCTGGGTTTCATAGAGATTTTTCTCTCATTCAGGTGGAAACATCACCAACCTGGAACAATCCATAAATAAATACTGTCCTTGAGTACTTGGAGGTCACAGAAATACTGTATATTCTATCCCCAAACACAGATACGGCTATCCCTTGACTGTAAATGTTAATGGAGACCACTTATAATTTTCCTAATTACCCATGCCCTCTCTTATCACCTTGATTTTGTGTCAGTTTTGCTTTATCTTTTCCAAGTCTAGGGAATGATCTTGGGAATGCATTTTATGATCTATTAACCCTAGTCTCAGATTAATTAAGGTGTATTTAGGCTGGTGCATTATCTTTTTCTTAACTGTCTTGACACTATATTTCGATAATCTGAAAACTTCCTAAGAGAAGGCACTGTATCTTTTCCATCTTTGTACCTCAGGGCTAAGCATTGTTTTTGACACATACTAGACATGTGATAAATCTTTATTGAATAAACGAGTAAGTACACTTCAAAATTAGTAAAACTAAAACTATAATACCCCCCTATATTGCTGATGACTTGATCTTGGCATCATGTTTCAGGCCTAATTGTAAAGGATAATTGAACATATTTACCAATTTTTATCTTCAGGAAGAGTTAAAAAAATTACTGCTCAAACCACAATAGTTGACATTGGCAGGGACCTTTCAGTATTACTCAAGTGGGCAATACTAAACAATGTATTCAATAAACTCAGTCATCTAGTTATGTAGGGGTGTTGGGATGTTCATTTTAATCATTCCAGTGCATTCATCTGCAAGCAGTTCTTTCTAAAAGCCTAAGTTAATGCCAATAGAAAAGGTCAATTATTTACTCCTCAAAACTTCCCTAACCTTGACTCTTACTCCTCTTCTCTAGCACACAATTTGAGGATTTCAGGGAGGTGGCTTATTGATGTAATTGAGCAAAAACAAAATTGTCCTTTTGGATAGCTATGTTCTTTGTCTATTGGTGCTTTTGCTGGACAAATCCTTAAAATCTTTAAAATGTGGTCAGAATATAAGCAAGTTTCCTTGATTTACATTAGTTTGCCACCTACAACCCTGGCATCTCAAGCTTTATCTATTGTTTTGATAATACAAAATACTTATAATCCGATCACTTTTCAGCTTTTCATCCTTTGCCAAAAATCCAACTAAGAAAATGGATATTTGAAAGGAAAACTATGGGGTATGTTAATTATTCATTCTTTTAGTTTCTTGAATCCTATGTCTGTATCACATCAGAGTATCAGAAAGTTGTTACCTGGGATTTATTACCTTGGATGTCCCCAGAAAATCCTTTACAAGAATAGTGTTCAACAATCTATTTGCCTCTTACTGAAACTCAGTATGAGAAAGGAACACAGAGAATTTGTTGTTATAGTTGAAGCCAGAGCGTATTCTAAACCTATGCAATAGATTGCTTCCTGTTACTTTAAGTGATGTTTATTGAATGCTTATTGTGCTAAGAAAAGTATATGTTTTCTAGAACTACTAGGTATCATTTATTGGATAACTCAGCTTATGTTGTGCCTTGAACTTCCCCCTTTACTTTTGCTGCCAGAAAGCTTAGAAAGAATTTTGGGGATCAGCTGCAGTGATTTTCTTTAACCTAGCATTTCTGGTGCAATTCTCTCCACTCTACTTTTTTCATGCCCTCCCAATGGAGGTTCTTGGTTCTTATTATTTACCTTTGTTCATATGGTTTTATTTAGTTTTGAACCTTTATATTTAGTGGCCTAAATATAGACAAGGTTATATGTAATAAATAGTGGTACAGCAACATAGCACCTTTATTATTTATCAACTGGAATTCCAGGACATTATTAAAAGTCTTAAAGATATTGGAAAAATACATCAAGCATTTCTGACTTAAATGAACTTAATGTCAAATGGAAACTAGGATAACCAGGCTCTATAAACTCAAACTCTTAAACAGTGAAGATATTTTTAAAGAGTTTAGCTCTTTTTCCTCAGTTCTGTTATATCATGGGACTAGAGGAAGAGGCTTTGCTGAAATGACACTTTTAGTTACCTAGAGCATGACAAAAGCTATCATTCTCTGCTACCATCTCCAGCCCAGGAAAATCACTCACAGATTAAAAGTTCTTTAAAATTAATTAATTTTTGCCAGTGGGGCATGATGATAGAATGGTTGACTTATGTTTCTGTAGCGTGTTAAGCTAAAATAAAAACTGTCAATATTAATAAAAAGCTTTTAAGAATAAATAATCTGATATCAAAGAAGGTATGATGATGACTTATTGAAATAAAATTTAAGTGATTTTGAAACAATAGTATTAGGCATATCGAATTTCAACACAGTAATAAAGGGGGTAGATATTTTAGAGGAAGATAAGAAATACCTACCCAATAATCATGTAGACTATGTAGTGTATATGGACCATTCACACAATTATCTCATTCAATTATCACAATGTTATGAAGTGGCTAGGGCAAGAATTATTACCTAAGATTCTGAGGCTCAGAGAAGTCAATTCCAATTCTAAAATCTCTGACACAGCAGTTAAACTTAGTAAATCAGATTTACTTGTATCATCATATATAATTGAAATAACACATAATGGTTAATAATAGCAAATATCAATGAATGCAAACATACTTCAGATATAATGTTATAATTGGGGAATAGACAGGGCATGAGATTGAGAACTTTTATTTTTACATAATCTCATTAAAAATGAAATATAATAAATATAAAAGTTAACATTTCTTTAGCTGGGATTGTGAGTAAAGAAGTGTCTCATATAATATTTTCTTGATATTTGAAGTATTTATTTCAAATAATCAGGTTTTTAGTTAAAAATCCTGTGTCTTTGTAATTTCATGATTTATCCAGGGTCACATGGCAGTGTTTTAGTAGCTTGACTGGTATCCCCCTAAAAAAAAAATCCATTCAGAACATCAAAAATGATTTCATTTGGAATAAGCTCCTTTGCAGATAATTAAGGTAAAGATCTCAAGATGAGACAATCCTGGATTAAGGTGGGCCCAAAACCCCATGGTGAATGTTCTAAAAAGAGACAGAAAGGAAGACACAGAGGCACAGAGAAGAGGCCACATAAAAATGGAAGTAGAGGTTGGAGTGATGTGTCTACAAGTCAAGCAATACCTGGAGCCACCAAAAGCTTGAAGAAGCAGGGGAGGATCCTCATCTTGCCTCTTCAGAGAAAGCAGAGCCCTGCCAAACCCTTGATTCAGGGCTTGGCTCCAGAACTTTATGAGAATAAATTCCTGTTGTTTAAGCTACCAAGTTCATGGTAATTTGTTATGGCAGTGCTAAGAAACTAATGTGTGGGGAAATATAAGATACTAACTGTATTTCCAGATTCTAATACATCTTGCATTTAATTCTAGAGAAATTCTAGAAAGGCAAAGTAGCATAGAGGCTGGCCTGCAAACCTTGTCATATGTACTTGGAGCCATTTTTAAGTACACAGGAAACAGTGTCTTTCCAACAGCAGTAAAGATAGAGGGTTTCTTGGAAGATATCAAGGAAAAGAGCATTCTTCTTTTCTATTTAAAGATTTTCAGAAAAATTACCAGATTTCTCAGTTATGATCCTTTACCATTTGTGAGACTGATCCAGAAACTGAATGCAGGTTGTCAGGTGAATTCTACACTTGAGTAAACTCTCTCCTAGGAGGCAGATGACATATGGGATCGTTTGGAGGTTCAATATGGACCCATTGTCATATTGAACAATAAACTCAGCATGAGGTCAGTGCTTCAGCTTTGGCCAGTATGATTCCAGATCCTAAGAACGTGGAAAATAGCTGGAGATAAGACAGGAAAATCTGTAGGTCAGTTGACTTTGCTGACCCTTCAACTGGCAGAGAGAGTGCTGGAGTTGGAAGCCGGGGGCTGAGCACTCCAACCTCTCCACCCCTCGAAGCTGAGCAGGACAGGACAGGAGCCATGCATGTCCTTGGCTGCTGCCTGGTCAGGGCTGAGTCTCAGTTGGCACTGGCAGAGAGGCTTCTCTTGTGCTTCCCCACATTCTTGGCAGAAAGAAAGAAAAACATCAGCTTTGGAACAGGCCATGCACTGGCATAGTGCAGCTCACTGCTGTGTGAACAGCAAATCATTTTTCCATCTGTGTATGAAGCTTGCATATGTGCTGCAGGTTAGTGGGTGTAACCAATCCACCTTGCTCTCTGGTCTTGGTTTCACAAGTAATTGATGTTTCTGATGATGCTTCAGGTCCCTCATTAAACCACTGGTATTTTATCTGAATGAATGTTTCTACTTCTTTTTCCTTCCTTCCTTCCTTCCTTCCTTCCTTCCTTTCCTTCCATTTCTCTACTTTTTCCTCCTTGTTTTGCTTCTCTTCCTTTTTTCATTTAGTGATAGGTCGTAAGTGAGCTGGGAGAAGTCATTTGGAAAGCCATGGATTTGAGAAGTTCTCAAAGCATCCTAGATTAAATTTCTTTGAAAAAAAAATACAAGAGATTTTAACATTCATGTAGGCAATGGAAACTAGGAAGTATGAAGTAAGAGAGTCTGATTTGGGCATGAGAAGGGTTACTGGGGATCTACACTATGAGTTGTGCCTTACCAGAGACTCCAGTGGGTCAGAACATCTGTGTCACTTTATGAGCATAAATTTGCAGAAGTACTTTCTCCTGACACTTGACCTGCACTAAGGTCAAGGTAGAGTTTTTGTTTTCAAAAACACTTAGAGTACTATTGAGGAGACAAGGGGATTTTTCAGAGAGAAAATGACAGACCAAGACAAAATATGTGTACAGAAGTTAGAGGAAAGGAGGGAATACCTTGAGTAAGCATCTTTTGTATTGGAAATGTTTCCTGAAACTGAATCTTGTGTATGGATATGGTTAGTTATGGAGAATAATGAAGAACATGACAGCTCTAAGGAAGAGCATAATCAAAGGGATATGGTATTCTGAGGAAAATGAGGAGTGTGACTTGGCCAAGGCACAACCTTCAAGCTGGGCAATGACAGGAAATAAGCTTGAGTAAGTGGATTTTAAAAAGATGGTACGACTTTGCCATTCCTTAGCTCTATTTGAGGTGGTCTGATTATCTCACTCTTTAACCAAATGTGGCCAAAGGTCAGACCATGGGATCAGGCTGTGACAACTACATGTCTCTTTATTTATGGGGACATGCTTTACCCTGATGGGAATCCCATACCAATATACAATCTAGCTACAACTGGATTGCTCAGTATATTTTTACCCATTTCTCTTTGACTCCTGTGGAAACTTCCATGGCTGTAAACATTCTCAAGTTTCTCCTCCACTTTCAGCACTGGGGCTCCTTATTACCCCACTTCTCCACTTCCAGAAAATAGCACCTCTTATCTCTCCCTTTTTCCTGCCTCTAAGGAGGAAGTACCAATTCTCTGCCATACCTACTCCCATTTGGGAATTGATCCCAGTTTTTCTTATTTCTTTCAGAGAATGGCCTTTTTAGTAATCCTCACACACACCACAAAATCACTTTATTCATTTCTTCCTTTCAGATGATTTTTGCTCTAAGTTTGTTAAGTTTTTCCAAATTTTTTTTAAAAAAATATTTTAATTTATTGAGTGAGAGAGAGAGAGAGTAGGAATGGAGGGCAGGGAGAGGGAGAAGCAGATTCCCCAGTGACTATGGAGCCCAATGTGGGGCTCAATCCCAAGACCCTGGGATCATGACCTGAGTGGAAGGCGGACACTTGACTGAACCACCCAGGCACCCCAAGTTTTCCAAATTTTAAAACAAACAAAACTTCACTCTTCAATGAAATCAAATGAAAGAATGACATAAAATAGAAAGTTGCTTTTTTGGTATAACCTTTCCCTTAAAAAATCTTGTTTTTTCAAAGAACTTCTAAAATTTTCAAAGAAATTGACCTTGGTTTACTCAAATTATTTCAGGTGGGTTTTGTGTGTTCGTGTGTGTGTGTTTTGTTGTTGTTTGTTGTTTGTTTTTTAGATTCTGCTGTACAACACAATTGAAACTATTACTCCAAATGTCACCAAGGACCTCCTTTTTGTTATGTTGAATACTTAACCATTTTCTTTGAGTCATATTTCTAGTTCTCTCCTATATTTATCTTTCCACCTCTGAATCTCAGTTTTTCCTCATTGTGGGTCCTCTTCTTTTTCCCTCTTTCCAGTTAAGATAGTTGACTAAAGCATTGTGTTTGTGTGCCTTTTTCCACTGTTTGATCCATGCTCTTTTAACTAGGACCTTCCTACACATGACCTCTGCCTTCTCGTTCCCGTATCTCTCTTTCCTTCCTTTCAGTCCTTCCTTTCCCTCCTGTTTTTCCTCCTTGCTCTCTCCTTTCCCCAGGCTTGGCCTCCTGCTTAATGTAGTAGGTCCCAAACTATCCCTTTGATTTCCCCAGACATGCCAGTGTCTCCTCTTCAATACTCCATTCCTGGAAATATGAAGTGGAAACATCTGTAAATTCCCTTTATTTTCTAAGTTCTATTAATCATCAACTCCTGGTCTGGAAAAATATTTTGTATTTTTTTTATATATATATATCCACTGCCCCTACTCTGTATCTCTCTCTCTTTTAATAGTTTTATTGAGATATAATTCAAATACCATACAATTCACTCATTTAAAGTGTGTACACATTTTGATAGTTTTTGGTATATACCTCATTAATTTTCAAAATTGTACTAAAATAAACATAGTATAAAATTTTCCATTTTAACCATTTTTAAGTATGTAACTAAGTAGCATTAATTACATTTGTGATGTTGTGCAACCATCACCACTATTTATTTGCAAAACATTTTCACAATCTTAGAAATTCTCACTGTGAAGAGAAGACACTCCCATTTTTCTGTCTTCTCAGCCACTATAATCTACTTTCTGTCTCTGTGAATTTTCCTGTTTTAGGTACCTCATATAGATAAAATAATAAAATATTTCCCTTGTCCGACTTACTTCATTTAGCACAATGTTTTTAAGGTTTATCCATGTTGTAGCATGTGTCAGAATTTCCTTCCTTTTTGTGGATGAATATTTCATTGTATGTATATAGCACTTTATGCTTATCCATCCATCTATTGAGGGCACTGGGGTTCTAGCTTTTGGTTATCATAAATAATGCTGCAATGAGCACTGGGGTACAAGTGTCCATTCAAGTGCTTGCTTTCAATTCCTTTGGGCATACACTTAGGGGTGGAATTGTTGGGTCATGTGACATTCTATGTTTAGCATTTTGAGGAACAACCAAACTGTTTTTCATAGGAGGAACATTTTACATTTCCACAAGCAATATATGAGTGTTCCAGCTTCTTCATATTCTTACCAGCAGAATGTGGAGAAGTTGAAACAACTTCTTGTCCTCTTCCTTCTCTTTCTCCTCCTCCTCCTCCCCATTTCCCTGCCTTCCTCCTCCTTCCTTTCTCTTTTTTCTATTCCTCCTCCTTCTTTTTCTTGTTCTTCTTTTCTTATTCTTATTCTCCTTCTTCTCCAATTCCTCCTCATCCTGGTAGTTATCAAGTGGTATTTTTTCTCTCATCTTACCATTTTATGGCCAGACTATGATAATAATTTGATCTTCTTGCTTTCACATTTCTTCTTCAATATACCTAGTATACTAATGCTATATTCCCTTACCTACAAAAATTTCTGTGTTCAAGTTTCTCTGTTTCAATGTCTCTTTATTGCCTCTTGAAAAAAAGCCTAGGTTCTACTTGCCATTTTTGGGCCCCGATCTACCTTATTTATAAATGGGGAGAATAATATTACCTACCTTGTGGGGGTATTTAGAAAGAATAAAAAAGATAATATACATTTAGCAAAGTTGCCTAACACATGCATCTTAAGAAAATGTTTACTCTTTTGAAGTAATAACAACTTATTTGCAGATGAAAAAAATGAAGTTCTAGAAAGGTGAGTGGCTTAACCAAGACTAATCACTCAGTCTGATCTACAGTCAGATTTTCAGTCAGCCAGAGTCAGGTGTAAGTGAACTGACCCCCTTAATTGTTCTATTCCATGTAGAATTATGACATTAGGATAATTCATGTCCCATTGAGATTTTGATGGCTAAATTAAGAAATGATTATATCATAGTGCTAGTCTCATGGTATATACACAATCTTTGCATTAGTTCTAGGTCTATAGCCCCAGTGGTGTAATCCTCCCTTATCATATTATCCCCATGTCTCATGCTAACCATCCAGAGCATTGTAAATTCTTTGTTTCAATCCAGTGGTGATTTCAGTCACATTGATGAAAACATTCTTCTGCTTGTGTATGGACTTCCAATTCATAGAGACCTCCTTGCACCCTGTGTTGCTCTTCACTGCTTCCTCATTCTGGCAGCCCTGATTTGCTCTGCTGTGATTGGTCTAGCCTTATTATTGAGTCCTCTACTCTTTCTTTATGATTCTTCTATTTTGCTCTGAAGTTACTCTTATCATTAATCCAGAAAGGTAAACTTCTTTCATCTCTGTTTCAAAAGAGCTGCTTTCTTCAGCAAGTCATCTACTTGTGGTGGCTTGGCCCCCAGACTGAAAGCAACTGGTCAGGAAAAATAAAAGAAAACATGAAGGAAAAATGCAATCAGAATAGGCAGTAATCTTTGATTTGTAATATTTATCTCCTATCCCTTGATGGTTTTAAATGTCTTTGTGTTACTTAGGTGATAAGCCCAAGAGATATAAGCAACTCTGTTTTCTATATTCAGAGCTATATTCAGGTCCAAATATGCTGACAGCATTTAATTATTAACGCATGAAAACAATAAAAATAATACCAGCAACAACAAGCAGATACCACCATCTGCTACTGCCTCAGGGCTAAAAGGGGTACACTTTCAAGGCCAGCTGTTTTGGAGGTGCTTTACTTTTTCCATTTGCTTTCCATTTAAGGGCTCAGGGGCCCAGGACCATTTTTAGGATTTGTTTCCCTACTAACATGCTATAATTTCTGTATCATTATCTTATGGTTCTAATATTCTAATTTCTATGTCATTTTTTAAAAGTTCTGCTTGAATGTTTTTTTTAGCTTTTCCCACACACTTTTTGCACACTGGAGGTTAGAACTGCTAAAAGTGTTCCAGATGCATTTGCACCAGGTGTAAAGCAGAATCATGGCCTCCTTGGTCTCCCATATGAATGGCCCACCTCAGAAACTCAAGATTGGCCCTGCCTCTGCCAGACCACCAGAATGCAAATAGAGGAAAGCTCTAGACCCCTGGATTCTAAATCACTAACATCTGCTCATTCAAAGTCCTTCATGTCAAACAAAGATGGCTTTTCTTTTGATACCTTCATTAAAGATCAAATTGCCTTTACTTTCCTTCTACTTTATCTGGTGTTTAGTAAATGGTCCCTTGAAATTCGAGCTATTCACTAAGTCTTGTCCCAGCCAAAACTGGAAGCCAGTTGGTGATACATTTTCTACCTTTACTGTTTTTAACTGATATTAAATGATTAATTGAAATACTTTCCAAGAATATTTTCTGTAGAAAGGTGAATGTTATGTAGTAAAATGTGTTTTCTATGATTTAAACTCTATCCCTTATAATGTTAGTAAAATTTTCAGAAAAAAATTTTTCTTCTCTGTACATGAAAATTCTGTATTGTAGGTTATTTTGGTCCCTCAATATATGGCTTATGAGATAGACCTGCCATATATATTTCATAATTTTTCATTATGTAGTGTGAAACCCTTTTAAAATTCATGGCTGAATGTAATTCCTAGAAGCTGTTCATATTTGGGGGATAATGTTTTACCTGGGGTACAATTAAATCAATGGAATGGTAAACTTGTTATTATAGGTTTCCTCTAGATAAATTGAATGGTTCCCAAGGCTATTCCAAGTTTTTATTGCTCCCTAAAGTACTTCCTCTCATCATACACCCATTTGCCCCAATGCACTCTCCAAACATTATTTTGCCTTCAACTTGAGCCAGAAGATAGAGACCATTAGGTGAAAACTTCATCTTTATCCTCTCACTTTACATTTTATATATCTCCATTTACAATTAACTATTTACCTTCTACTTATTAGAATGAAGCCATATAGCCTTATTTCTTTTTATTGGTAATCCCTCCTCTATAATTTTGGCCACAGAAGAGCTTGGGGTTGGAGTCATCTAGTCTTCCATTTGAACTCTAGGGTTATTTACTAGTTGCCTTCTGTTGGAATAATTGCTTCATCTCTCTGAGCCTTTGTTTCTCCATCTGGAATAGAGATGGGGTAAAACATGTTAGACATAATAGACACTAAAACATGTTAGACATAATAGACACTAAAAAAATAATTCTCATTCCCATATATTCCAAGGCCTTCTCTGAAGCACCATTGATTTCTTGGTTTTTCTCTCTTCATTGCCTTCTTCATCAGTGAACAAAATTTCTACTTTCAGAAAATGAAACTTCAAAAATGTTTTCCTATGTTCTCTCATGTTTCTCTTTTCAGTCGCACTTTTTATTTTTTTTTCCAATTTGTTGTTGTGTTTCTTGAAATCATATATTCACTATGCCACTATTCACATTCATTTACCCCTTAACCACATTCCCTGCTTTTCTTCACTGTTTTATCAAAGGTCTCCAATGGTCTTCTATCAGTTCTCATATTGTCCCATATGTTTGAAACTTTTGCCATATTGAAAAACCTAAAAATTCTAATGTGGTTTCTGAATCTGAATCCTTATCTCATTTCCTTTCCTGGCCCTCTAGCCTCTTTTTGGTGTCCTTCCCTAGATATGCTTTTCCTGATCACCTATTAAATTAGGCTGTCCCTAACATTCTTTCCTGCAACATATGTTATTTTTGCACATTACTTGGAAAAAATATTTTCCTCCATGCCTTTAAATTTATGGAGAGTAGTCACTCAGTTTTCTTTATCCCTAAATATACAGGTATAGTGAATATCTATACCTGTCACAGAAATGTTAGTAGATGAACATTCTGAAAAATAAATATGTGACCATATTTCTACCATATTTTTTTCAATTCTATTAAGTAGATTACCTTAAAGCCAATTGTTCTCCTTAAAAAAAAAATCAGTTTGCCAAAATGACAAGTTTTGTCATGTTGACCAGAACAAAAGCCATAGATCTGGAGAAAAATGATGATGTTCCAGTATAATATGTGATCTCTATTGACCTTCCCTAAACATAAAGTAGATTAGGGAGTTAAATGCATCCCCTGAAGACCTATTTCTGTGAGAATCTTTCTAAAAATATATACCAAGAACCCAGATTTTAGGGTTTTCTTAAATAATGCTTTTTTTTTTCAAATAATGACCTGACCACTATATGAATCAAGCAGTTATGAAAAACATCCTAGAGTAAGTGCTTAAAATTTATTCCATTGGAAGTTCCTTCAAATATTAAGAGATTTGTAACACCTAAGCAAAGTGTGTGAATTGGAGTTCAGAGTTGTCTAGTATTAATCCAAGGTGAAATATGTTAGGTACACCGCCAAAGAAACCAGCCATCCATGTTAAAAGATTTTAACAGTTGAAATAAAACCTGGATACAGTGACAAGTTATAAGTTTACTCTGTAGCAATACTTTGATGTGATTTGAAAGTCTTCTCACTTACCAAAGACTAGGAAATATATTACTTCTAAGGATCAAGGCAATTGTTTGATCAATGATTTTTTTTTTTATTTGCTAGGGAATTAAGATATACATTCGTGTATAGATGGTGATGGGGTTTCACTTTTAAAGTTCTGGGGAAAATAGTGTTAAAATATACAAAATTTGAAATTTAAGGCAAAATATTGAGAATATGTCTTAGAATATTTTCTAACATTGTACTCAATGATTATTTAATTCTTTAGGAGAATGTGCCTTTGATTAAATTACCATTTACTACTGATTAAGTCTCACCTGTAAAGTTACATGTTACCTTGTAAATTCTTTTCAATAAAGATGTAAATAGTTTCTGTCTAGTACTAGGAATACAAGGTTAAATGGTACAATTTTATTGTCCTGTACAATACTACTAGTTTTGTATCTAATTTAACAATTTTATTCCAGCATACTTTTCGTTCAGTGACAGTATGTATTTAATTTCCTTGATTCTTCATTGAAGTAGCTTTAGCACACTGGTGGTTGATTCCTTCATTAATAATAAGTTAAATAATTTTTTGACATGTACTTTATATTCACATAAAAGTCATATTTTTCAGGTTTAAAAACACCATACTGTGACAGTATCACTTAAAATTAATGACAGGTGTATTCAAACACAATTACTCTGGGTTCTAAAGTAGCTTTAGATTGTATATAATGAGAAAGTACTAAAATTATCTGGCAGTACCATTACTAGCATACAGAGTATACCTTCCTCATTTTTATAGATTAAAAACAAAGCACAGCAAAACAAATACTTTATCTACATAAGTATAATTCATTTACACAAGGTCATAAAGTAAATAATGAGAGACTCAGGACTCTAACCTCTACATCTGAAGTTGTACTTTCTTTCATAATTAACTTCATTCATTCAAACACATCTTATTTTATTTTGATGATATTCCTGAAACCTTACTAAACACTGGGGAAACTAAGGTACATAAGACATGATCCCTGCCTTTAAGATATTTACAGCCTAGGAGCACCTGGGTAGCTCAGTGGGTTAAGCCTCTGCCTTTGTCTCAGGTCATGATCTCGGGGTCCTGGGATCGAGCCCCACAGTGGGCTCTCTGCTCAGCAGAAAGCCTGCTTCCCCCCCTCTCTCTGCCTGCCTCTCTGCCTACTTGTGATCTCTGTCTGTTAAATAAATAAATAAAATCTAAAAAAAAAAAAAAGAAAAGAAAAGAAAAAAAGAAATTTACAGCCTAGATTGGGGCATAGATATGTAAACCAAAATTTATAGTACATAGTGTGGTAAACACTTTTGAAGAAGTGTGATGAAAACTTATTCATCAGCCTTGCAGGTCAAGGAAGACATTTGGAGTAAGTGAGGCATGAGTTGAATCTTGAAGGCATAGTAGAAGTACAGACCAACGAGAAAAGTGTACATATGTATCTATATCTATATATCTATCTAGAGGTACAGGTAATGCAAATTCATAGAAGTTATACTCTGTGCCTATAACCCAAGGGCAACTGGCAAAAGTCAGGAGTGAAAACACAAGATGTGAAAGGAATAAAACTAATTTGGCTCTTCCAAAAGTGGCAATCTGTAGTTATTCTGATGTGTGTTGATTTTTAAAATCAAATAAAGCAATGGAATTTTAAAAGTATATAGGTAAATGCACAAACTTTCAAAACAACCAATCTACTTCAATACATACAGAAATAAGAGATCAAAAATATATAAAAAGAATATATAACATAAAAGACATAGTCACATTTAATACATAAAAAATGATCTTTGTGAACTGGATTGGGCAGAAAAATAAGGGAGTAAATTGGAATGTGAAATAGTGAGTGAGGTTTTAGCCATGGTCTGCTTTCTTCCATACCTTGAAGTAGTCAGGGCACTATGAGGCCTGTGTTGTTGGGTGGTGAGTCCATAATGCTCTCTCCAGAAGAGAGAGGACTATAGCAAGTCTTCCTAAATGAGCTATGAAAAAAAAAAAAGAGTGAAGAATGAAATCACAAAAATCAGAAATAAAAGTGTGACATTACTACTGATTCTACAGAAATGAAAAATATTTTGAGTACTATGAACAATTATACATCAATAAATTGGACAACATAGATGCAAAAGACAAATTCATAGAGACACAAAACCTACTAAATCATAAAGAAATAGAATATTTGGATAGACCTATTAGTAATAAGGAGATTGGCTGAATTGGTAATTAAAAATCTCCTGACTGAGAAAAGCCCTGAACCAGATGTCTTCATTGCAAATTCTACCAAATATTGGAAGAAGAATTAATACTAATTAATACTAATACTAATTAGTACTTCTAAACCTTTTCAAAAAAAAATGAAGGGAGGGAGCACTTTCTAATTCATTCTATGAGGCCAGCATTATTCCAATACCAGAGCTAGAAAGAGACATAAGACACAAGAAAATAAAACTACAGAACAATGTAACGTCCTTTATAAACAATGATGCAAAAATCCTCAACAAAATACTAGCAAACCAAATTCGGGTACATATGCAAAAGAACTGAAAGTAGAGTCCCAAAATTATATTTGTACTCCCATGTTTGTTGCAGTATTATTTACAATAGCTAAAACATATAAGTAACCCAAATATCCATCAATGGATGAATGGATAAGCAAAATGTGGTCTATACATACAATGGAACATTATTCATTTTTTAAGAAGAAGGGAAATTCTGCAATATGTTACAAGGAATGGATTCCATTTTGCAGTGGAGATTTTTCTTAATTCCTTCCCAGAGGGATTTGATGACTGCTATAAACATGTATACTTCCCATCCTTTCCTTTGCCCATCAGGACTTCTTACTGTTTACTATTTACTCTACCATTGTATCTTGGATATTAGAAGGGAAGATCATTTGTCTTTTACATAACAGGAGCTATATGAAAAGCCATGTCTGTGTCTGTTGAGGGAGACTGAGTGTTTCCAAGAGATCCTGACATCTGGGTTCAGTGCAGCATCTAAATGAGAGGCTGGGCTTGAGTCCCCTGAGGTCAGTTGAGTATATTCTAGGAATGGAAAGAGGGATGCATGTGGGTATTTGTTTGTCCAGAGTTATGGAATCTGGAAAGATTGATTGTTGATCCACAGAATCTCTTGTTTTCATAGCAATACAGGTTTTAGCTAGCTGAACTCACAAGCTCCCAAATAAGCTTGCATTTCTCATTTTTCTTATGTCTGGTGGGCCATGTAGTTTTTGATCACTCATATATGAATAGGAGTGATGCATGGGGTGAAATGTTATGCCTTAAAAGGAAAGGATGTCATCCTCACTCCTTTTCCTTTTCTATTTCTACTAGTCTAGAATGTTGACTTGAATCTGAACCTGGAGAAAGTCCTTAGACCATGAAATGAAGGGTACTTGATAAAGGGGTCTGAGAAACAAAACACACACTTAAGTTTTCCATAGCGTGGAGCAACCATATTAATCCTAATGTTGTAGGCTTAGACTGCCAATGAGACAAATCAACTTGTACTGTGTTCAGATTCTTTCTATCTTGGATCTTGGTATAATAACTAGGAAAAAAAGTCAATGGAGAAAAAGTGCAGAAAAGCAATATGTAGGCAAATATCATCAAAAATTTAAATCCCAAAATCCAAAATAACTTCTCAGTGTAGTAAAATCATCAGAATCTAAACAGCAATACATCTTGGTCATGTAGGTTTTTTTCTAAAAAGGTAACATCTGAAAATCTGTTATGATAAAATATCCCTAAAGACCAAAGGAAAAAGTACACATAATACAATAATACAAAATAAATTATTCAGCAGCTCTTCAAGATTTTTTAAAAATCTATTAAACTAAAAAGGAAGAGAATTTAAAATTTCCTTGATTTATAATAAATATATATTAAATACTATATATAATATAGTATAATAATATATATTAATAATATAGCATTGATATTATATTTATTAAATATGATAAATTGTTATTTATAATAATTTATAAGATTTCCTTGATTTATAATAAATTTTTATTATAAATCTGAGCCTTACATACTATTATAAAGCTTCAGAAGCAATATCATAAAAATCAGGAAGAATATAACTAGCTTTCTATCACACTTTTGTCCAACATTATACTCAAGATTTTATTCAGTGCAGTAAGAAAATAAAAAAAAAGAGATATAAGAATTACAAAAAAAAGGAGATATGAAGTCATAGACGTCACTGAAAAAGACGCAGAAAATCAAAAAGAATATGTACAAAATTAAGATAAGAGAGTTAAGAAAAATTGAGTCATAAAAATGATCAAATGTGTTTCTATACATTAATAATAAATAATTAGAAAATGAAGTTTTAAAAAGCATACCATTCCAAAAATATGTAAGAACCTTACAAAAATATGTAACAAAATGAGAGTGAGGACTCCATGGGGGAAATTTGCAACCCTTAGGCAAAGAAAGAGAAAAATCATCTGAAAATAAAGAAGTGATATGCCATACTCATGGATGTGATGATCAGTATCTTAAAGATTTTAATTATCCCTCCAATAATTCATGAATTTAATGCAATTCTATTCTAAATACCAATAGAATTTTAATGGAACTTGACAATCGACTCCTGAATGATTAAATGGCTAAAATAAAATTGAAAATTTGGGGAGGTGAGGGCTATGGACATGGATATATTACCAAACCATAACAATTAGTATAATATGTTAATGTCCCAAGACAGATATAAAGATGAATCCAACCAAAACAGGGAGCCTAGAAAAAAGACACAGTTATAGAAGGAAATTTAACATATGGCAGAACTGGCATTATGAATCAGTAGGGGAAAAATAGACTATTTACTAAATGGTCCATTATAAACTATAAGTTATTCACATTTAAATATAAGTGTAGACTTTCCCTTTAGGCCATTAGAGAGTAACAAGCATCTATAATTAACCTTTTACTATAAAACAAGAAAACTAGAAAACTGCACAAAATGTAGGAAGAAACTATTTGAGACATCAGCCAACAGGCAGTGTGGGCCTATTATCCCTGAGAAGGCTGTCTGTTGAGGTGAGCCATTTCCAGACTGCAGTGCTGGAAGGGGCATCCTGGACCATGCCCAGGAACTTGGGAACTGAGGAGGCAGAGACAGAAGTAAATGGAGGCCAAGGCAGGTAAATATGTGGGGACAATAGCTGAGAGAAAAGAATTATAAAGAAAAAGCATTTGAGAAATCTATACATGGGTCCTCATTAGTCTTTGAATATAAATCATTGCATGCATAGGATGAAGAGTCATAAGCCAGACTGAAAACCACTTCCACTGAAAGAACTGCCAGGAAGCAATACAGTGAGCAGCCCTGAGAGCTCTCCTAGGGCAGGTGATGTGCATCTCTGCCAGCCAGGGGAGAGGCTGCACTGATTACCCAGGAAGGGAATACCTTAGAAGGAAGACCCAAAAAGCCCTAAAAATAAAGGCTGCTCTAGACCGACCCTGAAAGAGTGTGGTTAACTTTATGTGTAGCTGGTGCTGAGATGCAACAGCCAGGGCAGTGCTGTGGACGCCATCAAGTTTCGGTATAGACAAAGGCTCAGGGCAGGGGTCCCAGGCATTTAGGGGAAACGGAGTCAAAACTGATGACCCTGCTGTGACAACAGCTTTGTTTCAGGGGGCAGAGAGAGAAAGGAATGAAATACTTACCTAAAAGTCAAGGAAAAAAGGAAGGGAGGAAGGCATGCAGGCAAGCAAGCAAGCTAGCTGCTACTTTTATCATATAAAGCTAAGGTGCTGCTGGGATCTGATTAGTTGTAGGCTTGACTATAACATTTCCACTTATCAAGCGAGGCTTGTTGGGCCCTTTGCACTTTGTTAATCATTGAGTCTGGGTGGGTTTGACCCCAAATGGGGATCTCAGGCTGGAGAGTTACATGACCTCCATGGGCAGGTGGTCTGTTTCAACAAAGAGAATATTTATTTTTCTGAAAGAGTGTATCTGATAGCCATGTCAGGATGAGGTTGAGACCCAAACCCCCAAAAGTGCCCGTCAGTTGGCCAGAGGTACCAATTGACAATATCATCACTCACATAAACTTGTGGGTCAAAGAACTCATTATGGCTGTGCAACCCCAAAGGTACCAGCATTTTTTTTTTATATAAGCACTCTCTCTCCAGTCAGAAACATCACCTCTGGCAGTGGCAAGCACTCACAGTATGGGCATGAAGAATATCAATACCGATTCTACATTCAGCAATAGAAATCAAAACAGTAGTTCATTATATCTGCCCCAAGGGCCCCCCACACAAGGTTTTACAACCTTCCCTTCTCCAACATAAACTCTGCTCAAACACCATCAAGATAACGTCTCTTAAATCCTCATTTCACTGAGCTTCAATACAAGGCCAAGGGAAAGTTTTCCAAGATGGTGGGCTGACCACAGATTTTATCTAGAATTTTGGGGGTCAGTTTCTTATTTTTTAATGTATTTTATATATTTATTTATCTGACACAGAGGGAGAGAGAGAGAGAGAGAGAGAAAGTGCACAAGCAGGGGGAGCAGCAGGCAGAGGGAGAGGGAGAAGCTCCCCTGCTTAGTGGGGAGCCCAACGCAGAACACCATCCCAGGATCCTGAGATAATGACCTGAGTTGAAGGCAGCAGCTTAACTGACTGAGCCACCCAGGCGCCCCTGGGTCAGTTTTTCATTCTACAGGTGGTGACCTTTATCAGCATTCTAAACCTACTCCAGGACAGTACCAGGCAATGCCTTATTTATTATTTTCCACAGTAATTTGTCTGTCTTGGTGTCCTAAATGGCAGTCAGGACCCGGAGAGGTCCCCATCTTCTAGTGGATCTAAGTTCGGCATGATAGCAGGAGGGGTTGAGCTGGAAGATGATCCACACGTTTATACTCTTTAACAAGCAAACCAGCCCAAGTGAAACATCACAAATTTTAATATTTTGCCCATTTTCTGCACACGGTATTTGTGAATTTTCCTCTTTCACTCCTATTGTATCTCTGTAACTCTTGTTTGAAATGGTGCAAAATCTTAAGGTCTTTTTCCCCAAGGGCAAATCTTAGTTATGGCTATTACATTGAGGTCAATCTGAGCCTGCCCACCACATTGCTGATGACGTCCCTCTACTTGGAGGAAAATCAGCAGCAAAAAGGACACCATTCAGACAGCTGTCTTTTCACCAACTTTCTGGTATTTAGCCTGCAATCACCACTTTGATTCTGCCTATAGGCAATAATGCATAGGGCCAGCTATTGCCCAGTTAGCCACTGTACCAGTTAGAGTTCTTCTGAGAAATCGAACAGTAGATCTATTATCTATCTATCTACTGATAAATCTTGGATCATTTGTCTCTCTCCCTCTCTCCCATATGTATGTGTGTGTGTGTGTACACACACATATATACTTATGAGAGAGAGAGAGTGAAAGATTGATTTGATTGATTTGATTATAGGGACTGGAGGTGGGAAGTTTGAAATATGCAGAGAAGACCAAAATATGCAGTTTTAAGACAGAAGTCCCCTTCCCTGGGAACCTTAGTCTTTGATCTTAAGGCCTTCAACTGATTAGGTGAAGTCCATCCGTATTATAGAGGATAATCTGCTTTACTTAAAGTCAGCTGATTGTAAATGTTAATCATATCTAAAAACCACATTCCACAGCAAGATCTGGGCTGGTGTTTGACCAAACCTAGTAGGCCAAATAGCCTAACCTAGTTGACACATCATAAAATTAACCATTACAACGATGCAATTTGGTCAACTTGCTTGTTACCAATTCCCATGAACTTCTCCCAAATCCAGTGAGTAGATCCTCAAGGCCCCCATACTTCCTTTTACAGAAAGCTACATCTGTGTCAGCATCCCACCTGTATCATGACAAACTACCAAGACAGTGAACACTCAGATTTTACATTATTTATGAGCTAACAAATTAGTTCACCCAAGTTTCCTGGATTCTGGCAAAAGACATGAGAAAACTGGATCAGAGAAAAAGGTATATTGCTCCCAGAAATACCAGTAGATAGAGTATCAGTATCCTCACCAGGTGATTCAGACTCCGTTCTTAGAGGTCGGTGCAAAGAGAACAATATGGCATCTACACATGCAATGTGTTGTGTTCCAGAGAGAAACCCCAAGCTTTTACAGTGGGCAGTAAGGATGCTTGCCATTTGCCCTGCATGGACATGCTTCTATTTTATAAGACAGTTTGCTGCATAGAAATTCTTGAAAATGTAATCTAGCAAAGGGACTCAGTGTCACTGTTCAGAAGAGTGTAAAAACAGAGATTCGTGTCTTTTCTAACATTAAAAGAATCTCATATTCTCAAAATATATTCCATTTGTTTATGTTAAACTTTTTATATATTGTGAGGTAATGTTTGCTAATAAATCATTAGTGTTTTATACATATATGTTTATTAAAGATATTGCCTTGTAAATTTCCTTCTTCTAAGTCTTCTGCTAGGTTTTGGAATCAAGGCTATGCTGACCTATTACCATGAGTTGATAAATGTTGCTCCTCCTTTGTTTTGTGAAAGATTTTGTGGGAAACTGAGATTTTTCTATTAAATGTTTGAAAAATCTGGGGCGCCTGGGTGGCTCAATGGGTTATGCCTCTGCCTTCGGCTCAGGTCATGATCTCAGGGTCCTGGATCAAGTTGCGCATCGGGCTCTCTGCTCCACAGGGAGCCTGCGTTCTCCGATCTCTCTCTCTGCCTGCCTCTCTGCCTACTTGTGATCTCTGTCAAATAAATAAATAAAATCTTTAAAAAAAAATGTTCGAAAAATCTGTCTGTGAAGCTACCAGGGCCTGCTGTTGTCCTGAGCAACAACAACAAAAAATTTTGGAATTACCAATTGGATTTCTTTATTAAGTATAGAGTTACTAATATTTTATAATTTTTATGTTGGTGTTAGTAAATTGAGGTTTTTAAGGAACATTTTAATTTCATTCAAATTTTTAAATATTTTGACATAAAGTTGTATTATCCTTGTAATATCAGGAAGATATTATTATTATTATAAGGATGTCTCTTATTTTTCATTCCTGATCTTGGTAATTTGTGTTTTCTCTCTTTTTCATTTGGTCAGTCTAATAGGATTTATCAATTTTATTGCTCTTTCACAGAGCAAACTTCTAGCTATGTTGAATTTCTCTACTATATGTCTATTTTCTATTATTTCTATGCTCTGCTATGATTTCCTTCATTTTACTTTTATTTGTTTTAATTTGCTCGAATTTCTCAAGTAGTTCTCTGAGCAAATATCTCCATGAGTAAAGAATGCTACTTCATAATGGCAAAGGGGTCAACTGATGAAGCAAACATAACAATCACCAAAATTTGGTACCTAAAAACAGAGATTCAAATACACAAAACTAAACCTGATAGAACTAAAGAGAGAAATAGAAAAATCCATAACTTCAGTTTAATATTTCAATAACCTTCTCCCAAATATGAGTATAATAACTGTCAGAAATTAGCAAAGACATAGAACACTATAAATACATTCTAAACACATTTGACCTCATTCACATTTATAAAACATGCCACCTAACAAGTAGAAGAATGTGCATTACTTTCAAATGAATATGAAATATTTACCAGATGGACTATATTCTTGGTCATAAACAAGTCTGAATAAATCTGAAAGGACTCAACTCATACAAAGCATGTTCTCTGACAACAATGGAATTAATTAGAAGTCAATAACAAAGATCTCTGGAAAATTCACAAATATTTTGAAACTAAATCATTAACTGATATATAATCAATAATTCAAAGCAGAAATCAGAGGGGGGAACTAGGATGAAATGAAAACGAAGTGAAAAGTATTAAATTTTATGGGATGATACTAAGGTTGATACATTTCACAGCACTGAAATAACCCAAGTTTCTACTAAATGACCCTAAGGGACTAGAAAGAAGTAGAACACAATAATCCCAAACAATGCAGAAGAAAGAAAATGAGATAGATCAGAGTGAAATTAATTAAAGGAAAATAAAGTAACTGTAAAACAAATAAATGAAACAAAAAATTCATTCTTTGTGAGAATTAATAAAACTGACACACTGAAAAGCAAATATATCAAGATAAAGAGGAGGAAGATACAAATGACTCCATCAGAAATAAGTAAATCCTATCCTAATTAACAGCTACTTCCATTTTTCCCGAGCTCTCAGCCCTAGCAACTACTAATCTACCTTTTGTCTCTATAGATTGCCTTATTCTGAACACTTCATACAATGGAATCATAAAATATGGTCTTTGGTAACCCTTTGTTGTTGGAAATTTAGGTTATTTCCACTTTTGGGCAATTATGAAAAAATATTACCATGAATATCCATGTATAAGTTTTAATGTGAACATATATTTTTTACATATTTTTCTCTTGGATATTTACCTAAGAATGGAATTTCTTGTTCTTATGGTAACTCTGTTTAAAATTTTAAGGATCAGTCATACTGTTTGCAGTGTGGCTACCATATTAATTCACCACTAGCAATTTAAGAAGGTTCTAATTTCTCCATATCCTCATCAACACTTCTTCTTTCCTGTCTTTTTATTTTGCTCATCCTACTAGGTATGAAGTGATATATTGTGCTTTTGTATTTCTCTAATTGTTAATAATCTGAGCAACTTCCTTATGCTTATTAGCCATTTGTATATCTTATTTGCAAAAATGTTTATTCAAATCCTTTTCCTATTTTTTTTTAAATGGATTGTCTTCTTATTATTGAGTTGTAAGAGTTTTTTACATATTCATATTCTGGATACAAGTCTGTTATCAGATCTATGGTTTGCAAATATTTTCTCCCTTTCTGTGATTATACTTTCATTTTCTTGATGTCTTTTGCATCACAGAGCTTTTAAATATAATATTGAATGTGTGCATTCAATAGAATAGAGAATTGAGAGACAAAATCTTGATTTTATGGTCAATTGACTTTTTTTTCTCCAAAGACACCATTAACAAAATAAAAAGACAAGCCACCTACAAGAAAATAGTTGGAAATATTATCTTATAAAGAACTTGTAACAGACATATGAAAAACTCCTGCAACTAATAAGAAGAAAACAACCTAATTAAAAATCAGCAAAAGATTTGAATAGTCTTTTCACCAGGGAATATGAATAGCTAATAAAAATATTTATGAACAGCCAATAAGAAAATGAAAATGGTTAACATTGTTATTATTGAAATTCAAATTAAATCCAAAATTCCATACCATTACATACACACCAGTATATCTACAATCCCCAAATATAACAAGTAATGATGTGGAGAAATTGGAACCTACTTACATTGCTGATGGGAAAATATAAGGGTATAAGAACTAGGGAAAACAGTTTGGCAAATTTTAAAACAAATATTATTTCCCATATTGTCCAGAAATTTCATTCCAAGAGTCAATCCAAAAGAAATGAAGACTTATATCTAGACAAAGGCTTGTATGCAAAATTTCATAGCAGCACTTTTCATTCATAAGAGCCAAGGAGAGAATAATCCAAATATTCATCAGCTTGTGCATGGAAACAAACTGTGATACCACTCTGCAGTAAAGATGAATATACTACTGGTACATGCAACAATAGAGATAATTATCAAAAATATTATGCTAAGTGAAAGAAGTCAGACAAAGAAGATGAATATTGTGTGGTTCTATTCATAAGAAATTTTAGAAAAGGCACATCTACACAGACAGAGAACAGATCTAAGGTTGCTTGGGACCTAGGGCAAAAATGGGAATTGACCACAAACCAGCACAAAGAAACTTTTTGTAGTGATAGAAGAATTCTAAAATTGAAATGTGATGATGGCACAACTGTATAAATTTAATAAAAATCATTAAATGGTATGCTTCAGTGGGTTATTTTTTTGCTATTTAAATAAAGTCGTCAAAATTTTTTCCTGTCCTTTCAAAAATTTAGCAAAATTTGAAAAAATATATTAAAATTCCAAGCATATCTTCTAACCCTAAGACTAATAAAATGTCACATATGAAATTTAGAAAATTGGAAGGAAGGAACTTTGTACCTTTGAATGGTATTTAACAAAGAGGTGGACTGTGAAAAAAAGTTGTACATTAATCATGAGGTTCAGATAATGTAACTAATTGAAAACCAATAATATTGTTAACTTCTTTTTATTGAGTCTCATTCTTTTGGCCACATCACACATTTTCCTCATCATATGGAAAACTGAAAAAGGAATTTATGACCTAATGAACTCATGAGTACCAATTTCTTCCATCATTTAAAGAAGTCTTGATATTTTCAATAAAGATTACCATATTTACTTAGAGATAAGCATTGTATATTTGCTAAGTAGTATTGTGGATATTATACCCTTTTTGGAATAATAAACACTATTTCAGTAGATAATAAAAAGGAAAAATATTTATTTGAAAGATGTAGATACCATTTCTTTTAAAGAAATCTGAATTCTTTAGATGTAAAATAATTTGTTCACAGCTTCATAACTAGTAAGTGGAGAACCAGATCTAGAACTTTCCAGACAGGTATTTTACAACCACATATTTCCATTATTTGGTTTTGATTGGGTACCATGTTTCAGAGATGCTTCAGTTCACTATTTTGCAAAGTGTGGGCGGTGACCCACTTACAAGTTGTAGAATCAGCTTGGGGGAGAATGAAAGAGAATATTAAAATAGAAAGTAGTATGAATCATAGGGAACACATTGTGGTAGAGAGTATTATTCTTTCAGAATTCTTCCTTCCCTTCCCATTCTTGTTGTGACTTGGCCTTTGATTTGGGCTTGGCTGTGCAACTTGCTGTGACAATTTGGACATAGACAGAAGTGGCAGTATGCGGTTCTTGCAGAGGCTTTAAGAACAACTTGTATCACTACACAATGCTCTTGAGCACCTGTACAACTCACAAGAGAAGACTCTGGTCCAAGAATGGGAGACTGGTGAAGTAAACCTGATTCTAACTCTTAACCTGGAGCCTGACCCACCAGATCCTGTCCAGTCCCACTAGAGTTACAGCTGATGCACAAAACGATGTTTGAGAAAGAAGTAATTCTTAATATAAGGTGTTACAAAGGGGATTATTTGTTATGCAGCATTATTATAGTAAAACTGATTAGTACCCAAGGTTTAGTATTGTAACAAAACTTTTTTTTCATTTACATATATGTTTATATACTTGAGGAATTGGGCAATTCCTACAGTTGGGATATAGAATATATTTTATTATGAGTGATCAAAATTTGAAAACTATTTTCTTAATCTACTGAGAAGTAAAATTCCTTATAAGGAGAGGAAAATACATATTTCCTTTCAGAGAGTTAACAGCTGTTTTTGCATCACCTTGTAGCTAGTGGTCAAATTTCTAATTTTTTCTTCCAAAATATCTACACCACAAGTATAGTCAGGGAGGGGTAAAAGGAAGTGTCCGCTGAAGCCAGAACAACTGGGTATGATTAACAGTCAAGACCTGCGGGAGGAGAAAGTCTTCAAGGGGGTAATAAACCCTTTCTCCTCTTTCCTATTGAGACGGTACCTGGGGAAGCTACTGTGGTTTGTTTCAAGCACAGGCAATGAGTGCTTAGAAATGGTATCTCTTGATGAAGTGTGGTTATAATTGGCATCTGAGTTAGGAATGTTCCAGAAACAGAATCACAGAACCAGTGCGGTGATGATGCAGGTCAATTAGCTAAGATGTCTCTTTTGAGCTGCATGATGTGGGAAGGGAGATTTTATTCTCATTTTGATTTTTTAAGCTCTGTGGAAAATACTATTCTATAAGAACTTCTTTTTGGCATAATAAGATTTTAAAATGACATAGGTAAAGTTGGTTATTTAGGTTTTAAACTGTAGGAATGGCCCAGTGATACCTGCTAAGTCTCTCCTGCCTGCACAGATCTTTGGGTAGATGTAGCTCAACCCAAAGCTAGAAGCTGTTAGAAAAATCAAAGTGATCCTTTGTATACAGACAGAATAGGTTTTAAAGAGGAATTTAATTAAGAATTTTTTTTAATTCCTGGGATAGGTCAGAGGAAAACAGGATTGGTCTAATGCATCAGGTCTTATGATCTGATTCTGGGAATCCTAGGTATCAAATAGCTAAAATGAATGAGATTAAAGTAGATATAAAAATGCCTAAAATCTGATTATGCATGATCACATTACCAATTTGGGCTGAAATGAAATGAAATTCATGTAACTCTTAGTGTACAAATTAAATAGAGAATTTAACAAAATCCTAGAGAGAAGAGACACTTTGGTTTAATCTGAAATGTTAATTTTCCTGAAGAAGAGGTGAAATCATGGTTAAGCTCCTTTCTTACCTAACTGATTCTCAACCTTGGGGGAATAAAATAAACACTTCCATTTCCTAAGCCTTACCCCAGGCCCAATAATCAAAATCTCTGGGTGTGGGATCTCTAGTGATTTCTTACAGGGCCAAGGTTGAGAGTCACTGCTTTAAACATTCTAAACAAACTTAATAGAACTGTTTTACCATTTATTTGGAAAGTAGAAATAATTCAAAAGGTGATATGCACGTTTGGTGGCCTTTTTCCTTAGTGAACTGAAAAGATTATTAGAGCTGTAGTTTTAAGGTCAACTTTTGATAGATTTGGATATTTTGTCCAATATCTCACTGTTGACAAAACATGTTTCTAAAGTTACATGGGACCCTGGTGCTGGAACATTGCCCAAATAAAATGGGATCTTCTAGATTTAACAACTCCAACTCAGACTGAGAACACTGGATCTTATCAGTGGCCTGAATCCTTTGGTATAAAAAATGACAAATTGTAAATTAACATGAAAATAATGGTAAACACCAAGTCTTATTGCTTGAATCATTTTGTCAATATATCCTTCCAAGATAGACTACATATATATATACATATATATATAACATATATATATATATGTTGGGGAGAAGGGAAGTTGCTGTTTATGGCTATTAGAGGAATGATCTTTAACTGACTTCTGATTAGACTGTCTGTAGCATTTTGTCCTGTTTTTCAAATAATCTATTACCATAAAATTTCTTTTTATAGAATCACTATGAGCTCTGGATATTAAAAAGGGTTTATATCAAGTGTCCCACTTATATCTGGCCCAATACCTGGCCCATAGTAAATGCTTAATAAATATCTGCTGACAAAGGAATAAATCCATGTAACAGATTTTAATGGGTTAAATGTTCTCCTAAATTATTTTTACAAATTAAGGAGAAGCTCTTTTGCATATGTGTCATTTCCTCTTTCTCCAAGATAAACAGTAAATGGAATAAGTGGAACAATTTATGTTTCAAACTATCCTTTCAAATTAAAAAAAATCTGAGTCTAGTTGACACACAATGCAACATTAGTTTCAGGTGTACAAATTAGTGATATGACAGTTCTGTATGTTATGCTGTGCTTACCACAAGTGTAGCTACCACCCTTTGAGAATGTATTCAATTACTATCTCATGACTTCCATTCTTTTGTAGACAGTAATACTACTACTATTAATAATATTGTCATCTTGTCACAGTAGTTATATATATGTAATATATATAATCATGTAAACCATATATAAGATCTATATGTATATAAATCATATATTATATTATATATAATGATTAAAGTTTACAACTCCATTTAAAGGTGAGAATTTTGTTCTCTTGAGCCTTGGGAAGAACTTGCCTTCAGAAGGAGTAGTAATTGGTTCTGCCTCTTTCTTTCTCCCCTCTTCCCCTACTCACTGGGCACTATTTACAACATGGAGAACTAGGGGCAGAACTCAATAGGAAGTGGAGGGATGTCTGCCGTGTCTAAAACTATTTTAGCCAGGTTTGGGCCCTAGGGGCCTCGTAAGTTTGGTTCTCTCTCTCTCTCTCTTTTTCTCTCTCCATATCTCTCTCTCTTCCTACTCCTTTGTGCATTCTTTGACGAGCTCTGATCTCTGGAGCCTCTGACTTGCAATTCTGATCCCAACGAGTGCCTCCTCTTTAGACTGCTAGTCTATGTGCAGACCCTAGGAATCTTGAACTTCACCTCCAGCTTCTGTGACATTAACATCTCTTCTCCAGAGGTTCTTTCTGAGACAGTCCACTGCAAACGCAAGTTCTTTCCCTGACCTATCCTAGTGTGATCATGACTGCTCAGCTGCCTATCCCAACATCTGTCCCCTCTTTGTGTCTGGACTTCCCAGGCAGGGTCAGCTAGGTGTCTACCCTGTCTCTTAACATTAAGGATCATATAAGATCTCCCTGAAGTCAAGGAAAATACTCTCTTCATTTGAGTTGCAAGGAAAAAAAAAATCTCTTCCTAAAGAAATCCTCTGAAAAGCCTTCATTTTGTTGTATAAGTCTTAGAACCATATTTTGCTGTCCCATATTTGCTTTCAAAGTAGAAAATCTGGTCTGGAGTGTCACATCTTTGTGCCTTGGTTTCTCAGAAACTTTGGGTTAATATCTTATTTCATATTATATGTGTACATGTGTTTAAGTCTGTATACATATGTGTGCATAATCAAAATTGCAAGTGTCTTAAATTGCATTTCTATTTCATACATTAGTTAAGGAAAAAAATTACCAATGCAAAATAAATCCTACTGATAAGAGAATAGACATTTCTATCTAGTAACTGTCTGATTTGTACACAGAGGCCCCATCCCTTCTAGTTAGTAAGCAGAATCACTGGTGAGGTCTTGCAATAAAACTGCTAGTCCAATGTTAAAACTAAAGTTTACCACAATTGTTATAGTTGAAGCCAAAAGAAGAATGAGCTCTTGTTAACTTTCAGCAAATTTTATCTCCATAGTATTATAGTCTATGGTAATCCTCATGTTCATTCATAAAAATGTCAAAAACATCTATAAAGTGAACACGCACCTTGCATTCCACCATGACCAATGTCTATTAACCTAAATGAAAATATGTTCTCTGCAAAACATACAGATTTTTTTAGGAAACCATGTTTTATTCCAAATACAGCTTTTTGTGTCAGTTACATTAATTCAAATTTTTAAGTAGCAGAAATTGTTCTATAATCATATAAGAATAGATCTCTTTGTAAGAAATAGTGAGGAAAAGTTAAAAAAAAAGAACAAAGACAAGGTAAAAAAGTAGAGGAGTAGATGAGCGTGTCAAATAGGAACCCTGATTAGTGATGGAAAATTAAAGATATATCTAAAAAATACGTGATACTAACTCTCTTTGGCTGATATTGTAGATATCACTAATGCGAGAGACAAAGAGAGAACAACAGGTTCTTAATTCCCATTATCTGTACTAATTTGTGTAAGTCCATGAACTGACTTTCAAAGGTCTACTGTTCTAGGTTTCTTAGCCTTCTAGTGTCTTTAAGGAAACTGGAATCCAGAGCTTATTGTACAATGTTTATAGTTTGTTTTGTTTTATTTTGCTTTGCTTTGCTTTGTTTCTTTTGTTTCATTTATTTTGAAGTGGAGGGATGGAATACCATAACATTATGAAACAGTATTCACATGGTCCAAGTAATCCATAGGTGACAGATGAAATAGGGGTATTCACTGAAATGTCCTTTTCACCCCGATTTTTTTCCCAGCATTGTAGTACTGGGGAGGACAAAAACAAGTTCTAGGTAAAAAAAAAATACGTCCTTGCTACTGTATTCATGAAAGCTTTTCCAGAATGGGTGGTTCATGTTCTGTCTGGTTGGCAGTCAGAATTGGTCTGTGTATCCTACCTGCATTTTCCACCATGAGGAGGAGTGCCTTTTAAGTCCAAAGAGCAATGTTCTGGAGATCAGAGAAATTGTTTGCTTTTTCAACACTCTGCACTAAGCTTCCCGGGGCATTTCATCAGAGCAGCCTGGCACCGCCAATTTTAGCTGACTGGATACTCCCTTGCTTGACAAAGCTTTTTAACACCTTTGGTTTTAAATCCAGATGCGTTTTTCCACAAACACCTGTACTGTAAATGAGAGCATTTTTTCCATAACTGTTTAATAGTCAATGGCTGAGAACATGTGAACTAAGATAGATACTGTATTAAGTGGAGAGGTATATATGACTCTCCCAGTCACCATTTTTGTATGATTGATCTGTTTGTGATCTCTGCCCTTTTGAGGGGCCAGCATTTGTGGGGAAACAGAGTTTAACACCAGGAAACAATACTTTAATGTTTTCCCTCAAATATGTGACTTGGAAGAAGGTTTTTGGGTGTGACCATATGTAGTTGTGATTATTTAAGATAACTACCAAAATAGAGGCTCTGTGTGAAGCACTTTATAAATGATTCTAACACTTCTTGGTAACGGTGGGAGTGATAATTGGGGAATAAAAAAGCAAGTTTTGGGAACTCACAGTGAAAAAAAAAATAATTATGAACACCACATCTGGTTCAGTAGGCTTTTCTCATTCCAGTAACAAGATATTGAAAGTTTGATTTTTCCATAGTTCTTCCTATTACTCCATACTTGATCATTTTCTAAGATGTGGTTCTATTACCATTTTCCTGGAGATGTCCCACCTCCATCCATCTCATTGTGTCTTACTTACATCTGAATTCACATTTCTTTCTTTTTTTTTAAAGTAAATATTTTAATTTTTTTTCAGTGTTCCAAGATTAATTGTTTATGTACTACACCCAATGCCCCATGCAATATGTGCCCTCCTTAATACCTACCACCAGTCTCATCCAAACCCCAACTCCCCTCCCCTCCAAAACCCTCAGTTTCTTTCTCAGTGTTCACAGTCTCTCACGGTTTTTCACTCCCTATGATTTCCCTCAACTCACTTCTCCTCTCCTACTCCATGTTATTCCTAATGCTCCACAAGTAAGTGAAACCATATGATAATTGACTCTCTTGGCATGACTTACTTCACTCAGCATAATCTCTTCCAGTCCCATCCATGCTGATACAAATTTGGATATTCATCCTTTCTGATAGAGGCATAATACTCCATTGTATATATGGGCCATACCTTCTTTATCCATTCATCTGTTGAAGGGCATCTTGATTCTTTCCATAGTTTGGTGACTGTGGCCATTGTTGCCATGAACATTGGGGTACAGATGGCCCTTATTTTTACTGCATCAGTATCTTTGGGGTAAATACCCAGTAGTGCAATTGCAGGGCCCTAGGGTAGATCTATTTTTAATTTCTTAAGGAATCTCCACACTGTTTTCCAAAGTGGCTGCACCAATAGTGAAAGAGGGTTCCCCTTTCTCCATATCCTCTCCAACACTTGTTGTTTCTTGTCTTGTTAATTTTGGCCATTCTAACTGGTGTAAGATGGTATCTCAATGTGGTTTTGATTTGAATCTCCCTGATGGCTAATGATGATGAACATTTTGTCATGTGTCTGTTAGCCATTTGTATGTCTTCTTTGGAGAAGTGTCTGTTCATGTCTTCTGCCCATTTTTTGACATGATTATCTGTTTTGTGTGTGTTGAGTTTGAGGACTTCTTTATAGGTCTTGGATATCATCTCTTTGTCTGTGGTGTCATTTGTGAATATCTTCTCCCATTCTATGGGTTGCCTTTTTGTTTGTCTGTTGACTGTTTTTGACTGTTGACTTTGTTTGTTGACTGTTTCCTTTGCTCTGCGAAGCTTTTGATCTTGATGTAGTCCCAAAAGTTCATTTTCGCTTTTGTTTCCTTTGCCTTTGGAGACATGTCTTGAAAGAAGTTGCTGTGGCTGATGTCGAAGAGGTTACTGCTTATGTTCTCCTCTAGGATTTTGAAAGATTCCTGCCTCATGTTGAGGTCTTTTATCCATTTTGAATTTATCTTTGTGTATGGTATAAGAGAATGGTTGAGTTTCATTCTTCTGTATGTAGCTGTCCAATTTTCCCAACACCATTTATTGAAGAGACTGTCTTTTTTCCACTGGATATTTTTTCCTGCTTTGTCAAAGATTAGTTGACTATAGAGCTGTGGGTCCATATCTGGGCTCTCTACTCTGTTCCACTGGTCTATGTGTCTGTTTTTGTGCCAGTACCATGCTGTCTTGGTGATCACAGCTTTGTAGTAAAGCTTGAAATCAGACAATGTGATACCCCCAGTTTTGTTTTTCTTTTTCAACATTTCCTTAGCAACTTGGGGTCTCTTCTGGTTCCATACAAGCTTTAGGATTGTTTGTTCCAACTCTTTGAAAAATGCCAGTGGAATTTTGATTGGGATGGCAGTGAAAGTGTAGATTGCTTTAGGCAGTATAGACATTTTAAAAATGCTTATTCTTCCAATCCATGGGCATGGAATGCTTTTCCATCTTCTTGTGTCTTCTTCAATTATTTCATGAGTATTCTGTAGTTCTTTGAGTAGAGATCCTTTACCTCTTTGGTTGAACTTGCATTTCTTACTGTATGGAGTGTTCATTTAGCAATTAGTCTTATTTTGTCTCATGAACTTATTTTGTATTTGGTATCTGGCATTGTGAGTTAATTTGTCCCCACACTCCAATCATTCAAGTCTCTTTATGTGAATCAGAAATTTAAAAAAAATGAATTTTTTTTTTTTTAAGGAGAAGGGCTGTCTTAATAATCTTAAATACCCTTAGTAGTACTTTGCATATAGAAAGACTTTATCAAACATTTTTTTTTAAGTCACTGATTTGGATAAAAATTAATCATCTGCTGGGCATCTTGTAGGTTTATCTTAAAGGAGTCACTTTATTAGCCATTGAGGACATGATAGTTGTTATTTCCAGAATGACAGAAGTGAACTATGTGTGGAACCAGGAATCACGCATAATTTATGAAGTTCTTTAATTTAGAGGATGACCATCTGAAAGAAAGTGTTTAATAAATACAGCTTGTGAACAATCATAGTAATCAAAGCTACCATCATTTTCACAGTATAGGGTATACCAGAAGTCCATTAAAGATATAAAATATATTCAAGAAACTTGCTCTTATAGCTCATTCTCAATTGATACAGTCAATCTATTGTGTGTATGTGTGTGTATATGTGTGTGTATATATATATATATATATATATATATATATAGCCTATATATATACTTGTGTGAATATGGTATGTATATGACATATATATATATATATATATATATATATAGTATATGTGCACGTTATTACTCTTCATAGTGCTCTTTCTAGACCTTTGTAGAGGTTTTTTTTTTTTACAATTTTAATAACTTCAATTTTTATTTATCATTGCATTATCAAATTGTATCAAAAGCAAATTGATATTTTTCTTCTTATTAATTTAACATGAATACCTTATTTGAAAGAGGACCTAGCTGTCACCTTAACTACCTCATTCTGTACTTTTAACTAATTAAATTCATTGAAGCTTATCTTTTAAGTCAGGCAAAGACCCTGTGGGCAAAGCATCCCATGATGGGAACCAAAACTACCCACTCTAGCAATAAGGACTGCTCTGATACCAACTAGACCCTACGTGATTGACCTCAGGACAATGCTTGTCCTAATCTTTTCTGTTCTGCTGCATGTATCCACATACCGTTGTCCCATTTCCTCCTTATATAAACCTGGAAGTATTTTCAGCACTTTGCAGACAGCCTTTGGGATACTAGCCTGCTATCTTCCTGGAATCTTGCCTTACTGAAATAAATCCCTTCCTTGTTTTGCCACCACTCCTCTCTTTCTTTGGATTTTGTTAGCAGCGAGTGATCAAACCTCATTTGTTTGGGATCCTTGGAGCCAGGTGCTTGTGTACCCTTGGGCCCTAGTAATATATTTAATGTTTAATCTAATATTTTTCAGGTGCCACTAAAGGCACTTCCAAGCAATTATGATTTACTCAGTTTCTAAATAGTATTTTTCATGCACAAAGACAAAAGTATCAAATAAATTCTTAAATAAAATATGATTGTATTATTTTGTAAGTTTATGATAAATATTCTTGGCATTCATACCATTTCTATAGAGTTAACCTAATTGAAAAATAATCTAGGGGTGCCTGGGTAGCTCAGTGGGTTAAAGCCTCTGCCTTCAGCTCAGCTCATGATCCCAGGGTCCTGGGATCGAGCCCTGAATCGGGTTCTCTGCTCTGCAGGGAGCCTGCTTCCTCCTCTCGCTCTGCCTGCCTCTCTGTCTACTTGTGATCTCTGTCTGTTAAATAAATAAATAAAACCTTTTTTTAAAAAAGAAAGAGAATCTAGTTTTTCAAGTTTAAATTTACAAAAAAATTAAGAGGAAGATTTAGTTTCTTATATATTGCCTACCCCCATACATGCAGAGCATTCCCATTATCAACATCACTTACCAGGATGCTACTTTTATTTTTAACAAAGGATGATCCTACATTGACATATCATAATAACACAAGGTCCATGGTTTACCTTGGGGTTCACTCTGGTGTCGTACATGCTATGTATCTGGTTATTTTTTATGTCATTTATCATTTCATAATTCTCTTAACAAAACATTTAAAAATGATCTATTTCTTAGATAATAATAATTTTTACTGTGTGACAAACAAAATAATGTTTTGTAATAAAACATAAATAAAACTATAATACTTGCTGGTTTATTTGTGTGAATTTGATAGTCTTCAGATATACATGATTTGATAAAGATGAATGATATGTAATAATAGTCACATTTTCACTAATGCTTGCATAAGGTCCACCATTCAAGAGTTCTCAAAAAGAAAAAAAGAAAAAGAAAAAGAAACAGCATTAAAAAAAAGGTAATCCCTCCAGGGAATTTCTTTGCTGTAGCAGTCACATATAGGTTTTCATCTCAAAGGCACTCATCAGGAACAGGAAATCTCTCTTAAATGCAGATTTAGATGACTATAACAACTAAAAAAATATCTAGTCACAGTTGACAGTTTATTATGGAAATACTTAATCTTCTAAGGGTTTTGAAGTTATTTAATTATGTTATATTGCTATTTGCTGTCTAAAAATAGTGAGCACATTTAAAAATAAGAGAAACATGAATCAATAAAAAGTTGCCAGAAAGAAATTACAGGTTTAACCTTAGGGGAGAGAGTTCTAATACTAAGAAGATATGAATATCTATCTGGCAGTGGAGGTAGTCCTCATACAAATGACTTTTCTTTTTTTTTTTTTTAAAGATTTTATTTATTTATTTGACAGAGAGAGATCACAAGCAGGCAGAGAGGCAGGCAGAGAGAGAGGAGGAAGCAGGCTTCCTGCTGAGCAGAGAGCCCGATGCGGGACTCGATCCCAGGACCCTGAGATCATGACCTGAGCCGAAGGCAGCGGCTTAACCCACTGAGCCACCCAGGCGCCCCTACAAATGACTTTTCAAAGCTAACAATTTTGTGTGTGTGTGTGTGTGTGTGTGTGTGTGTGTGTGTGTGTGTGGTTTCTTTTTTGTTGTTGTTGTTAATCAATGATGTTCTATGAATCAGCTTTACATCCTAAGGTACCTCCTTTTTGCTTTCCAGACTCATAAGTATAACACCAGCAAACTCACCCTTTTCTTCTCTTAAACTTAAAATTAAGCCTTAAGGAAAACCAAGTAGATGACCCAATAGGAACCTAATGAAAAAAGCACCTATGGAGAAAAGTAGCAGTGAAAACATTCTCATTTGTAATTGAACAATGTAAAGTTACTAAGCTAAAATCTATGCTATCTGCTCACCAGACAATTTTCTTTTTTTCCTGGTTACGCAGCCAAATTACACTTCTAGTCTCCTTGTAGTGAAGTGTGACCATGTGACTGAGCCAATCAATGTGGGCAGTCACCATGTTTGCCACTCTCTCTGTGCTCTCCTTCCCACTCTCCATTTGCTCAGTGGATGGTTAGATGTTAATGTTCTAGTAGAGGGCTCCAGAGCCCTCCAGGATTCTGAGATCCGAGATGGCAGAGCCATAGAAGGAATTAGCCTGAAATCCTGAGTCATTTCATGGTGAAAGCTGTCCACAAACACTACTCAAACTAGTCTTCCCTGGATGTTTGTGAATAAAAAATAAAAATAAACCATTAACCAGGTTAAGCCACTGCCTTATTGGGTGTATTACAGGTAAGTCAATACAAAAGTAGTAGTTTCTTTTTGATATCTTGAAATATTCACAAGAATGGGTCAACTTTAGGAAGAAGCTAGAGGTATGTGTCTCAAATGGCATGAAAGAAATGGGGAGGAATATACACGTGTGTGTATTTTTACTTAATACAAGCCTGCTAGTCTTATGGATCTTCTTCATCTGAAATCATTCTTCAACTTTGAAAAGGCTTAACTTCTAAAATGAGACAGGTTTTGGTCTGACACTAAAGTTAAATTGTAACTATGTCTACACACTGCTAAATCAGAGTGACAATAAAGTGCAAATTAAGAGTCCTTGGATTAACTAATCAGCTATTTTCAAGGAAGCAGTCTGTGTGCTGGTGTAGGTTTATACACAATTACCAAATAATACAAAGGGACTGCTTCACTTCTCTATAATTCTATGTCTGCCACAATTTTAGACTATCCTGGCAGAAGCATGGTGACGACTTGAATTATGAAAACATCCTAATAAAGCTCTCAAACATTATGGCATCTGCCACCCATGTTTGTACAATTGTGGCAGAATCCAGTAGATAAGCTGCCCACATCATTTCATGTCTCAAAGCAAATGAACATTTGATGTATTTTTCATTTTTAACTACTTAATTCCTAAACTATTTTGTGGTGGCAAATATGTCTAGGGAAATCTTCTTGTATTGGATACTAGTGATTAGCTCATCTGGCTGGGGCTACGTCTATGTGGGGGGTATGGCTCATCTCAAGAAATGTAGAGTAAGGTTGTTTAAACGTAGGCTTTGGTTTCCTAATAGCAAAACTAGGACTCCTTGGGGAGGAGTTTCTGTGACATATGCTCCCTGAATCCATCAGGGTAACCTTGACTGAGGGGAAATTTCTGGTTGAAATGAATAGCTCCTACGTGGATAATGAATGCAGCTGCTGTGGTCTTTTTTGTCTTGGTGGTTGGGGCTCCTCATTCAGTGACTAGGAGTGTAAAACTTGCCTGTCTGGCCACTGTTAGCTTTCAGTGTATATGTATCATGTTACTGCCTGCCTGGGGACTTCTACAGAGGTTTTTTTTTTTTTTTTTTTTTTTTTAAGATTTTATTTATTTATTTGACAGAGAGAGAGATCACAAGCAGGCAGGGAGGCAGGCAGAGAGAGGAGGAAGCAGGCTCTCTGCAGAACAGAGAGACCGATGTGGGGCTTGATCCCAGGATGCTGGGATCATGACCTGAGCCGAAGGCAGAGGCTTTAACCCACTGAGCCACCCAGGCGCCCCTCTACAGAGGTCTTGAAGCCAAAGTTGTTATAATCCAATTAGAAGTTAAAGTTAAGGGTTTTATCTCCTTTTCCTTCTGTCTCTTATTTAAGTCACTAAACTGTTTCCTTTAAAATATGTTTTTGTATATTATATGCATATAATTTTCCCCCTTCATAACTTAATAAGATACTTCTCATTCATAATAATTATACACTACCCTATGTTGTTACCTTAGCACATCTTTTCTTATTGGTTAGATTATAATTCTTTTAGAAAAGGAACTACTGTGTGCACATACATATTATGCTCTAGCGCTTTATAAAAATTTGATGATAAATTAATAATTAGTATAGATTCTGATACTGGAGTCCACATACCAGAGATAATTAAGATGTTTCCAATTTAACAGAAATGAATTTATTTCATCTATTGTATATGAATTTAATACACAGTTTTGAAAAGAGACTAAGTAGGTTTGGTCAGAGCTTAAAAAAATGGTGCAAGATGTTTGATAGCTTGTTAATTAAGTATTCTCTAGTCTGATTTTCTTTAATTTCTTTTTTTAAATGCCTTATGGAGAATTTATATTTGAAAAAAATTCTTGTTTTCTTTTAGTCATTTGCTGAAGGTGTCATTAGAATCTAAGGATCATATCTGGGAGTGAAGGAATTACATTGAGAAGGACAGGTATGTGTTTTGGAAACCTATTTCTGACGTAGGATACATGTTTTACATGCTGTAGCTTTCTTTTTAGGTATGGATAATATTGTTTAGAAGTGTGCCTGCTAATGTTGGAAAACATTCAGTCTGAATAAGACTTACCTTATGTAATATAATAGTTCTGCTTTCCTAAATGAAATCAACAAAACTTCTGTAACCATCTACTAATACTCCTGAACAAAATGTCCTGCCCTTGCCCACTTATTTTCCTGTGATTATACATCTCTTTGCTGTCATTATCCCCTACTGAAAAATTGTTCCCTATAATTAAGATTTTTAAAATTAACTGGAGTATTAGTTGTTACAAGGATTTTAGAAATTATTAATGAAGAAATGAGAGAGTTTCCTCTATCAAAAAGAAATGTTTAAAGTCCACTTGAAATTTCAAGTAGCTCAAGGACTCCCACTTGACTCAACCATTTAAAACACACTCTTCTCTGAGTGAATCATAACTGTACACCATATGTCTTTGCCATTCCTCTCAGTAGGATGACAGATCCCAGGTCTGGCAAATTCTTTGCATGTAGGGGTAACAGAAGCATGATCCATCAACTTTTTAAAGAATAAACATGAGTGTGAGTGTGTGTGTGAAGAGCATCCTTAAAAATCTTAATTAAATGGAGGAAATAATTTTCTACTTATTTTGAAACATCCTGATGCAATTTCAACATGAACTTTTCCTTAATTGCTTTATAGTGTGCATGCATGTGTGAATAAAAGCATATTTTAAGGTACTCTTAAAACTAGAACTTCTTCCAGAGCAGGATATAGAATGATTTAAAAAGGAACAAGTGACTATACTTACTGTGGTGATCATTTCTCAATATATACAAATATTGAATCATCATTTACATATGGAGCAAATATATTGTTATATGTCAATTATACCTCATCTTTTTTATTAACATATAATGTACTATTTGTTTCAGGAGTACAGGTCTGTGAATCATCAGTCTTACACAATTTACATCATTCACCATAGCACATACCCTCCCTAATGTCCATCCCCCATCCCTCCCACCCTATACCTCACCTTTTAAAAAAAGAAGCAATAAGCAGTTTCTCTTATCTCCAAAAGCACCTTACCAAAGAGATTTATTGAGATGGATTTTTAACTCATTAATATTCAAGTTTTTGTGACTTCTCCTTCAATGAAGACATAGCAGATAGTGATAAGCTGTTTTTCCTGCTATAAAAAACAGCAAAAGGTTAATTATCAACATCACATTTTGAAATGCACTGGAGAGATCTGAAAACAAATAGGATGAAATAGGTAGAAATTTCAGAGAAGAATAGTCCTTCCTATGTGAGTCGAGATTTGCTACATTTTTTCCTCTGGAGACATTTGTTGATTCTGTAATTGGGCTGAGGATTAGACTCTTCCTAAACAGCAGGGCTCTATTAGGGAAAAGTGAAACCAGTGACACCTCTGAGAATCACACACACACTGATACTGACAGATCAAAATATAGAGGAGATCCAAACATATGACCAGTTTTTCTTATGAGATTTCTGCAGAGTTTGAGACAGAGTGAGAGATAAACTCTGAAGCAGAAAGTCTCAGCAGTGAAACCTCCTGAGGTCTGTCAGTGCTTAAGAGACAAAATCACTCTATAGGAAGGTGTCTATAGCAAGTACAAGTTAAGTTTCTCCTAAGACAGCTGCCATATTTCAAATCCATGTTGGGCAGAATAACAACTAAACTCTGAAGCTCCAAAGGGCAGAAATTTCATAGATAAATAGAAAGCCTCTTAAACGAAAAACCTGGAGGGCTGGTCCCAACTATGGGAATTAGCTAGAAAAACAAAGTGATATATCTTGGACTTCAGACATTTAGAAAAACGAGCAGAAAGATTCTAACTAAAGGTATAAGCCAACCCCACCCCCACTTAAAGTTCTGATTGAATTTTGATCAACTTTACATTATTTAACTTAATAGAGGAAAGAGTGAACTCTAGAGAAAAATAATATCATTTTAAGTCTGTACAGTTATACACAAAGTCTAAAATAAAATAAAAATTGATACATACAAAGGGCCAAGAATGTGACTGATAAGAGAAAATGCAGACATTAGAAGCAGATATGCAATGAGGCAAATAAATGTGATTGATAATCAAGAATAAAATGGACTTAAATGCAGATGATCCAAATGTAGAAATCAGCAAATAAGACCTTTATAAATATTTTAAAGAAAATAAAGGAAAATTTTAACATATAATAGAGTTCTATGTAAAATTAAAGTCTATAAAAAAGAACTAAATTTATATTCTATAATTGAAAATACAATGTCTAAAATTAAAGAAAATAAGTTGCTGAAGATATAATTTTAAGATCAGAGTTTAAAAGGAAATATTTAGAATGAAGCATGGAGAAATAAAAAGATGAACAATATAAAAGAGAAGGTAAGATTAAATATAAGGTACTTCAGTCATGTTTAACATAATTTAATCAAAATGATAGGAAGAGAAGAAGAAAAATGAAAGAATATTTGAAGTAAGAATGGCTGAAAATGTTCTTAAAATGGGTAATGCATCAACTTACATACATGACTGGCTCAAAAGGATAAAAGTAATGAAAGTCAAACTTATACAGAATTATTGAATCAGGGGCACCTGGGTGGCTCAGTGGTTAAGCCTCTTCCTTCAGCTCAGGTCATGATCTCAGGGTCCTGGGATCCAGTCCCACATTGGGCTCTCTGCTCTGCAGGAAGCCTGCTTCCTCCTCTCTCTCTCTCTCTGCCTGCCTCTCCACCCACTTGTGATCTCTCTCTGTCAAATAAATTAAAACAAAACAAAACAAAACAACAACAACAACAAAAGAATTATTGAATCATTATATTGTACACAAGAAACTAATATAAACTATACATCAATTGTGATGGAATTGAAAAAATTAATCATTTAAAAAAAAGAAGGAGGGGCACCTGGGTGGCTCAGTGGGTTAAAGCCTCTGCCTTCGGCTCAGGGTCCTGGGATCGAGCCCCGCATCACGCTCTCTGCTCAGCGGAGAGCCTGCTTCCTCCTCTCTCTCTCTCTCTGCCTGCCTCTCTGCCTATCAAATAAATAAATAAAATCTTAAAAAAAAAAAAAAAAAGGAAAGTCAAAGTTAGACACATCATAGCGAAACCAGAGACAACCAAGTTAATAAAAAACTCATATAAGCAGCTGAGGAAAAGAAGAAATATGACATTTAAAGGAACAACTTAGAGCTCTGTAACAAACAAAACTATTTGCACCAATAAAAAGTAAATAAATACATTTTTGACAAATAAAACCTATAAGGGTTGCTGCCAGCAGATCCATGCTAAGTAAAAGTTTCAAAGTTTTCTTTAGGCAGAAGGAAAAAAAAATTCCTGATGAAAAGTAAGATGCAGAAAATAATGAAGATAAATGAAATGGTATTTATGTGTGTAAAGGGAACACTGATTATTTTAATAGTTAAATCAAATACACACAAAAATAACAAATTTATTTGATGGCAAAGATATTTTAAATATTCTAAAATCCTTACAGTATCTGGTAAAAGTAATTATGAACATTTGATTTTGATGTCATGAACACGTGCTATAATATCTAAGACAATCATTAAAAGAACAGAACAATAAAGGCACAGCACAGGGAATATAGATAATGGTATAGTTATAGCTTTATATGGTGACAGGTGGGAGCTACATTTGTGGTGAACATAGCCCAATGTATACAGAAGTTGAATCACTATGTTGTACACCTGAAACTAGTGTAAAAGTGTGTGTCAACTATATTCAAGTTAAAAAAATTTTTTAAGAAGAATGTAGAAAGAATAGAACAAAAAGATAAAACAAGTTAATAAATATGCTATTTATTTTTCAATGTGAAAATGGAACAAAGGTAGAGGAAAGGTACTCAAAGCTGGGGTTGTAAATAGAAAGAGTATGGTATTATGGTAAATTTAAAGTCAAATATACATATATATGTGCATATATATGTATGTATATATATGCACACACATACACATATGTTATATATGTTTGCATATATATGTTATATACAGAAAGAGAGGTAGAGGGATAAAGGGATAATATGCTCATTGTAATAGAGGTAGAGGGATAATATGCATATTGTAAAAGGCAATTTTGTCACAATGAGTATTTTTTTAATGCCTAACTACATGGTACGCATATGACAATGTCATTTAAAATGTATTTGCCCCTTAAGACCGCCTTTTCTGTATCCCATAGGTTTTGGACCAAAGTGTCTTCATTCTCATGGTTTCTATGAAGTGTTTTAAGTTCTTTGATTTCCTGGTTGATCCAAACATTCTTAAGCAAGGTGGTCTTTAGCTTCCAAGTGTTTGAATTCCTTCCAAACTTTTCTTGTGGTTGAGTTCCAGTTTCAAAACGTTATAGTCTGAGAATATGCAGGGAATAATTTCAATCTTTTGGTGTTGGTTGAGCCCTGATTTGTGACCCCATATGTGGTCTATTCTGGAGAAAGGTCCATGTGCACTCAAGAAGAATGAGTATTCTGCTGTTTTAGGGTGGAATGTTCTGTATATATCTATGAGGTCCATCTGGTCCAATGTGTCATTCAATGCTTTTGTTTCTTTATTGATTTTCTGCTTGGATGATCTGTCTATTACTGAGAGTGGTGTGTTAAGATCCCCTACTATTAATATTTTCATATCAATATGACTCTTTATTTTGATTAACAGTTGTCTTATGTAGTTGACTGCTCCCATACTGGGGCATAAATATTTACAATTGTTAGATCTTCTTGGTGGATAGACCCTTTAAGACTGATGTAGTACCCTTCTTTATCTCTAACTACAGTCTTTAGTTTAAAATCTAATTTATCTTATATGAGAATAATCACTACCCCAGCTTTCTTTTGAGGCCCATCGGCATGAAAGATGCTTCTCCATCCCTTCATTTTCTGTCTGAATGTATCCTTAGGTTCAAAATGGGTCTCTTATAGACAACATATGGACAGGTCCTGTCATTAATGTCATCTAAAATGTAATGTTTGAAAGTTTAAAAATAAATATGAAGTATAAATAAATAAATAAATAAGAAGTATATACCATGCAAATATTACCGAAAAAACTTGTATAACGGTTGTTCCAACAGAATAATCTTTAATGTCATAAACATTAGTAGGAACAAAAAGCATATTTGCATATTGTAAAAGTTGTATATTTTTATGCTCTTAAAAACATGGCCTTAACATCTTAAAACAAAATTAATAGAACCACAGGTTGAATCCACATAATGAGAGATTTTAGTAGATCTCTCTGAAGTATATAATAAAAAATGGTAAGGAGTGAGCAGGTTTTAACATTAGGATTAACATTGACTTACTGGCCATTTATTTATTTATTTATTTATTTATTTTTTTAATTTTATTTTTTATAAACATATAATATATTTTTATCCCCAGGGGTACAGGTCTGTGAATCTCCAGGTTTACACACTTCACAGCACTCACCATAGCACATACCCTCCCCAATGTCCATAACCCCACCCCCCCAACCCCCCTCCCCACATTAACCCTCAGTTTGTTTTGTGAGATTAAGAGTCACTTATGGTTTGTCTCCCTCCCAATCCCATCTTGTTTCATTTACTCTTCCCCTACCCCCTTAACCCACCATGTTGCATCTCCTCTCCCTCATATCAGGGAGATCATATGATAGTTGTCTTTCTCCGATTGACTTATTTCGCTAAGCATGATACCCTCTAGTTCCATCCACGTTGTCGCAAATGGCAAGATTTCATTTCTTTTGATGGCTGCATAGTATTCCATTGTGTATATATACCCCATCTTCTTTATCCATTCGTCTGTTGATGGACATCTAGGTTCTTTCCATAGTTTGGCTATTGTACACATTGCTGCTATAAACATTCGGGTGCATGTGCCCCTTCGGATCACTACGTTTGTATCTTTAGGGTAAATACCCAGCAGTGCAATTGCTGGGTCATAGGGTAGTTCTATTTTCAACATTTTGAGGAACCTCCATGCTGTTTTCCAGAGGGGTTGCACCAGCTTGCATTCCCACCAACAGTGTAGGAGGGTTCCCCTTTCTCCACATCCTCGCCAGCATCTGTCATTTCCTGACTTGTTAATTTTAGCCATTCTGACTGGTGTGAGGTGGTATCTCATTGTGGTTTTGATTTGTATTTCCCTGATGCTGAGTGATGTGGAGCACTTTTTCATGTGTCTGTTGGCCATCTGGATGTCCTCTTTGCAGAAATGTCTGTTCATGTCCTCTGCCCATTTCTTGATTGGATTATTTGTTCTTTGGGTGTTGAGTTTGCTAAGTTCTTTATAGATTTTGGACACTAGCCCTTTATCTGATATGTCATTTGCAAATATCTTCTCCCATTCTGTCAGTTGTCTTTTGGTTTTGTTAACTGTTTCCTTTGCTGTGCAAAAGCTTTTGATCTTGATGAAATCCCAATAGTTCATTTTTGCCCTTGCTTCCCTTGCCTTTGGCGATGTTCCTAGGAAGATGTTGCTGCGGCTGAGGTCGAAGAGGTTGCTGCCTGTGTTCTCCTCAAGGATTTTGATGGATTCCTTTCTCACATTGAGGTCCTTCATCCATTTTGAGTCTATTTTCGTGTGTGGTGTAAGGAAATGATCCAATTTCATTTTTCTGCATGTGGCTGTCCAATTTTCCCAACACCATTTGTTGAAGAGGCTGTCTTTTTTCCATTGGATATTCTTTCCTGCTTTGTCGAAGATGAGTTAACCATAGAGTTGAGGGTCTATTTCTGGGCTCTCTATTCTGTTCCATTGATCTATGTGTCTGTTTTTGTGCCAGTACCATGCTGTCTTGATGATGACAGCTTTGTAATAGAGCTTGAAGTCCAGAATTGTGATGCCACCAACTTTGGCTTTCTTTTTCAATATTGCTTTGGCTATTCGAGGTCTTTTCTGGTTCCATATAAATTTTAGGATTATTTGTTCCATTTCTTTGAAAAAAATGGATGGTACTTTGATAGGAATTGCATTAAATGTGTAGATTGCTTTAGGTAGCATAGACATTTTCACAATATTTATTCTTCCAATCCAGGAGCATGGAACATTTTTCCATTTCTTTGTGTCTTCCTCAATTTCTTTCATGAGTACTTTATAGTTTTCTGTGTATAGATTCTTAGTCTCTTTGGTTAGATTTATTCCTAGGTATCTTATAGTTTTGGGTGCAATTGCAAATGGGATGGACTCCTTAATTTCTCTTTCTTCTGTCTTGTTGTTGGTGTAGAGAAATGCAACTGATTTCTGTGCATTGATTTTATATCCTGACACTTTACTGAATTCCTGTACAAGTTCTAGCAGTTTTGGAGTGGAGTCTTTTGGGTTTTCCACATATAGTATCATATCATCTGCAAAGAGTGATAGTTTGACTTCTTCTTTGCCAATTTGGATGCCTTTAATTTCCTTTTGTTGTCTGATTGCTGAGGCTAAGACTTCTAGTACTATGTTGAATAGCAGTGGTGATAACGGACATCCCTGCCGTGTTCCTGACCTTAGCGGAAAAGCTTTCAGTTTTTCTCCATTGAGAATGATATTTGTGGTGGGTTTTTCATAGATGGCTTTGATAATATTGAGGTATGTGCCCTCGATCCCTACACTTTGAAGAGTTTTGATCAGGAAGGGATGCTGTACTTTGTCAAATGCTTTTTCAGCATCTATGGAGAGTATCATATGGTTCTTGTTCTTTCTTTTATTAATGTGTTGTATCACATTGATTGATTTGCGGATGTTGAACCAACCTTGCAGCCCTGGAATAAATCCCACTTGGTCGTGGTGGATAATCCTTTTAATGTACTGTTGAATCCTATTGGCTAGTATTTTGGCGAGAATTTTTGCATCTGTGTTCATCAAGGATATTGGTCTGTAGTTCTCTTTTTTGATGGGATCCTTGTCTGGTTTTGGGATCAAGGTGATGCTGGCCTCATAAAATGAGTTTGGAAGTTTTCCTTCCATTTCTATTTTTTGGAACAGTTTCAGGAGAATAGGAATTAGTTCTTCTTTAAATGTTTGGTAGAATTCCCCCGGGAAGCCGTCTGGCCCTGGGCTTTTGTTTGTTTGGAGATTTTTGATGACTGTTTCAATCTCCTTACTGGTTATGGGTCTGTTCAGGCTTTCTATTTCTTCCTGGTTCAGTTGTGGTAGTTTATATGTCTCTAGGAATGCATCCATTTCTTCCAGATTGTCAAATTTGTTGGCGTAGAGTTGCTCATAGTATGTTCTTATAATTGTCTGTATTTCTTTGGTGTTCGTTGTGATCTCTCCTCTTTCATTCATGATTTTATTTATTTGGGTCCTTTCTCTTTTCTTTTTGATAAGTCTGGCCAGGGGTTTATCAATCTTATTAATTCTTTCAAAGAACCAGCTCCTAGTTTCGTTGATTTGTTCTATTGTTTTTTTGGTTTCTATTTCATTGATTTCTGCTCTGATCTTTATGATTTCTCTTCTCCTGCTGGGTTTAGGGTTTCTTTCTTGTTCTTTCTCTAGCTCTTTTAGGTGTAGGGTTAGGTTGTGTACCTGAGACCTTTCTTGTTTCTTGAGAAAGGCTTGTACCGCTATATATTTTCCTCTCAGGACTGCCTTTGTTGTGTCCCACAGATTTTGAACCATTGTGTTTTCATTATCATTTGTTTCCATGAATTTTTTCAACTCTTCTTTAATTTCCTGGTTGACCCATTCATTCTTTAGAAGGATGCTGTTTAGTCTCCATGTATTTGGGTTCTTTCCAAATTTCCTCTTGTGATTGAGTTCTAGCTTCAGAGCATTGTGGTCTGAAAATATGCAGGGAATGATTCCAATCTTTTGATAACGGTTGAGACCTGATTTAGGACCGAGAATATGATCTATTCTGGAGAATGTTCCATGTGCACTAGAGAAGAATGTGTATTCTGTTGCTTTGGGATGAAATGTTCTGAATATATCTGTGATGTCCATCTGGTCCAGTGTGTCATTTAAGGCCTTGATTTCCTTGTTGATCTTTTGCTTGGATGATCTGTCCATTTCAGTGAGGAGAGTGTTAAAGTCCCCTACAATTATTGTATTATTGTCGATGTGTTTCTTTGATTTTGTTATTAATTGGTTTATATAGTTGGCTGCTCCCACGTTAGGGGCATAGATATTTAAAATTGTTAGATCTTCTTGTTGGACAGTTCCTTTGAGTATGATATAGTGTCCTTCCTCACCTCTTATTATAGTCTTTGGCTTAAAATCTAATTGATCTGATATAAAGATTGCCACTCCTGCTTTCTTCTGATGTCCATTAGCATGGTAAATTCTTTTCCACCCCCTCACTTTAAATCTGGAGGTGTCTTCAGGTTTAAGATGAGTTTCTTGTAGGCAACATATAGATGGGTTTTGTTTTTTTATCCATTCTGATACCCTGTGTCTTTTGATTGGGGCATTTAGCCCATTAACATTCAGGGTAAGTATTGAGAGATATGAATTTAGTGCCATTGTATTGCCTGTAAGGTGACTGTTATTGTATATTGTCTCTGTTCCTTTCTGATTTACTACTTTTAGGGTCTCTCTTTGCTTAGAGGACCCCTTTCAATATTTCCTGTAGAGCTGGTTTGGTATTTGCAAATTCTTTCAGTTTTTGTTTGTCCTGGAAGCTTTTAATCTCTCCTTCTATTTTCAATGATAGCCTAGCTGGATATAGTATTCTTGGCTGCATGTTTTTCTCGTTTAGTACTCTGAATATATCATGCCAGCTCTTTCTGGTTACTGGCCATTTATAATCTCATGCACCAAAATGTGTAATATACATTTTTTTTCCAAGTACACCCAATAGTTTTTAAAAATTGGCTGTCTTTTATGTGCTGAACTCTTTCCTAATTTCACAAAATTGAAACCATATAGACTATATTCTTTTATCATAATTTAAATATACTTTAAATTAATAGCAAAAAGATAATTAGAAAATGCTCATATTGCTGTAAAATGAGAAATGTACTATTAAATAACCCAGATATCAGGAGAGATGGACCGTAGTGTTTGTAAAAATTATCACTGATACATGAAGAATCTCAATAAATGTATCTAGACCCAACTCTTAAGCCAGAAGACAAAAATTTATTGGAGTGGACTTATAAAAAAATGCATCTATATGTTGTTTTTAAGAAAGCCACTTAAAACAGAGAAACTAAAAATATGTGGTGGTGTTTACATTGATTTACATATGAATTAATATAGATTATTTGATAAAACAGTATCACAAAGAAAAAAAGAGTCAATTTTGCACTATGATCATTTAAGCATAATGTAAAAAAAAAAATTAAACGGACCAAACAGAAAAAGAGCAAGAGAAAGCAAGAGAGGATGAAAACGCAAAAATAAAAAAGAAAAGGGCCCAAAGTATATATCAGAAAATAGGAATAAGCATGTATAACCATACTAATATTGGATAACAAAACTTAATGCAAAAATATGCCATAAAGGATAAAAAAAAGTCATTGCATAACGGTAAATCATCATAAATCATCCCAGTTTAAATCACCAGGAAATTTTCACATACTACCCTAGAATGCATATCGTTATTCAGCTTGAAAAATATAAGTAAGATAGAATTAAGGAGATATTAAAACATCCACTGTACACCTGGCATACTGAGTGAGACAAAAATTAGGAAAGATACAGAATATTTATATTACATGATTAACAAGCTTTAGCTTATGTGAATGTACAAAATTCTTGAAAATATCATTACAAAGATTCAGGAATAGTCCTTACATCTGGGAAGACGTTAATGGAGCCTCATCAGTGGGTTTTATTTCTTGATTCAGTGCTGGGTCAGCGGGGGTTCATCATTTCATTCTCTGTCTCTCCTTTTCTCAGTTTTGTTCATGGCATCTTTTATATGACAGATATTTACAAATTTATATAGTTTAATTTTATCCTTATGGTAACTGGGTTTTGTGGGAAGCATAATTATTTACTCTTTTTAATAATTTTAGTGACTTTTAGTATTTCATTTGGTTATGAAATTTCTAGAATTGGGAAATCTCTGAAGTTTCAGTTGGTTATATGCATCTGTACATGTATTAATATTGACAGTATTGATCAGACAGTATGACCAAAAGTAGTCAATTTTACTATATAATTTAAATATAGAATAAAAACTAAATTAAAAGTAAAAGGATCAAAATTATATGCCAGAACATACAAAAACAGCTTAGATATCCATATTAATACTTAATTCTATTAAAAGAGATATTAATAGGACTATTAGGAAGAAAGGTTATGAAATATCTCTTTCAAATATATATTTCAAATATTCCATAATCTAATGAAACATTAAAGGTCCTTAAGATTATTAAATGAGAAAATTATTTTGCATAAAACCCAGTAGCCATAAGGATCAAATTAAACTATGTAAATTTTCATGTATTTGTGTACAAGAAACACTATGAACAAAATTAAATAGAGAGAAATATTATCTGGGAAAGAAAAGTTTGCTTATTCATTTTAAATACAGATCTTGGGTACAAGACAATGATAATAAAGTCATAGGTAATGTGAACACGTATTCAATGTTCATTTTGTACCTCCATTTTGTATAGATGTATAGATGTTATTTAATCCTGGTTCCAATCCTATAAGAAAAGTAGTACTTAAATCCTTGTTTTTCAGAAGAGCAACTGGAGGTTAAGAAAGATCAAGCTCACAAAAGTAGCGAGGGACAGAGGTTGAATTCAAACCCTATAATTCTGATTCTAGGATCCATGCAGCATAAGACCTCTACAATGTATGTCCTCTCTGGAGGAAAAAAAAAAATAAAGGAACAATGAAATTCAAAAGTTATAAACAAAACAAAAAAAAGGTACAAGAAACAATATAGGAAATGTAAATAGGAAAGAAACATATGTTCATACTCACTAGCAAATAAAACGCATATTAAAACAAAAGTATGCATTTTTATTCAGAAGACTTTTAAAACAAGTCACTTTAGATGTCCAGTGTTGGTGACACTGAGAGGAAATGGATACTTTCAGGTATTTTTGGTGAAAATTTGTTATAGCTTTTCTGGAGTGCAATTTGGCACCATTTATGAAAATATAAAATAAATTAGCTCTTTATCTCATCAGACTATTAGCAAGGATTCAGGAAATTAATATTAAGAGGATGGTTATTGCAATGTTTAAATTGTGAAATATTTCCCCCTGAGTCACGGATACAACACTGACAAAGTTGCTTAATGGTGGGAAGAGGGAGTGAAAGAAAGCTTTGGAAGGTACAAAATTCAAAGGAGCCTACTTCACAGCCTTGAGGACCCTGTAGAATCACATAGTCTTCCTCCAAATGTCACAAAAATGGCAATATGGAGACTGATGAACTCTCCATGCATGCCTACTTTCAAGAATTTCTAGCAATGTATCTGCCTTACCATCAATTTATTTCCCTTAGAAGTATTTGCCTAGCCTTCAGGGGGTAATCTTTATAGATATTAATCAAAACTCTAGTAATGATTTCCTAAGAGAACTTTTCAATTTATATGCATATCTTAGCAACCATTATTTATTGTAATTCTAGAGTCTTCCTTTAAAGGCACTACTATATAGATTAAAATCTGGCAGAGGTACTGATGATATTAGGTCAGAGTGGTGACACAATGACCTCACCTTGGCCACGTAGATCATCTTTACAGTATTCAACATCTTCATACTGCTGTATGTATAGACAGATGATACCTGTGTTGTGACATAAGTAAGCAGGGTGGAAGTTTTTCTCTAGTTCAGGTGATGACTCGTCCCTTATTCCAACTTCCTAATGACCTTGCACACAGATATGAGATTGCTTGATGCAGCCAGCGGCCATCTGTGTCCATGTGGCTGCACACATCTGACATATGCAGATGTGGTTTGCACACAAGGGTCTGGCCTTGTAATTCTATCTTCCCATCAATTGAACCAGCCAACAAGAAATAATTTGCTTTAGCCAAACATTGAGAAATTTTTCATTTTGATAATGTACATTCCTGAAGAAGGAACCACAGATACTCTTAAATACAAATAAAAATAAAATAAAATTTGAGTGGTCAAATTTCATGTATGCTTTCCCAGAAGGAAAATGGACTTTAAGTCTTAAAATCAATGCTATTTCAGGAAATATATTATGGGACCACAAAATAGGTGAAATTGGATTATAACAAAGTTTTGTTGACTCTAGTAATTTGAGTAGAGCTTCCAAATTTAAATCTTTTTATGCTGAATTGTGCTTTATAAATCACATGCAGAAAAACAAACTGATTTTGACAAATCAGTTCTTAATTTGGAAGCCTTTCTTATCATATAATGTTCTTGTTAGGCTCTTCTTGAATGTTGGAGAGTTTAACAGACAGGTAAAAAAGGCGCAGCAGAATATAAGGGGAAGTGGTATTTTCCAGGTGAAACTCTACCTTATAGGGTAAAGTCTGTGATACTGTGAATTTTTCAAGGAATTTTCTAATGACAAGCATGTTTTTCATTCTCAAAAATGTAGTGACTACACAGGAATTTCCCCCTTAATTACAGAGTAAGTGCACGCCATTTCCTGATAGTACTGTAGATAGAACTGTTGGCATGCTAATACATTGGAGCTCTCTGCCAGATACCTACACAATAACAAATGAATTGTAATGACAGAAAGATTACATTATTTTATATTTTGGACAGTTATAAGGAGAGCTGAGAATGTCAGGTAACATGGTAATTACATTTAAGGTAACTTGATAATTAAAAAGAATACTACTAAGTAATCTGCCGAAACATGCAGTTATCATATGGCTGCATGTCTCTTTCCATTATATTAACATCAAATTATGGGCTGGAGTTCCTATAGCTATCTTTTTTGCTCTCTCAACAAAAGATGGGACAGTTGAAATGCTGATGAGGAGGGTGAGGATTTTTTTTCCCCCTTACTACAGTTGACAAGAGAATGAAAATTTCAAGTACAATATAACATACAATCTTTTTCAAGTTTCTTTTTAAGCCAACATCTAGGCATAGCAACCATGTTCTCTGCGAGACTATTTTTCTCATTTGGAAGCTGTCTTCATGTTCTGCTGATGGAAGAAGAAAACAAGAGAAAAATGTCATACAAGGCACTCTTTGTAATGGCCATCTGGGACTTCATCTGAGTGGAGGCAGGAATAAAATTCTCTAGCCATCCCAAATGATTCCAGTTAAGTTGGGGCTTGTAGTCACAATGGATACTTGCAAAGTTTCTAAGTCATGAAGAGATGTAAATTGAGGTTATTGTAAATTACTATTGAGTATGTTAAGGGGGTGACTCAGAATTGCATTTGGGAAGGACAACTCAAAGGAATAAATATATGTTGTCAATGATACCAAGGTTTGTTGCTAGGAAATAAGGCTAAAGGGCAGGCTGGTGAAGTCCAAGTAAGGATTTGTGTCTTACTATGCCAGAGCAGAAAGGAGTGTAAACTATAAGTACTACACAAATCCTTGGTACCACTATTGATGTCATTTCTAGAGTATCAACATGTTGGGAATATTGGGCCATCTGTTCAGAATAGAATTTCTGATTAGACTAGAACGTGATATGAAGCTCTCCAAAGAAAAAGGTAAGTCCTCCAGTGTGGAGGACTTACACCAAGAGAATTAAAGAAACAAAACAGAGGGGGGCGCCTGGGTGGCTCAGTGGGTTAAAGCCTCTGCCTTCGGCTCATGTCATGATCCCGGAGTCCTGGGATCGAGCCCCGCATCGGGCTCTCTGCTCAGCAGGGAGCCTGCTTTCTCCTCTCTCTCCCTCTGCCTGCCTCTCTGCCTACTTGTGATCTCTGTCAAATAAATTAAAAAAAAAAAAAAAAGAAAGAAACAAAACAGAGGGATGAGTAAACAGAGGGTAAGAGCCATGACTTTGGGATAAATGAGAAGGGAATATTCAAATAATACTCCCTAGGTTTTTCAGAGTTTTTTGTTGCTTACTAGTGGTTCCCGATTTTCTATGAAGTAGTCCTTTGATAGATTGATAAAAGAAAGAAAGAATTGAAATTATTTTGCATTTATACATCTCATAGATTTTAAAGGCCAGATTAATTACTATTTTCACACCTATCTTATGTATTTCTCAAAATTCATTATGTCTAAAGACTATCTATACACGAAAACACTGGGTTATTCATGTCCTTTAGGCCATTTGGCCAACAGGGAACTGGGTAGATGTGGTTATTGATACCTTCTTGGATTTCCCTGCTGTTGTTTATAGTTGTTACCACTGCTATTTTCCACTGTGATTAGTGCAGTGTATTTTTGCCCCAACTTTAACTATATGAATCAATGGCTCAAAACTGGTCATTGCAGCATACAGCTTTTTCTAAGCAATATTTTTGAAGTGCCTATTTCTTGCAAGCTACATTTTAAAATTATTTTTTGCTCTGGAGATATGGCAGTGAGGAGGACAGAGCAAGTACTCTACACTCAGGCACTCTTGTTCAATGATGGAAGGAGACAATAAGTTACAAACAAATAATGGAAAAATCAGCTGGTAGGATGTGTCATGGGAAAAAAATGCTAATGCATTTAAGTTTTTAAGTTGGTGGACTATGGTAGAATGAGTGGTCAGAGAGGGCAACTCGGGAGAAGAATTGCAGTCTGGGTAATAAGGAATGAGCAATGGCAAAGTCCAGAGAGAAGCATACTTAGCAGAGGGAATGGCAAAAGTGAGGACTCAGAGGCAGGATCAAGGAAATACTACCACTTGGAATTAGGCTCAATAATGTAGAAGACTATAGCAGAAATGGGGATGTGAAACTTTATTTAATTAAATGTTTGTGAGAGGCTTTGCAAAAAAAAAAAGACAAAGTAAAATAAAAAAGCAACATTCTGAAATGTGTTTTTTATTTAATTATTTATTTCTAGACTTCAGTGTATTTTCTGCTATGAAGAGGGTAACGTAATAATTAATCATTAACTTAAAATATTTATTAATTTACTATGAAGTGAGTTTACTACTGGGACTTACAATATCTTTAAAACCACTTTTAAAACTATCTTCCCTTAAAAAACTTCACATTTCATATACATTGAATGAAATAGAGTAGAATATTTGCTAAATAATTATTGAAATGCTTACTAATTGTAATGATTTAAATACTAAAAACAGCATGAATGGAATAACCATTCTTGGTACATATTCGTGTTTCTTGCAGTTTTCTAACTGTATCTCTTTATCACTGGTGTATTTCTGTTGAATGCACTTGCTTTTATGGTGGTATTGCCTCTCATCTGCTACATTTCCTTTGTGGCTAAGAAGTGTGAAATTGCTGACTTTTCAACTAATTCTTCTCTTAGACCATCTGCATGGTTGAGAAGATGCTCTTCTGTCAATGCTGAGACACCATGGTTGAGAAGATGCTCTCCTATCAATGCTGAGACACCTGGAATTTAGTATAAATTCTGCTAAAAAAAAAAAAAACTATTATAAGTCCTTTTTTTTAAATTTTATTTTTTAATTTTTATTTATTTATTTTTTATAAACATATATTTTTATCCCCAGGGGTACAGGTCTGTGAATCGCTAGGTTTACGCACTTCACAGCACTCACCATAGCACATACCCTCCCCAATGTCCATAACCCCACCCCCCTTCTCCCAACCCCCCTCCCCCTAGCAACCCTCAGTTTGTTTTGTGAGATTAAGAGTCACTTATGGTTTGTCTCCCTCCCAATCCCATTATAAGTCCTTTTATCTTAAAATATAATTTGCACATTTTCAGAGATTCTGTGTTTGTGCTTCAATTCAGAATACCTACACCCAGCCAACATTTTTATGTGACAAAAATTCATCAAATAAATTATCTATAGTTATGTTGTTGAACATCTTGCCAAATTTAGGTTTTGGGTTTTCAGTGTTGTAGATCTTCTCAATTTCATTCCATTCCAAATATGGAGCACATCATTGGCTGATTAAAAATATGACCCTCACCAAAAAATTCATCAAGTAAAAGTATTTTATTTTTATAAAAAAGTATTCTAAAGCAGAACTTTAGAATTGCAAATTGGTGAATGGTAATATATTTTTTGAGTTCTTTATCACGTAATTTAGTTAGTCTTCCCCACCTTTTGGGGGGAATATATTTCAATATCTTCTTTCTTACTAGTTTTCTTTTCAAGAATTACAACTTTCCAAAAGTTTAACATATTGAAGTTGCAGATATTCCATTGAAATCTTTTGATGAGATATTTCCAAGTGATTTCATCAAAAATGCAATAGAAATCTAAAGAGATCGACAATTATCATGATGAACACTGACTAATGTATAGAAGTGTTGAATCACTTCTGAAAATATTATAACACTGTATGTTAACTATACTGGAATTAAAATAAGAAATTAAAAAAAGAAACCTAAAGATATCATTTAAGAAAAATATAATGCCTTAAGAAAATTTGGGTAATCTAAAAGTAATTATCTAAAAGCCAAAACATTTCTAAAATCTGGTTAATGAAGGGAGGCAAAAAAGAAACGTGGTGATATATATTCTTTACCATGTAGCTGAGACTGCATGTGATGGTATGAACAACATAACTAGTTCTCTGAATTAACTTCCATATAGAATATCTTGTAAGGTAAAAGAGTAAAATATGCTAATTTGAAGATTACATATACACTTGTATTACTAAAGCTCAACAGTAATTGTAGAAGTTATTTAGAACTTTAATCAAAAAATGATTTTAGGACTATAAGTGTTATATCACTGGCACTATTCAGAATGGCAGGGTTATGATGGTAATGAGGAACTGATTTGGGGATGAGGGTATTGTTTCTCAATCTGTGACAGGTAACACACCCCTTTGTCGCTAATACCAGAGGCAGACTGCTCCTCTGCCCAATCTATAGTTCACACTGCCTCAGTCAACTCCAAGTGTACTAATGTTCCATAGTTTTCTTAATGGAATAAGAACACTGGTTTAACCATGATATAATACTCCAACAATGTTTGGAGAGTCTCTATGACTCTCCTTTCCCCACACATTTATCTTTAAAAGTGTCCTTTTAAATTAGATTTACAATAACATTTGCCAAAAATGTTTGAATTTTTATTTTTGACATAATGAATATAAAGCTTTAGTTTAATTCTATGAATTAGGGAAAAAAGAATTATTGCTGAAATTAACTGATTTTCTATTTAAATCACCAGATGATACTGATATAACAATTGCATCATTTATACAGTTATTCTGCAAATAGAGTCAACACAAGAAACAACCATCAGTTAAGGTTTTGTACATTTGCAAAAATTGCATTAAAATTAATTAAAGAGATGAACTCTTTGGTATAAATGAGAAGTCTCATTTTATAAAATAAATACAAACACAGTAACATGGGTAAATTGTCATTTTTGAGCGGTCTTTGTAAAAGTAGCTATTAATTTTAAAGCTAAAGCTGATACATTGCCAGGAGTTTTGTCTTCTGCCATTTGTGTGAATATTAATATTGTCACTGTTCCCATAGTAAATGATAAATATTAATGAATACATTGTAAATTCATCATTATCTTTCTGAGAAATCAAAGTTCAGTACTTTTAAAACAATTATTAAGCATTCATTCTCTTAAGATCATTACTGCCAAATGAGTTTAGTGAAAGACATCAAAGCATTACCAAATAATAAAATAAATACATTCGTGCTTATAGCATCCCATGCCATTGTGTGATCGCCTCCCACCCTGAGCCTGAACTTATTCTGCATTTTGCTTTAACCAATAAAAAGTGGTGAAAGTGATGCTATCCTATGTCATTTTAAGGTGTAATTTTTGAACAATCTTGGCATTATCCTCTGCTAACCTATTGGGTTCTGGTCTGCCTGTCTAGAGAGAAAGGCCATGTGGAGAGGCCCTGAAGAAGGGGACACCATGTGGAGAGGTCATATGTAGGCAGAGGCTCCAGACCTGTGGGTGGGATATTCATCTTTGATATGGTAACCTCCATTCATTTACATGTAATCATGTAAAATACCAGAAGAGAGATGAGCAGAAGAACCACGAGCTAATCCTCAGCCAATCCACATAATAATGGGACTGAATAAAATCATCAGTGTTTCACTGTTTAAAGTCATTAAGGTTTGGGATAGTTTGTTATGCAGCATTAGGTTACTAAAACAGAAATTGGAACTCATGTTGGGGGGTTGGTTAACAAAAATCTAAAATATATGGTAAGGGTGTAGGGAATGGATGGCAGGTGGAAGTTGGAAGGGGCTTAAGGAAACTGTTATTACAAGCTGGAGGGACAGACAAGAAGGATAGGAGGGAAGAGGCAATTGATGTTATACTGTGGTATACTGTGGTGGGAAGTTTGGAAATAGTGTCACCTCTGCTAATATGGAAGGATGATAGAAATTATTTAATGAAAGTGTAGATCAAGCTAAGTTTTCCAGACATAAATATCCTTCCAGGCTTCTATTATCTGCATGGAAGTGGGGAGATGAGTAGAAGAAGCTGTTTCATTTGCAAGCAAAATTTAAAGAGAATATAAAGTAGCTGAAATTTGCTGTGTTTAAAAACAAAACTATTAAAAAATAAATAAAACTATTATCCTTCGTATTTCTCAGCAGACCGTACCCCAAGTAAGAAATGCCCTCAGGACTATGACCAAATCTTGAGTGTTGTCAGTGAGGTGTGGTTTTAAGGTCAAAACCTCATGGGTACAGCTCTAAGAAACATTCATAAGACATCAGAATTATTTCAGTGATCCTCACAGGACAAAATGACTTCTAAGAATTTGGCCAGCATCTTCAGGGATGGCTCACTCACAGTAGTCTAAGGCAGAGAAGGCCTTCTTAAAAAGTATAGGAATATGACTTTTATCTATTGGAATGGATTTATAATTTGATGCATAGGAAACCCACAAAGTTTCAAAAGATGTTGCAATTTCTTGGGTTACAAGGTATAGAGTCCATTGAAAATGAGGAGGACTCTGAACCCTCAAATTTTGATGTGCAGGAAGCAGGTTAAGAAAGCTCCTCAACTGCAAAATTGGCTTATTTCTTATTGAAAAGAAAGGGTGCATAGGAGGGTAGAGTCCACTTCCCGGAGGATGAAGCCAGAAGCCGTGGAAAAAAGCACTCCCAGAGGTCAGGACTGAATCCTACTCTAATTCTTGAATAGAAGTACCAGTCAGAATTCAGAATTTCTATGGGCCTTTCACTACTGTAATCCTTCTGTCCCCTTATTTTGAGTATGTCGATTGCTGTTCTGCTGCTGCTGACTCACCATTACATATTTGGTGTGAGGGAGGAATGGGGTGGAGCAGGTAACTTGTCTTTTTATTATACAGGTCTTCAGATTTAGAGATGCCTCCCTCAAGAAACCGCATCTCCAACTCTACGTTAAGATGAAGAAATCTTATACTTCTAACCCAGCCTTGATGCCATGATGGGATAAGATTCAGGGGTACTGGGGAGATGTAAATATACCTTACATGTAGGAAGGATGTAAAGTTGAGGACAAATAGAAGGAATGTGATAACTATTCATATTGATGTCCCTCAATGACCCACACCTCTTAGTGTTCACATCCTTTTCCAGTGGCTTCCACAATAAGCCTGGGTTGGCCTGTGACTCATTTTAACAAATAGAACATGGTAGAAGTGATGTGTTATTTACCAGCCTACACTTTAAAGAGAGCTAGCACAACTACTTCTATGCTCTTGTTACCCTGTCATATGTACCTTGTGAAATGCTCTGTCTTTGCTGCTGAAGAGAGATGCCATTTGGAAAAACCCTAGAGCACAAGACAGTGCATGGAGGGTGATCCTCAAAGAGAAACACTGATACGAAGATGTGTGAGAGGAAACACCGTCTTGGATAGTTTGGCCTTGGTCACTGTCTGAACACAGTGTCAGGAGGTCAGGAGAGGCCCAAAACAAGTGCAGCTGATAAACCACCCTGGGCTAGCATACTTGGCATTCATATTTCATCATCCTTACACAAGACTCTCACATACTACCAAATAAGACCATAGCAGAAACTGAAAGATGACAGTCAGTTTCTAAAAAGCTGACATGTAGAGGCGCCTGGATGGCTCAGTGGGTTAAAACCTCTGCCTTTGGCTCAGGTCATGATCCCAGGGTCCTGGGATCGAGCCCTGCATCAGGCTCTCTGCTCAGCAGGGAGCCTGCTTCCCTTCCTCTCTCTGCCTGCCTCTCTGCCTGCCTGTGATCTCTGTCTGTCAAATAAATAAATAAAATCTTAAAAAAAAAGCTGACATGTATAAGATGCCACAATTAAGTTAGACTACCTTAAGATATATATAGTCACACTGGTTATAAATTTCACAACTGAGGGGCGCCTGGGTGGCTCAGTGGGTTAAGCCTCTGCCTTCGGCTCAGGTCATGATCCCAGGGTCCTGGGATCGAGCCCCGTATCGGGCTCTCTGCTCAGCAGGCAGCCTGCTTCCTCCTCTCTCTCTCTCTCTGCCTGCCTCTCTGCCTACTTGTGATCTCTGTCTGCCAAATAAATAAATAAAATCTTTAAAAAAAAAAATTCACAACTGATAGCATGAAGTAATATTTTCATGCCACTTTCAAAATCTGTGACTTTTTTTAGTAAACATAATCATTCCAGAACAAACAAAAACTATGCTTTTTAAATATATTTTTTTAAATTAGTGGAAATAGTAAAACTATGGGAGTATGAGCTTCAAGTGCAAAACCAGGCACGTGCCTTTTTTTTTTTTTGGAGAAATATGTAAAACCAGACATGAAGCTAAAATCAAATATATTCAGGGAAAAGTTAAAAAAAGAGAGAGAGAGAGAAAGAAAAAGAAAAACAAGAACTATTGATGAAATTTTTATCAAACGATATGCTGGATATCCACAATAACATGACATGTAATAAGGACTAACAGTTGAACAATTACTATGATGTATGAATACTACCATATATTTTGCTTTAAAATTGACTAAAACTCTAACATGCAATACATAAATAGCTCAATATATGCAAGAAACATGTATAAAGAAAAAGTTCCTTACTACTTTTTGTTAAGTTAATCACTTCTAAAACATCTTACTCAAAAGGCTTTCCAAATGGGTGATGACTTCTGTGAACCACATTATATACTGTGAAAGGGGGGATCATGAACAGGATAGTGATATAATGAGTAAGTGTGAATAAAAACATGCATCTGAATGATAGTTTCTATCCTGCTTTATTCTAACAGAAAAATTTGGAGTAAATTGCCTGGCTTTGATTTAGTATTGAAGGAGATAATAAAACACTGAATTTGACAGACTTTTGGGTTTTATTCCCCAAAGCTGGAAGCTGTTACCCTTGTTCTTACAACAGATAAAAGCTAGACAAACTGAAAAATCAATGACTTTTCTCAGATTTGTCACAGAACTGAGGTCGCAGGACACATCTTCATCCCCAAATCTGGAGGGCCAGGCATACACAGATAGGTACAGCATTTGAGATTTGTTTTCTTGCAACAGAGGACCCCATATGCCACAAGCCAGTAGGAACACTTTGCTAGTAATTTGACTGCAGTCTAAATGCAGACAAGTATGTTAACAAAAAGCCCTGGAGGCCACAGTTAGACAAGGGCCTGCAGATTGCAGGCTCTTCTGCCAGGAACCCTACAAGACCTTCCCTGGAAAGATCTGAGAAAACTCCATACATGGCCTGGGCAGGATTTGGAAAAGTGTAAGCCAGCAAGAACTCCAAGCTCCCCCAAGACTTCTCCTTAACAAAGCCTAAACTCCCTGGGAGAACAGATTTCACCAGTGCAAAACTAAAACATTCTAACTCACTCCAGCCAACTCTAGTCTTCCTGTCTCATCTAAGGAAAAAATAAATAAAAGCATTGGTCAACTGGGAGTAGGGCTTTAAGACATTAGGCTGGAGAACTGTAGTGGGGAATGGATTGGGGCAGAGGTGAGGGAGAGTCATGACCCTGGACGACGTTCACACATACTTTGAAGACCATACCTCTGAGACACAGGCCCACTCAAATACTGAGACTTAATTAGAAGATCAGAGGATGGTCCTTTCCCTCTACATCCCACGATTATACTAATAAGCCTCCAGTAATAATAGTGGATTAGAGCTGAAAGAACTACCAGACACAGACTCTCTCTGAGGAATAGTACAAAAGGAAACTCCAAATCCATGGGGCAGAGGGTGGGATGTGGGGATGAAAACAAGGACATTAGAGGAACCCGAAGCCACTGGTCCTATAACTACAACAAACATTAAACATGGCCCAAATCTTTGCCATATTAACATAAATCCTCACATTAAAGGTCTATTTACTTCCTATCTATTATCTTTTGCAATACATCTGCAAGCAAGCAAGAGAGAGAAAAATAAAGGCCAAGGAATGCCAAAGGCAAGAGAAACACAGTCTGAAGAGACGGAGCAATGATCAGAGCAAAACTTAGATATGACACAGATGTTGGAAGTATCACAAAGCGAATTTAAAATAACTATAGTTAATATGTTAATGGCTTTAACAGAAAAAGTAAACAACATGCAAGAGCAGATGGGTATTATCAGTAGGAGGGGGAAAGGAAATAGAAGAAAGAATCAGAACAAAATTCTAGGAAAAAACCCAATAACATAGTAACAGAAATGAAAAGGTGCCATCAATGGGCTCATCACTAGATTAAATATAACCAAGGAAAGAATCAGTGGGTTTGAAGATAGATCAACAGAAACTTCCAAAACTCAAACACAAAAATAAAAGTAAAAAAGAACATCCAAGAACTGTGTGGCAATAGCAAATGTAATGCATGCATGTTTGGAAAAGAAAAGAACAAGGCAGAAGAAATATTTGAAGAAGTTATTGTTAAGAAGTTGCCAAAATTGATGGCAGTTACCAAACTATAGTTCCAAAAACCTCAGAGACATTTCAAGCAGGATAAATACAAAACCCAAAACACAGCCAGACATGTATATTCAAATTGCAGAAAACCAAAGAGAAAATCTTAAAGGAAACCAGAGGGGAAAGAAAACTTATCTACAAAGAGAACAGGTTGAATTTAGTCAAATTATGTCCAATTTATTGAAAATGAAATATAGGAAATTAACCTACTGGATAAAGAACCTGAGCTACAGCTCAAATGACTTGCTGTCAAGCTTTGAGGACATTTTGACATACTACAATTCAAATTATCTAATGCATAATAGAATATTATTAAATTACTAATGTATTATTTTATTTTTATTTCTTAGTGGTTATGATTTTTAATAATTTACCTGCTCTGTCTAAAGTTTTATAGTGTTTATAAAAGTATTATAGTGTTTATACTATTTATATATTTTGTCTTAGGAACAAGTATTTGACAGTGTCTTCTTATAGAATTGCTACTGATTAAATAATGCCCAAAGAATATTTCAACAGGAGGGGTTCTTAATGGCAGTCTTATTGCTGGTTATACCCAGGTGGAGTTGTTGTTATTTAGCTTGTACAAACTGAGAGAAATTGCTATTGGCATAAGAGATAGAATCAAGCACAACAAAGAGTAGAATGCTGGATTGAAATAATAAGCAGGGATATAGTCCTACATTTGGCTCCCAAAATGCGTATTTATTTAGAGAATGGGAAAGTCAGGTGGTCCAGCTGTTCTTGTGTGTGTGTTGGATGAGAAGGGGGGGCAAAACAACTTCGTGGATTTTTAGTCACTTATAAACTTAAAAACAACGGACATAATGCCATTTCTTTTAAATATAGTAATAGTCTTTGACTGTGAGCTCTAGATCAAGGAAGGTCTCCCGGCACTGTTTTTCAGCCCTGGTCAGACACTGGGACACAGTGTTCATTTATTGGCAGCACCATTTCAAAGGACTGTTTATAAAATAGTGTGAAAGATCTGGAAATTAAAAACACCATGTCAGGGAACACTTAATAAAACTTAATAAAATTTTTAGCCAGGATAAAAGAAGGCTCATGGTGGACATTGTGGATCTTTTAAGTATCTGAAGTTCTCTTGTGTTGAATATGTAGTAGAATTGTTTAGCTTTGCTCCCGGAAGGTAGAACTGTGAACAATTGTCAAAAGTTGCAAAAGATAGCCAGCTGGCTTGATGTGAAATGGATGTTTCCAACTATTAGTGCTGAGGAACTACGCCAGAATAGTGTAGAAGGTATTCCTCTTTGAGTAGGAGTTTGGAACCATGGAATTTTCTTCTTATTCTGAGCGAGTGGTTTGAAATTGTCTCTGCTTAGTAGTATAAGTAAAATTTTACAGTAAATTTATTGTTAAATAAAAATTCTTGTAGTTACAAACTAAATATAGTGACTCCTTGCTTCTTCATATGGGTTCAAATCAGCTTGGTTAATAGTGTTAAAATAGATTTTCATACATGTTGAGATGGGTCACGAGTCTTCTAATATTAAGTCTTCTAATATATTCTTTTCAAAGTGACTACTTAAAAACAAAATAATCTGATGTGAGTCAATATTTTATTAAAATCCACCATTTTGAATAAACACGCTGACGTTTCTTTGAAGTGGTAAAAAAGCATAAAAAGTTTATCCATGAGCATATGAAAAGCTGTAACCACAACATTATTTGCTCACAGAAGTGGGTGTCAAGGTAATTTTCAGATGGAATTATTCCCACTGTTTGCCATATAATCAGATATTTGAAGAAAGTTTCTAGAAAAAGGAAGTGAAAATGCAAAAGAATTTGTAAGACAGGAGAGATTGTCTTTCAGATAAAGGAAATGAGAAAAGGTATTGTAATATGGTAATGAGGCAGTGGTAGGCATGATGTGGTTTCTGAGTCCTAACCACAGCTGGAGAACTCCCTGAGGAATGGTTAGGGGAAAAAAATGTCCCTGGTGTCATGTAGGGAGTTGGCTTGAGCCTAAAATATAGAACTAAGGGCTGTCCTTGAGTACATTTAGCCAAACATAGGGAGATAAAAGAAATGCTTCTGATAGTAAAGCTGATTCCAATGGAACAAAAGAGACAAGGATGAATGTGGGAATGACAATATAAAATAAGAGAAAAGTGAAATATTGGTCAGTGTGGCCTTTGACCCAGGAATTCAATACAATGAACATGGCGGCTGGAGGAAGCATAGTACAGTGCTGAAGGAGGAGTGACCCATGTTAGCCAGTCTTGGAGGTGTTCTAGTGTTCTAGTGAAAGAAGCTCAGACTGAACAGAAATTCCAGTCTTTACTCATGTTGTATCCAGCAGTTTATGGGGTCAAAGAAAATAGTCCTTGGAAGCTCATTAATTTTGGCTTGTTCTTCCTATTCCCTTTATCCAAATTAATTTTCCAAAGGTGGAGAAGGGAGGCAGGGGGAAGCAAACATTCTCATGTGCAGCCCTTTTCCTTTTGTCCCACTCCCTCTCTCCATTCCACTATGCCTGACAGTTCTATACTCTCACCTTCCTACACAGGATCTCTGGATTCTGTACTTCTTCTACCCTGGTTGTCTTCATTCTTTTTGAAAATCTTTTCAGGTGGAGTCCTTCCAGCCTTTCTCCTAGTTCAGAAGGACATGTGGAGCCTAAGCAGGCAGCTCCTAAATGCACAGTGTGAGGGGTAAGCCCATAGATATAACCACTGAATCATTTTCATCTGGTCAGAGAAGGAATGTAGCAATTGAGATGGGTATGCTCACATATGGAACTCTTTTATGGAACTCTTTTTACATGCTGCCTGACTGACATACCAGGTTATGGACCATATGACATGGGTTCAATGTCCAGAGTCTCCATTAACTTGTGCTTGTCCAGGTCTAACCACTCAGGTCAGGTCCTTTCATTTATCTGTAAAGATTGTTTTATAGTAACCAATTCTCCAAATGATTATGTGAATTAAATGAGATATCAAAACTGAAAACTACCTTGTGAATAATAGAACACAGCTGGTGGTTATTTATTTATTTATTTATTATCACTACCCTGCTTCAAATCATTGGCAATTTCAGTTTTCCTTTCTAGTACCCAATGCAACTTATTATCCATGATTTCTCATTATTTTCCTTTTTGAGTATGTGAGCAGAGCTGCAAAATAATGAAATTTCAAAGTAAAATGGACAAAGAAGTAAAAGCCATTGAAATCATCAGGATAATGCTAAGAGATTTGAGGTCAATACAGCATATTGAAAAGATAAAGAACAGGTGGGCATCATCCATTTACTCATTATTTATCCAACAAAATATAAGTACTGATTAGAAAACCAGACACTCTGTGGAAAGAGGATCTCCTTACTATTCAATTTGAACTGGGACTTCAATTTGAATAATCTATAACCTCTCTTATTTCTTGTCTTATGCGATTGCCTGAGGCAAATTTTTCTTCTCTTCTCTCTGCACTCTTCTCTTCTTTTGGGAAGAGTTGTGACTAGTTGAGCAAATTCAATCCATAGGAGTTGTATTAACCAGCTCAGTTAGTTAACAGACCTGAAGTCATGCCCTTTAACCTAAATTTTATCAGAAGTGAAGGTTATATTTTATTTATTTATTTATTTATTTATTTTACTTTATTCTTATTATTGTTTGTGTAACAGGTTAAAAAATGAACTAAAAAAGAGAAGAGAAAGTGAGGGCAAATGGGAAGAAAGAGATCTGGCTTCTGGTGGGTAGCACCCCAGACCCATGGCTGCAGTCTTCTTTTAATTTTTTTAAAATTTTATTTAATTTTATTTTTTTTCAGTGTTCCAAAATTCATGGTTTATGCACCACACCCAGTGCTCTATGCAATACGTGCCCTCCTTAATACCCAACACCAGGCTCACCCAACCGCCTCCCCTCTGTTTGACTCACATGGTTCTCCCAAATGTGCAATGGGGGAGAAAGGGGTGATTTTATTATGTACCATTCACACTGCAATAGCTTCATGCTAGATGACTATGCCATGATTTGGTCTTAAAATATTTTCCAACAGAAGGATGGAAGAGTGAATACAGAGGAAACTTAAAATAATGAATCAGAAATCTTGGATTGTGAATCTCAACTTTACCATTTACTAGCCGTGTGTTTGGGGTAAAGTTGGCTTAATCTCTTTAAGATACCATTTCTTCATTTGTAGAAAGAGAGTAATAACCCCTGCCTCATAGGAATGATATAAGATCAAAGATAAAATTGGTGTGCAGAAGGTTTGGGAACTGTAGTGCTAAATAAACCTTGTTCCAGATTGTATTCCTTATATCAACCTCTCCCACACCCACCTGCCCCCACCAGCCCACTAGCTACTTAGCATACTACAATACTTTTCTCATCTCCAAACATGGATTGGGTCCATAGCCCTGAAATCCAATCCCTAAATTTGAAATTACCAAAAACTGGTGTCAGTCCTAGATTTCATATAAACTGTTACATGTTGCTGTCTTCAGATTGTTTTGCCATTTGTCATTGACCACATCCTGCCTATATTTCTGCCTCTAACTAATCATCCTATTTCCCTTGTTTTGTTCTTTCCAAGTCTTCCTAAACAAATTCCTATAGACATAAACATGCCAATATATAATAATGTCCAAAAGGTTTTATTGAGTTTCTTTCTCCCTCTTTTCTTTTTCTATAGGAAATATATGATGGTTGAATTCAACCCCTGTAGTATGAGTTAGCTCCAAATAAAAATTCATGACCTTAAAACCTTATAATCCAAGTCATTCTTGGTAAAAGCAGCTGAAAGTTCCATTTATAGAACTTATTTAGAGATTTTCCAGATAATAAGGGTTGAACAGAAAAACACCAAAGACTGCCCCAGAATAGCAACTAGGGCATTTCCTTTGACAGCTGCAGGAGATCTAGTGGAACTTTAAATCAGTCTCAAAACTGAATTGAGGCTCTGAAACTTGACTAGCTTGCTAACAATAGTGTATGGTGCTGAGTAATTGCTAAGGAGGGAAAAACACATAAAAGTGAAAAAAAAATAAAACAGCATGTTACTCATATTATTTGATGGTACCTCTGAGTCATTAGAAGGAAAAGTAACCAGAAAACACTCAATATTATGCATATCACCTCCCATCTAGTTAAGAAAAATAGTGATTCTATTATTACTGAAAGTGATGCAAATGTAGATGTGTTTTGGAATGGAACTACCATTTCTCTGAAATTCTTGAATAAAGATACTCATGGCCCAGCTACATGAGGTCAGTTATTCCACCTTTACCGTATAATTTGGCTCCCACATCATGTCTCCTTTGTATTGTTAGCAGAGTGTGGGATGCTATTATTGATGACAAAATGGTAACAATCTCTGAGATCTAATGTGGAAAGAGATTCCATCCTTGACCTTGGTAACAAATGCCAAGATTTATTAATCCCCGGTGCCAAGTTTTCCAGCCAATTCCTTTGGTTTGTCCTCAGGCAAGATGGAAGCTGGTTAAATCCCACCCTAGGAGAGTAGACATGAAATCCCCAAGCAGATTTCCAGAGATATACATGGGCTCCACCAAGTGGAGGAGCTGCCTGGGCAGCATCTCTAAACCTTATAATATGTGGGCAGTGTTGGTTTGGGAATATGAGGCTGTATGCAGAGTCTTGTTGTTAAAGCAGCATCCAGTACTAATGTTTCTAGGTTTTCAGGGTCTTTGAGTTAGTCATAGTACAGATGGTCCTGGATTCACTTAATTTTCAAAATACAACAGTACAAAACACAGGGACATGTTTGTGATTCTGGGCTTTAGAAAGCCTTCTGAAGAAGCTTTAATACTCAGATGATTTCAAGGAAATGACAAATTTATCAACATCAGACATAAAAACTTATGGTTGGGGAAAATACCTCAAATAACATTAAAACTTAAGAAGCACTCTAAAAGAAAATATTTGCAACACAGAATAGACATAGGATTCATATCCTAATATTCAAGCAAATACTAAAATTCAGCAAGATAAAAATAAACTACCTAATAGAGAAAAGTGACAAAATATGAACAAAAATAATTCATAAAATAAAAATACTTACTGTAATAAGGCATGAAGGCAGCAATTATCATCAGAAGGAGCAAATTAATACCATCTTTATCTCCCACAGTTCCCAAGCAAACAAATAAAATGCTACCACCCAGGTTATCAAGGAGATGGAGAGAAAGAATATAAGACAATGTCAGTGGGGCTGTATTTTGGCTCAACTTCTTCAGAAGGTCATTTGGACATATTTAACAAAACAAACAATAAACAGATGCCATGATTCAGCAATTTCAGTTCCTCACAGTGATCCCCAGAAATGCTTAGTCATATGAATAATGACACATAAACAAGGGTGTCTAATCCATATCCTGTGTAAATTCAAATGGAAACAATCTGAGTAATAACGGCATATTGTTTAAATTATCACAGCATATCTGTACAATGTATTACCATGTGGCTATTAGGAAGGACCATGACAATTTCTCACTGTAAATTTTTAACTGCAAAAATCAAGGTACAAAGTAACAGGATACTGTGTTCACAAAATCAATTCTGTGTGGGTGTATATGTGCACATAAGACAGGAAAAAGTTGAAATAATATCCACTAAACTTCTAATGATGGTAACCTTGATCACTGAATTAGATGTCATATACCTCTCCCTCTCTCTATCTGAATATATTTAAGATATGAGATATTTTGACATTTTCTTGTGTTTCTCACATATGCAATAAATTTACCTCAAATGTATAAAATATGATTATTGAAAGATAACAAACTGAGTTTTTAAAATTGTGTTCTAGCATTATAATGGCATAGAAAAAGAATCTTAATAATGATGTTTCTAATTTCAGGGAGTGCATTAAATGTTAAGTCAACAGCCATTAAGATAAATAAGGAATTTCCACTGCCAGTATATTAGACATCATCTATATAGAACCTACATATCATGAACTAACACAGATGGTGTGTTGTGAGACATTTTGAGGAAAATATTCTGGAATCAGAAAAATCAAATTGAAAACAAAGGTTAGAAATTTCTTAGAAAGTAAAATTTTTCGTTTTGAATAACAACAATAATGCTTTTGGTATAACCTTGTGAAGAACCTTTAAAAACATGTCAAAGATGTTCTTTCATAACCTCTAAGTTTTAAACAAGCATGGAAACATAACCTCACAGTTTACTAGTTCAGAAGAAACTTTATGTACTTCTGCCTTATTTTGTTTAAATAGAGGAAATGGAGGAGGAAGAATTCTCAGTGAGGGTGTAACCTAATGCCTCATTTTGCAAATGAGAAATCTGAGGTCCAGAGACAAGAAATAATCACCAAGAGTCACACTCCATTAGAACTCCTGCAGAATAGGATCCTGCCTGAAGCCAGAGTCATGAATGGGAATGGTTGTTGGCTTCCCTTCTCTAGTGGGACGGGGCAGGGCAATAAGAATAGAGGGAAATGAATTAAAAAGGTAGGAATGCATGACATGATGCACTGTGTTAAAGGCATGCTGGGATTATGGGTGCATGTGTATTATGTGAGATTAAGAATGAAACTGCCGTGCTGAGAGAGTCTGAGGGCCATCCAAAATGCTGCATGGCAACCAGGGGGACAGGTATCTCCAGCAGCAGAAACAGAATAGACCAATAGCTAATATCAGAACAATATCAGAAACATGAGTACTGAAATTATCTTTTTTTTTTAAATTATGTGTTTATTTGAGAGAGAGGGTGAGCAAGCGACGTGAGCAAGCGTGAGTAGGAGAGGAAGAGAGGGAGAGGGAGAAGCAGACTCCCTGCTTAGCAGGGAGTAGAATGTGGGGTCGGATCCCAAAATTCTGGGATCATGACCTGAGCCAAAGGCAGTTGTTAAGAGACACCCAGGCACCCTTGAAATAGAATTAATTAATAGAACTAATTAATAGAATTAGCGTCTATGGGGACAATTACAATAGGGAATTTTTCAGAAGTGCTCAATGTGTGCCCAGAATTATTTTCTGTGCTTCAAATGTATCAGTTCTCTTAATTTTCCTAAACTGGTAGCTATAGTTATAGGAAGATACGTACATCCAAAATAATGCTATGTAACAGATACCCACTAAATTTCATCAGCATATAGCAGCAAACACTTCTGCAGCTTCCCAGTGTTTTAGGAAGGTTGTCCTTGGCAGACTGTCTACTCTGTCTGAAAATCTGCTGATCTTGCTTGAACCCAGATGAGGTTTCTCCATTTTGTTTTTGAGTCTCTCTTACTCTTCTCCTGGGTCTAGCAGGTTAGCTCCACCATGTTCTCCTCATGCTGATGGCAGACATGCAAGATAGGAAAGGGAACTTTCCAGCCTTTAGTTATTCATCTTCATTAACTGGGGGGAAAAAAAAGTCACAGAGCCAAACCCAAGTCAAAGGGGTATGTATGCCACTCTGATCCATGGGCGGGGGCGGGTAACAATAAATATTCTAAACCAATACTCTAAATTTCCACAGGTTGGTACTTCTGCTGTCCCCATAATATAAATTATTATTTATAAATAGTTCCTCAAAGACAGAGAACCACCACACAGATGAAATAGTAACAAAGCCAGATAGCTAAAGGGTCCATGCTCTTATCCCTGAGATACACATGGTAAGCACTCTTACAGGGACATTGCGGTTATGGAACAGCTAAACAGGAGCCAAGTATTACTGTGTGAAAAGTCAGCACAAAACAGATTGAACTCAAGTAAGGACACCTGTGTATGTTTGAGGGCTCTGATAATGGATAAATCTGGGTGGTCAGTTTGTACCGAGAAGAATAGAGCTCATTTGAAATTAGCTTGATATTTAGTTCAACACAGATGATGGTTGTTGGCTTCAGAGGAGGCACCAAGGAAGTAGTGTTTAGACTATAATATATATTTTTTTAAGATTTTATGTATTTATTTATTTTAGAGAGAGAGAAAGAACAGGAGGAGGGGCACAGGGAGAGGAAGAGAGAATCTTGAGCAGACTCTGCCCTGAACCCAAAGCCCCACATGGTGCTTGAACCTAGCACCCTGAAATCATGACCTGACCCAAAAACCAAGAGTCTGATGCTTAACTGACTGAGCTACCCAGGTTCCCCTAGAGTACAATATTCTTAAAAAGCTTTAGGAACATGCTGTAAGGATATTTTAAAATTCACTATTTTAGGGGACATGCAATAAATGTACTTTGTACAAAATCCCATGGGTACTAATCAGAATAGAGTGAAATAATCATCCCACCACCCATAACCTCAGACACCCAGTTTTTCACCCTGAGCTCAGCTACCATTGCAGGTCTGTCCTGGACTCTTTCAGGAAAAATATGTATATGCAAACATATTTGGATACATGTTCCATCTTTTTTTTTTTTAAGATTTTATTTATTTATTTGACAGACAGAGATGACAAGTAGGCAGAGAGGCAGGCAGAGAGAGAGGAGGAAGCAGGCTCCCTGCTGAGCAGAGAGCCTGATGTGGGGCTGGATCCTAGGACCCTGGGATCATGACCTGAGCTGAAGGCAGAGGCTTTAACCAACTGAGCTTCCCAGGCACCCCTACTTGTTCCATCTTTATTATAGATGGTGAATTCCTATGGTTCTGCACTTTCATTTTGTTCCCTTCCAAGAGCTTCAAGATTATTTTAAACTAGCTGCCTCTTCCTTTCTAATGGCTACACAAAATGCCATTTACAGTTAAACTATTTTTCCTTTCTTTAACAAGTCCCTTATTGATGAGTATTTAGCTTGTTTCTAATCTTTTGATATTAAAAAAGAATACTGGTGTGATTTGTCTTGGGTGAATGTTATAAGGAATATCTCAGTAGCACAAATTTCTGGAAGTAGAATTCTTTGGTCATGGAAAAGGCACGAATTGGATTTTAGGAGTTATTCAAAGTGTGCTTCTCACAGAGGCTGTGTTTTTCTCTTCCCATTGACAGGGAATGGGAGGCTCAATCTTCCCCTGTCCTTGTATATCAATTTTTTTGCATTTTGTTAATCTGAAAATAACATTATGTCATAGTTCTAATTTGCGTTTCTTCTCTTCTGAGGGAAATTGATAATCTTTTCATATCTTTGAGCCATTTGTACTTCTCTTTTTGTAATCTCTTGGTTTATGTCCTTTGTTTTTCTCTTGGGTCTTCCTTGTTTAAAAAAATGATTAATTTATAAAAGGGCTTTTTCATGAAGGATATAAAAACCATATCTTGTCTAACCAGGTTTTTGGTATAGTTAGTACTTCATTAGTGGCATTGTGTCATACAGTTTTTTTGTTTGTTTTAATGTTTTCAATGACTTCTGGATTTGTGTCATGTTTTTAAAAGCTTCCCTTTCCAAGATTATAAAAAAATTCTTTCATGATTTATTTAGCACTTTTATGGTTCATGCTTAAGTGCTTAAAGATTTATCTGGAATTTATTTTGATGAGGGAGTGACACAGGCAATACCATTTTTTGAATAAGCCAGCTTTTCCTCACTGACATTAAATGTCCCTTTTATCAAATACAAGTTATTACTTGCATTTAGTTCTGGTTCTGGATTCTTTATTTTGAGATAATTATTTTGAGATTCCATTTGAGAATACTTTAATTTCTGTAGCTTTGTAATATAGTTTGCTATCTGGTGGGGCTAGTCTCCTCATTTTCTCTAGAATTTTCCTGTCAGTTACTGTGCACAGTGAGGTTTTTCTCTAAGCCTGTAGTGGCCGTAGAGGTGGCCCTACTATGTCTTCTCAACATCCAAGTTGCTATGGACCTCTGTGGTTTAAAATACTATACCCCTATTCCTAATAAACCCTGCTGGTGTGTGTTGGGGGAGGGTCCTTTTATATTTGAGTAAGAAGGCTCATACAGAGAGGAATCATGGGAACAGGATCTCAGGGGCCCACAGCAGTCTGAGGGCCAGAGGTCTAAGGGGCTAACTGGGCTGGACTGGTTCTGGACATTCAGTGGCCATCTAGCTTACTAGAGACTTGTTTTTATTCACTGACACATGGAATCCTGGGAAGTGAGAAAAATACCAGCTGAAGCCCAGCTATTCACTGTTACATGCTTGAAGAATATTCTGTAACCTGTGCAAAAAAGAGAATTGAAATTGGGAGCTCTCTAATTTAACCCATATTTATATTCATAATTCATGTAAGAACTCATTTGTTCACAAAATAGAGTTTTCCTGAGATGACTATATTAGCATACAAATAAGACATAATTAAAAAGGACTTGAACTTTCTGTTATGGGTCATTTTGCTGAAGGGTAATTTGAAAAAAAATGTTTTCTACATTGTGCACAGAAATGTTCTTTGCTTTATTGTCATTTGTTCTTATTTAAAAAGAAAGAAAAAATTAACTCACCCTGTTCCTGGTGTTTCAAGTTCAATAACTTTACCCTTGCTCTGGTTTTATCATTGTGTTCTAGTTTCCAAAGTTACGTAGTTCATCTTCATTGAACACTTACTTTTCCTGTTTTTATTCTTATATTAGAGACATTCTATGCAGCTTACCTTATTGCTATTAGGAAATATTCTACTGTCATGCAAAAAAAATCATATCCAATTTAAATTGATCTTCTATTGAATGTAAGGGACTGTGTGAGACTCTTTCATATATTTTGTATCATTGAACATGTGAAATTACGTAAAATAGATAACATGACTTTCAAGATGGAAAATACTGAGTCTCCTAGAGAGTAACTATATTTCCCAAAATCCAGTAACTAGTTAATGTGGCAGCAAGAAATTTCAGGCAGTTCTGAACGAATCATTACAAAGCTCTACATGAGTTGTACCTTACTTGCCCTCTCCCTCACCTCACGCCACTTTTCTTTTTCTACACTAAGCTCTAAGCATAAAGGCTTCACCTCTGTTTCTGTTTCTACCACTCTGTCTCATTGTAAGGGCTTTAACTGAACTCCCCCTTTCTGCCTGATAGGCTCTTTGCTACAATGTGCACACATGTGGGCCCTCCTTGTCTCTCCCAATCCACTATCAATATCAGCACCTCTAAGAGTTCTTTCTAGTCTAGGGTAAGCTACTCTCCGATCTCCTTATTTTAAATCTCAGTGCAGCCCTCGTAAGCACCCACCACACTCCCTGCCTACTCAGTTGTTTGTTCCCAGTGTCCATTCATGGAAACAGGATCTCCACAAGAGCACAAACACTGCTCCACTGTGTCCCAGCATGTACAACTTTGCCTAGAAGGTATCTGACAAGGATTTGATGGATGACTACATGGCTGTCTCTAACTTGCTGGGACAGAGCTAAATATAGGGGAAGGTCAGGGTAGTAGAAAAATAAAAACCTTGGTCTTTGCCCTCAGAACTTGCAATACAGGGACACCTGGGTGGCTCAGTGGGTTAAAGCCTCTGCCTTCGGCTCAGGTCATGATCCTGGGGTCCTGGGATCCAGCCCCACATGGGCTCTCTGCTCAGCAAGGAGCCTGCTTCTTCCTCTCTCTGCCGGCTTCTCTGCCTACTTGTGATCTCAGCCTGTCAAATAAATAAAATCTTAAAAAAAAAAAAAAGAACTTGCAATCCACCACCTAGCATGTCTTCATGGAGAAAAGGCATATGGGATCTGAATTAGATTAAGACTGTGGGGTTAGATTTGACAGCTACTAAAAATAAGTATCAATATATAAATCTGGATGTTAGCAAATCCTTGCCAGATCTTTAAACTAATTTTACATGTGCACATAAACTTATAGTATGTTGTCTTTAAAAATGCCACATATGAGGAGTTAACTATAAAGTAAGTTTGGAAGAATGCTGTGCCCATACTTTAAAGCCATTCTTAATGCAGAAAAATATTAGTGAGATGCCTAGAAGAGTTCCAACAGAAACAGAGACAGAGATACAGAGAGACAGAGATAGAGAGAAAGAAAAGGAGAGGGAGAGAAAAGGGAGAGAGAGAGAAAATGTAGAGAGACAGAGGAGAGAGGAGCAAGAAATAGGACCATCAAAAGAACAAATGCCAGAGATCTCAGGGAGCTAGACCCTTATCTCCTTGACAATAGGGATTCCTATTGATGCTTCTGGTTGTGTGTACCTGGTTCCCACCTTATCATTCGCCACACATGACAAACACATATCTGTAGAGTGAGAGGCTATTGGAATCAAATCTAAAGGAGATGGCCTGATCAGAGCATCAATTCCAAACATTTTTTTGGTGCTCTCCAGAGCTGGCCGGAGCCGTATGGGGGTAGCTGTACAGACCTGCTAATGCTCCATTAAGCATTAGCTTTCCTTAGAGTGAGTTGATGTACTAAAGCTTTATTTTTATAATCTTTTTTATTTTTAAGATTTTATTTATTTATTTGACAGATAAAGATCACAAGTAGGCAGAGAGTCAGGCAGAGAGAGAGGGAAGCAGTCTCCCTGCTGAACAGAGAGTCCGAAGTGGGGCTCGATCCCAGGACCCTGAGATCATGACCTGAGCTGAAGGCAGAGGCTTAACCCACTGAGCCACCCAGGTGCCCCTGTATTTTTATAATCTTAACATGAATCCAAAGACTAGTGTGAAATTCTCAGTATCATACTATACTTTATTAATCAACATTTCAGGGAAAAATGTAAGGTCAGAGCAATATTTTTACATATTTTATGTAAAATATTTTTAAACTTTAAAATATTAAATACTAAAATATTTTTTTTTAAACATATAATATCTTTTTATCCCCAGGGGTAAGGTCTGTGAATCACCAGGTTTACACACTTCACAGCACTCACCATAGCACATACCCTCCCCAATGTCCATAATCCCACCCCCCCAACCCCCCTCCCCCCATTAACCCTCAGTTTGTTTTGTGAGATTAAGAGTCACTTATGGTTTGTCTCCCTCCCAATCCCATCTTGTTTCATTTATTCTTCTCCTACCCCCTTAACCCACCATGTTGCATCTCCTCTCCCTCATATCAGGGAGATCATATGATAGTTGTCTTTCTCCGATTAACTTATTTCGCTAAGCATGATACCCTCTAGTTCCATCCACGTCGTCGCAAATGGCAAGATTTCATTTCTTTTGATGGCTGCATAGTATTCCATTGTGTATATATACCACATCTTCTTTATCCATTCGTCTGTTGATGGACATCTAGGTTCTTTCCATAGTTTGGCTATTGTACACATTGCTGCTATAAACATTTGGGTGCACGTGCCCCTTCGGATCACTACGTTTGTATCTTTAGGGTAAATACCCAGCAGTGCAATTGCTGGGTCATAGGGTAGTTCTATTTTCAACATTTTGAGGAACCTCCATGCTGTTTTCCAGAGGGGTTGCACCAGCTTGCATTCCCACCAACAGTGTAGGAGGGTTCCCCTTTCTCCGCATCCTCGCCAGCATCTGTCATTTCCTGACTTGTTAATTTTAGCCATTCTGACTGGTGTGAGGTGGTATCTCATTGTGGTTTTGATTTGTATTTCCCTGATGCCGAGTGATGTGGAGCACTTTTTCATGTGTCTGTTGGCCATCTGGATGTCTTCTTTGCAGAAATGTCTGTTCATGTCCTCTGCCCATTTCTTGATTGGATTATTTGTTCTTTGGGTGTTGAGTTTGCTAAGTTCTTTATAGATTTTGGACACTAGCCCTTTATCTGATATGTCATTTGCAAATATCTTCTCCCATTCTGTCAGTTGTCTTTTGGTTTTGTTAACTGTTTCCTTTGCTGTGCAAAAGCTTTTGATCTTGATAAAATCCCAATAGTTCATTTTTGCCCTTGCTTCCCTTGCCTTTGGCGATGTTCCTAGGAAGATGTTGCTGCGGCTGAGGTCGAAGAGGTTGCTGCCTGTGTTCTCCTCAAG